>NC_077227.1:536868542-537196667 GCF_027887165.1 Monodelphis domestica
CTCCTTCTGCAAAGCCTTTCATGATAGGTTCAGGTCTTTTATTTTTATTAATCATTAAAAGACTTATTATGTTCAAGGCTTAGCATAATCTTCACCTCTGCTCTGGCTGAAAGTAAGATGAATTAGTAGAGCTGTTGCCTTTGAGGTTACATATAGTCCAGTACAGGAGAAAGGTGATATACAACAAAGAAATGAAATACAAAAAAGAATGTGTCTACATATTTGAAGGATGAAGTATGGCCTTCAAAGTCTTTAAATACCACAACTTCTGGGAAAACTTCCCTAAACCCTCCAGTTTACATCCCTCCTCTAAACTCTCATAGGGCCTTGTAGCTCTCCTACCCTACTTCCTATAACCTGCCAATGTACTCCAATCATTTATGTACATATCATCTACCCTGCTATAGCAGGCAATCTCCTAGAGAACATATATTATATCTTATTTTTATATCCTTATATCCTTAATGGTATACATTTAATGTTTGTTGATTTGCTGAATTAAGTCATCTACTGAGGGTCATACAGTGGCAGTCCCAGAACTAGAATCCAGTCTCCTGGCACTTTAAAACTTACTCAGGCACCTAAATAAATATTATTTGTCAAATAATTATAAGACTAT
Organism: Monodelphis domestica; assembly: GCF_027887165.1. Classification (NCBI taxonomy): domain Eukaryota; kingdom Metazoa; phylum Chordata; class Mammalia; order Didelphimorphia; family Didelphidae; genus Monodelphis; species Monodelphis domestica. Next base: position 536,869,162 of record NC_077227.1, read on the forward strand.
GATTAAATTCAATAAACTCACTCAATCTAAATCACTGTAGTTAAATGGAATGATCATTGAATTTGGAGACAAGACTGTTTCAGAGTTAGCTCTGTGGCCTTGAACAAGTCCCTTATCCTCTCTGAGCCATGGATTCCTTATCTGAAAATGTGGAACTTGGACTAAATGATCTCTAAGGTCCCTTCCAAAAAAATCATAAAAGTCTACAAAGCTCTTATAATTAGAAAATGCTATAAACCAAACATTTGGGAAAATCTATGATCGTTTTGTTTACATGGGCTACTTTTGTTTCCAAAGTATTATTTTTTGGCAATTACAGATAAACAAAAACAAAACAAAAAACCAGATAAATGCCACTGTAAGTAAAAAAAAAGTATTGATATTTGTCCCTACCAGATGTTGTGTCTGTGGTTGCTGCTACTTCAGTCTTGAACTATGGCATCTCTGCTCAGTGTACTTCATATTCACAAAATCTCAAGAGTTAGGAGAGACCTCAGTGTCAACTTAGCTCCACCCTTTCCTAAGTAAGAATCTACTCTTCAACATACCCAAGTAATCAACTATCTTCTGTTGGAAGATCTTCAATAAGAAAGAACCTACTCCTTCCTATAACATTTCATTCCACTTTCAGATAGCTCTAATCATTATGAAATTTTTTTTATATGGAGGCAACATCTGCCTTTGTCACTTCCACCCTTGCTCTTGGTTCTTTCCTTTGAGGCCAAGGAAAACAAATTCAATTCTCTTCAACTTGATAGTCATTAAATATTTGAAGTTAGCTGTTCTATCCCCTACGTCTACCCCAGGCTGAATATCCTCAGTATCTTCAGTCAGTTTTCATATGGCATAATATCAAAGTCCTTCACCATATTAGATAGCCTCTTCTTGAAACTTTAATTTAGCAATGTACATCCAAAAATGTGGTGCTAGAAATGAACACTATATTCCACATATGGTTTGACTAAGGTAGAATAAAATTATACTACCATCTTGCCTGTCTCTCTTAACATGGTCTAAGATAGCATTGGCTCTTTTTGTGGCCAGTTCACTCCACTGAATGATATTGAGCTTTCAGTCTCCTAAAATATCTGGTTCTTTTTTTTTATGTACATGAATTGCAAATTAGACAAATATATGATCTTACTTTAGTAAAGTTAATTTTTTTTACTCAAGTGTAAAACTTTCCATTTGTCCTAAATTAAATTTCATCTTATTAGATTCCAGCAAATATCACAACCTGATTGTCAGCAACCATATTGGCTAGCACTTTTCAATTTGAACCATCTGAACATTTGAGAAGCAGATAAATGTCATTGATGCCTATGTCATTTCTGTCACTGACAAAAAATATTAAACAGCACAGGGATGATGATGGTCCTGGCTAGAGATCTACTTACTAGTTGTTATCAAGCCATGAATTCAGTGGGTTCTGTCAGTCAATCCATTCTGAAGCCACTGCTCACCATCCAGTGTCTGGTTATGATCTACCTCATGGTATACTTTTAGTATCTGAAAGTCTACCTGTTACTGATAAGCCAAGTGATTTTATTTATTTTTATTTATTTATTTATCCCAATGTTTTTATTATTGTTATTATTACAATTTATTGAATGCTTAAAGTGCAAGTATGACATCCATTGAGGGGAGAATCTTTCCTTAAATTGAAGAAACTTTTGAATTAAGTTTGTTTTATTATAATCCTTTTATGCTTGCTTGTTAAAAGCAGAGGAAAGAGAGTTGCACCTAGTCGGAAAGACCTGAGTTCAGATCCAGTCTCAGACAGTCACTGACTAGGTCTCCTTAGGCAAGTCATGAAACCTTTAGACCTTAGTTTTCTCAATTGTAAAATGAGAATAATAATAGTATCTATTTCTCGGGTTGTTATGAGAATAAAAGAAAGTAATATCTGTAAAGTACTTGGCAAATCTTAAAGCTCTATCTATACAAATGAAGAAGGGAATAAGCATTTACAAAACATCTTCTTTGTGCCACGCACTATGCTAAGAGATTTTTTGTTTTATTTACAAATATCTCATTGGATCTCCACAACCACCTTGTGAAGTAGGTGCTACTATTATCCCCATTGTACAGTTGAGTAAACTAAGGCAGTCAGAGTAGTCATTGACCTATTGGATTATACAATTACCAAGTTCCTGAGGCAAGATTTGAACTTGGGTCTTCCTAAGGCTAGACCCAGCATTCTGTTCACTTTAACACCATTTGCTGTTAGTGAACTATTATTTTCTTTGAAGCATTTCCTTTTGTAGCTTCATAAATTTGCTTACCAAAAGTGCAACAAGACTTTTTTCTTCTAATGTGCCCATCTCACATTAAAAAATAACAGTTACCTTTATCAAAGTTACTAGTATATTTATTAGCATGAAAATTTTAAAAGCTTCCCATTATGAAATAACTGCTATCTCCCAATGTTATGGATCACATGAGAACAAGTCTATTGTGGGTTTCCCTCCCAGACCAGAGGTATCTATATCTAAGGTCTCTGAGGGCTAGAATGTGAACTGAGGCCAAATTGTCTGAAACACCAATCAGGATTCAGAAAGACTATCCACAAGTGCCCTGCTCAATTAGCACAAAGAAATTACAATCCTTGAGCTCCAGCATTTGCTACCTAGATTAACACTCTCAAAACTTCAAGCATACCTGAGAACAAGAGAGATTCACTACCAAGAAATGACACTGGAAGGGGAGCTTTTCCACCATATAAGCTGGAGCAATCCAGACTCAAGTGACATTTCTGCCAGAGACTATTCATTCTACTTTGGTATAAATATTTGTGATAGAATCGTCTAGGAACAACAAAAATGCTTTATTTAGACCCAGAGGGGTGTACTCTTTCATCAGGAACTCAAATTGAGATGGTCTTGGTAACTTGAGTGCTTCTTGCATTCACTGTTCATCCAAGATGTGGTCCATTTCTTGCTGTAGTTCATATGCTTCAATAAATCCTATCAGAAAGATTTAAGTTGCATGTTGGGGTTTACTTTCAATTTTTAACAACATGGGGATAACTTTTTACCACATAAATCATTTAGAGAGCATTTGATACTACATGTTAGGGGATGGGCAGGAGAGACGGATCACCCCTCTGGACCTTGGAATTAGCACCATAAATCTAGAACATCTATTTAATTGTACTATCAATTATCCCAAATCTGTCTTTTCCACTAAAAATCATTGGCATCCTGAGTTCTCAGAAGGAAGTTCACTATATCTCACAGCATTCAAATCCTAATGGATTAAGGGAGTTTCTAATGCTTAGGTCATGAATTTCTACCAGTATGCTTTCCTCCATAATTATTGTTTGATATAAATTAGCCAGCCAGACTCAATTAGCTTTTATAAAAGGATATTTTGCTTAGGTGGCATTCTAATCATATTTGGTATAAAACATTCCCCCAGCACCAGTACCACTCTCCTACCAATATACACACAATCCAGGGGAATATAGGTTCAAGTTTAGAGAACAAATGTGGCAAATGTACCTGAGTGTCAGGACTTAAAAGAGCCAATTGGTAAATTTTTGTCATGAGCATTTATACCTCATAATCAGAAAAAGCTATAAATCAGGGGTTTGTTTATTGTTTTGTTGAATATCCAGAGTTAAGAAAGTGATGGGAAAGAAATGTTAGATTAAAAATTAATATTCAATACTCCAAGTATTATATTTTATAAGATTTATTAATAATCACTTTAAGTAGAGGAAGGTGATAGCCTAAGTAAAGAGGAGTTTACCTAGACCCCAATAGCAGGAGAAGAGAGAGAGGACTGGGTTACAGAAACTTTTATCTACAAAGACTAAGGATGTAAGGTGGGGATGAAAGAGGAATGCTGGGAAATGTAGTTCAAGGGAACAAAATTCTAATTATACAATAATAATGCAAATTAGACTTAAAAGTATGTTGTGTAGATTTTTTTTCCCCAGAGACATTATCAACATACTCCTGAAAGTGGTAACTCACAGTTTCTGATTTGCTTGATGCTCTTTTCTCTTTTCTTGGAGTACCACTTCATGAAGTCCAGTTTTACCACTAGGACTAAGATAGAGATGAAAAGTCCAAAATTTTGTGCCCTTCAAAGTTTCCAAAGTCCTTCTCTTCCTTCTCTAGTTAAGGTTGGGCGAAGGGAGTTGCAAGTTATTGTCCTCTCCCTTCAATCATTTCCCTCTCAGGAGCTTGGCTGAAACTATACTTTTTCCTTTAGGCTACCATATGCTCTAAACCACTATTCCAAATTAGCTTGATGGCTTTAATCAAGCTTGACAGGCCATGACTAATCCCTCAACCAATCTGAACAGACTTCTTGTCATGCCCTGATGAAATGATTTTGATGGAGTGATTCAATGGAAGTATCTAGGTCCTCCTTTTCATCTATATTAGGTCTATTGAAATATAATAACTCACATTTTTATAGAACTTTAAACTTGTCTCATAGCAACTAAGTAGATAGTACATATATTGTTATCCCCATTTTTCAGATGAGGAACCTGAGGTTGGTAGAAATTTTTAAGTCACAAAGAAAGTAAGTAATGGAGCTAGAATTCAAACCTAGGTCTCCTGATTCCAAGTTCAACACTTTCTATTATACCAGGATTTTAGTAATACATTCTTATATGCAGGGGTATGCTGGCACATGTAAATGTTTAACCTTCCACAAATGTTTAATCTTCCTCCCTACCTTCCTCTTTTCCTTCCTTCCTTCCTTCCTTCCTTCCTTCCTTCCTTCCTTCCTTCCTTCCTTCCTTCCTTCCTTCTTTCCTTCCTTCCTTCCTTCCTTTTGAAAAAAAAGGAAGGGGAGGCTTTTCCCTTCTTTTAAATGGAGAGGGGGTTGAATGGGCTTTATCTCACTAGAAAGATGTAAACTCCAGTGAAACAGTTGAGGGGAAATGTGGTAAAGGAAATATGGATGCTGAGGTATAAACTGAAGGGTAGAGGGGTTAGCTGACACCAGAGCTTGAGGCAATCTTAGAGAGATAGAAAGAGGCTTTCTATCTTTGTTTGTCTATCTATGTTTATATCTCAGACAGCTATTTCAGAGCAAAGAGTTTGTAGTCAAGACCTCTTCTATAAGGGGTTGTGGCAGACCAGGTCTAATTTTGCCACAGATGGGACAGGATTTACCCTTTGAATTCTGTCCCCTATCACTCAACTCCTTTTTGTCCTTGAAGATAGGCCAAATCCAGATCTGATTTAAACTAAGTTTTAGTTTGGAAAAGGGAAAGGAAGTTATTGATGAGAAAAGGGAAAAGGATGCCCTGACAAGCTAAAAAACCCCAACAGCTGGATCTAGAGCTTTGAGTCTGAATCCCAAAGGATTCTGCCTCCTTTCCATCTGTCAGTCTTCTTTATTTCTAAGCTAATATCTCTCATCTCTATATCTAAGTCAAATTCAAGGAAGGCAGAGGGAGACCCAGAAAGAAGTAGGAAGGCTGGCTCAGTTGAGAGAATCCAAACTCAATTTCTTCTGAGTCATGTGTTCTTGTTGGAAGATGAAGGAAAAGTAGTAGAAGATTCCTTGATGGAAACAGGTTCACAGATAGGCAAGAAACTCTGGCTCTTCTCCCTCTCCTGGCTTTGGATCACCTTCAGCCACCCAGGAAAAGTCCTCCGAACTTCCCTTCTACACCTGGAAGTCCTGGGGCTGACCAGAATTCTCCTCAGCTCACAGTTCTCTACCCACAATCCTTTGCTGTCTCTCAACTGCCACCAAGATGCTTGTCCGACAAACATGCAGGATTCTATCCAATTCCCCTTGCCATTCTTTTCCTTCGTTCCTTCGTTCCTTCCTTCCTTCCTTCCTTCCTTCCTTCCTTCCTTCCTCCCTCCTCTTGCTCAGAGGCATATTGGCTACCTTTGGACCCAATCCCAATTATTGATCAGTATAGAAACTTTAATCTACTCCTTTTTTTCTGATTTCAGCTGACTTGCCCCTTCACAGCCTGAAGACCACCACTCTTGGTATGGACATCCAATTGGCTTTAACCACACTGTAGCTCAGAGCTCCTGAACTCAAGAGGTTCATTAGCCTAGGGCAGTAGAAGCAATGATTGCAGACATGTATGTTACACCATGCTTTGCCTGATCCTTCTATTCTATATTCTCTTACCTTTCACTAATCACTCTCTATCAAGATAACATTGCCTAATAGGAACCATGTCCTTTAAAATGAGATCCTAAGGTTTTCCTTACAAGAACACAGAGCTCAAAGATCTGTATTTTCATATGAACAGTCTGATTTTCCTCTCTTCATTCTATACCCATCACCCCTTCCTTTCATCCCTACCAAGGCCAATTCAACCCTAGCCTCAATCTTGAACTGGGTAATATTGATGAAAGAGTTTTCCTTGAATATCAAAGATATGTTGCTAATTCTTATCCCTCTATACTCATAAAAAAAAAAAAAGAACTCTCTGAAGCAGGGTACTCTAGTGGAAAGAACATTGCATATGAGTTCAGAGAACTTGACTCTAAATCTCAGATCTAAATCAGTACCTCTGAAGAGGTAGACTAGATCAGAGATCCCAAACCAGGGTAGCATATACCCTAAGGAGTTGCACAAAGCTTTTCAAGGGGTACAGGGAATATTTGTTAAATAATTATAATATCCTATTGAAATAATTTAACCTCTTAATATTAGTTAAGTGCTTATGCATGATAAACTAGAATTGATTTCCTTTTGTGTTGATTAGCATAGAAAATTTTACTGAAAGCTAAGGCATCTGGAAACTGGAAGCAAAAACAAACAAACAAACAAACCAAAAAAAAAAAAACTTTTGGGAACTCCTGGTCCAGATGACCTCTAGATCTTTATAGCTCTAAATCCTATGAACCTGTGAATCTTGCCATTTCTCTTCCTCCTTCAAAACCTTAGGCCAGTTTTGCCTGTCATTCAAGGTCAAACTTCAAAGCTATCTCCTCTGCAAGTTCTTGTGCAAGTGCCCTCCTCTGCTATCAAAATTAACTTTTCCTTCTTTAGAATTCCTCTGTGCCTCTCATTCCCTTTTATACTGTATATTGTATTATGATTATTTGTATATGTGACATCTCCTAAAGCTCCACACATTTGAAATTAATTTTTCTATCCCCCATAGTACTTAGCATAGCACCTCAATAAAAATACTTGTCAGTAAGTTTTTGTTTAATAATTGAGTCTTATGAGATAACAACTGACAAATAATGTAATCTAAGGCTGCTTTGAGAGGATTAGTAACCAGGAGTTATTAGGAACTGATAGTCTTGATCAGGTCACATTTGGGTCCAGTTCTAGGCCCCACACTTTGGTAAGGACACCATTAAACCTGAGTATCTGGATAATAAAGTTGATGAGGAATATCCTATTTAACCTAGAGAAGAGAAAAACTTATAGAGCCTAATAGTTGTCTCCAAGGATTTAAAAGGCTATGAAATAGAAGAGGGCTTTGCCTTCTTCTGTTTTTAGACTCAAAGGAAAAAATAGGAACAATTTGTGGAATCAGTTAGTCAACAATCATTTGTTAAGGGTTAGTTAAGCTTAGTGGATAGATAGCCAGTCCTGGGGCTAGGAGGCCCTGGATTCAAAGATGGCTTCAGATACCTAGCTGGGTGATCTTGGGCAAGTCATTTAATTCCATTTCCCAACCCTTACCACTTTTCTGCCTTGGAATATATTGATCTATTAAGTCTAAAACAACCATCCCCCACTGAGTCTATCAACTCTATCAAGAGAGGTTAGTCTCACCTGATAAGATGTTTTACAATGATGTAAGGAGAGGCCAGTCTGCCCCCTCCACTCACCATCTACCCCCTGCACACTGCCTTGATTCCTAGAATCCCTTTGATTTCACTTTGAATTATTATTATTTTTTTAATGAGGAAGTCTCTCTAGAAGGCTGCTATTAAAAGTAAATGTCTTGCATCTGGGAAAATACCTATTAACATTAATGAATGAATGATTATTATTATTTGAGATGTTAGTGGGAGAGAGAGCAGGACAAAACACTGAACAAAAGTTTGGTAAGGCAGTATGGGGTAGTGAAAGGAGCAATGGATCTCCAGAGTATATAAGTTTGAGCCCCACTTATGTTACTTATTTCCATGTGACCTTAATCAAGTTCCTTAACTTCTTTGAGACTCAGTGAAATCTGAAGGTACAAGATAATTTAAGGTCCCTGACGTTCCATGATCTTCTTTCACACATAGAACAAAAGATGCATGGATCAAAGGAGTGAGATCATGGATGGTGCAATCAAGATGGGAATCATTCTATTCTCATGACCATGAGAAGAATTGCCTCATAGGAAGTGAGCCCACCAACAGCCTCCTGATTGCAAATACCCACAACCACAGATAGCTTTTGCTCTGGCTCTTTACTCTGTGTCCGTTTGGCTAAAGACTATTTTTGAAATGGCAAGAACTTCATTCTCAGGTACTTTTTAAAGGAGCCTCTCTTGGCTTTTGCTGGCAGTGTCAACAGGAAGACAGATGGTTGTTATGACAGGAGAGCCAGTGGAGTTGGGTGATTCCCTACCAAGACTTGGAGCTCCCTCCCTCTCCTTCTCCCTCTCCCTCTCCCTGCCTGGTCATTGGCACAGGCTGTTTTACTGCATCAAACCAGTGCCAGGAAGAAAAACAATGATGGCAGTAAAGCTAGGTGCTTCAGACATTGGGTTTCAAACCCAGGGATTTCGTTCACCTAGATGGACCAAAGAGAAATCCCTGTACTGACTTTCAGTGACCCTGAAGGAGAGAGGAAATGGGCTCTTCCCTCAGAACCTCACTGAGGCTTCCCATATGTAAAACATAAGGTCTGGTGCACCCACAGTACAAAGCACAGCAGGTCTGACATCTTTTTCATGTCAGTGAAGGATGAGGGAAACAATCCAAAGAAAGCCTGGTTGCATAAAATAATATTAAAGCATAAAATCCAAAGGCAAAACAAACAAAATAAGATCTGCCTGAGACCAGTCCAAGACAAAAATAATCAGACTGTCATTTCTCTTCCAAAAATTTTTAAATAAAATTTTTTCTCTCTCTCTTGCTCCCCCTCAGCCTCCACATTGGGGAAAAAAAAGGAAAAACAAAACCTTTGTAACAAATATGCATAGTCAAGCAATGCAAATTCCTATATGAGCCATGTCCAAAAATATGTCTCAGTTTGCATTTTATATCCATCACCTCTCTGTCAGGAGGTGGGTAACATATAAAGCAATGAGACACCACTAAAATCCTGACCAATGCAACTCATTACAGCAAAATCAATTCAATATATGTACCAATATGGGCATCCCCAGATATAAAATATCACATCAATTCTATAAACAAAACAAACAACATAATAAAAGCCACAACATTACCAATTCAAGTTTCAGGGTACTCCTCTGTAGCTATGGAAGTATAACCAAAAACTATTAATATTCCCCCCAAATAAATAAAAAAAACTACCAACCCTAAAAATACATCTTCCAAACTTACTACTATTGTACAACCTAAATCCCCACTTACAACCAAACTCAATCCTCCATACACAGGAGAAGGCGTAGAAGAAAAAGTCACAAACCCAAAAATCAAGAGCAAAGAAATAATAAAAATAACTATCATTTTTATTATGTTAGCATGGATTCTAACCATAACCAATGGCATGAAAAACCATTGTTGTATTTCAACTACAAAATTTTAATGACTAACCTATGAAAAACTCACCCTCTACTAAAAATTATTAACCATTCTGGGACTGTGTCATTCTTAAGTCTTTCTAAGTAGTTTGTTATTACATGGCTACTGTCATTATATAAATCATTTTACTGGTTCCTGTATCAGTTCGTACAAGTCTTCTGATGTTTATCTTGTAGCACAACCTCCTGATTATATAGATGAAGAACCTAGTGATGTTCTGTGACCTAAACAAAGTTACATAGGTCAGTGATTCCAAAATCAGCTTTCTACTGTACCATACTTCCTCTCCTATTCTCTATTGTCTACCAAAAAAAAAGGAAACATAATCAAATGACAATCAACAAACAGCATCTACTTGTTCTTTCAGTACCTCAGCATGGAATTCATTCAGCCCTGAAGTCAAATGTATTGAGTACTATTAGATGCTTTGATGCTTTCTTACCATCTCCTCCCTTATTTTGAGTTTGGACTCCCTGTTAACCATTATTGATTTGTTTATCTTGGTCCAAAGGTCATTTTCCTTGGGGGAATGGGGGTGGGGGGAGAAGCAACCCAAGAGTTGGGTGGCACTTCCTTTCTTCCTGCTGACATTCATTATCATCACTTCATTGACATTGTCCCTGATCAACAATCTTATCCTATTCCTTCTTTGATCCTTCTCCTGCCCCCAACATAGGTAAAGATGCCTCTCATGATCTTCAGTATTCACCATAGGTCTCCATCATTATGGGGTTCAGTATTCTTTTAAAAAAAAAAAACTTTACCTTCTGTCTTAGAATTGATACTATCTGTTCCAAGACAGAAGAGTGGTATGGGTTAGGCAATTTGGGTTAAGTGAACTGAACCATTACCTGCTTTTATTTCTGTCACCTGGATATATCCTTCTAAAATCTGAATTATTAAGTTATATCAGTCTTTTTAGACCAGAGTTATCAAACATTCAGTCTTTAATTTAAAAATCCGCAGACCTTTAATATTCCTGGGGGCTGAGCAAACCAGATGAAAATATAATTGGGAAATATTTACAAAATAAAAATATAGTAAAATATTAACTTGAAAACTAAGTAATATGTAGCCTGTAGGGATCTTTATGTACTGATTAGTAGCTCCCATTTCTATTTGAGTTTGATACCATTGCTTTGGACCATTTTGGGGGATTATTTCTTTTTTTGTATCCTGGATGACTTTGGCATCCAATGAAATTCTATAGATCCTTTCTTAGTGTTTTTAAATTCATAAAATAAAATACACACATGACTTCAAAGCAAACCAATCATATTTAAATAGTTATAAGAATATGTATAAAATCCCCCAAGTTCATAGACTCAAGATTCTTTACTTAGACAATTGCTCCCCTTTTTTTCCTTCCCAGTTGGGACAATTTTTTTCTTCTTCAGAATTTGATTTTTGAGGGATTCCTAAAATTCTTGGACCAACTTCCCTTGTAGAATTTTAGGCAATGAGATCTGACCTATTCTTTCTCTGAACCCTCTGAAACCTACTCTCTGAAAATCAAAAATTCACCTAAGACAATGACTAGTTTTATTTTCTTTCTCTCATCCACATATAGACTTTACAAATTTTTGGAGAGGCTAGTTTCTTGTCCTCAAGATTCCCAACATTTCTATTTTGACAACTTTTTATTTGTTGTTCAGAATTAAATTCAAAATAATAGTTCCTCCCATCATTTCCTCCTCCTTTTGAAAAATGAAGTTCTTAAGAACTATAGACTGAAAGCATCCTGACACAAAGCAAAGAACTTTCAGAATTTCAGAGTTGGAAAGTACTTCAAAGTCTATCTAATTCAAGCTGTATCTGCCCAGGATTCTCTTCTACACTACACTCAAGAATCAATCAATCAATATTTTAGTGCTTATTGTCTTCCCCATGTTAAAAACAACAGAACTATTTTTCCTGGAAATGTTAGTACCAGGCACTGCACCAGGGGCCAGGAATGCAAATACAAAGAATGAAACATTCCCTACTTGAAATGAATTTGCATTCTAACAGAAAAGATGATGATGATGATGATATATATATATCCAAATAAACACAAAGCAGTGTAACAAGATAGGTTGATAGGGAGGGGATTAACTATTGGGGAAATTAAGAAAAGCTTCAATCAACAAGAATGTATTAAATATCTGTTTCATGCCAAACATTGTGACAGGTTCTGGGCATACAAAAGCAAAGACAAAAATGAAAGAGTTCTTGCCCTCAAAATACTTACATTCTATCAGGAATAATTGTACAAGCACACGAGCACGTGGGCGCACACATATATATACACACACACAAATGCATATAACATCAATTAGGAAGCTTCCCTTTGAGGACCTCTAGTAACAAAGGACTCAGTTCTTCAGAGAAAACTTCCTCCACTTTGGAGCAGATCTAACTGTCAGGAAGGCTTTCCTTATATCAATTTGAAACCTGCCTCAGCTGACAGCTGAGAGCAGAGGAAATAGAAGAAAGACAAAAAAAAACTTGACACAGGAACTCAAAAAGCAATAATAATCTGGAGATCTTGAGTGATAAGGCAAACAGACCTACCATCTCAATAGTCCCTGAGACTATCATTGGATTATTGCCCAGAACAACCACAAATATATGGAATTAAAACTGATTCACCAAGAAAGAAGATCAAATTGTATTGGTCACAAGAAAAGGAGGTTCAGAAACTAAAAGATGTTTTAGGAAAATTTCCATGAAATTGCTTTTTTATTTTAATTACTTTTAATATGGGGAAGGGGAAAAAAAGCATTCATTAATTGCCTACCATATGCTAAGACACTACTAAGCACTTTACAAATATTATCTCATTTGATCCTCACAACTCTGGGAGGTAGGTGCTATTATTATCCCTCTTTCCCAATTGAGCAAAATGAGTTAGATAGAGATTAAGTGATTTGTCCAGGGTCACACTGCTAGTAAATATCTGACGTGGGATTTGACCTGTGACCTCCAGGTCTACTACTCTATCTGCTGCACCACTTAGTTGATCCTAATGTGGTATTGGAGGGATGAGCTTCAATAATTAGAAAAAGTTATGGAAGTGGAACAGATCATTACCAGGAGAGGCCAGATGAACAAGGCATGTAATTATTGGGCTGGTTTTTTTTTTTTTTAAGTCATGTTCAATTGCTCCTGACTTCATTTGGGGTTTTCTTGATAAAGTCTGAAGTGATTTCCCATTTCCTTCTCTAGCTCATTTTACAGAGCTGAGACAAGTGAGTTACCCAGGGTCACACAGCTAGTAAGTGTCTAAGGTCTGATTTAAATTCATTAAGTTGAATCTTTCTGATTCCAGGTCTGGTACTCTATCTACTGTGTCAGATAGCTGTTTCTTGAACAAGGGATACCCTATCTTTAATATTCAATTCCAACCTACCTTTTGAGCCTTTTTAACATTAGTCTTTCTCCTCACCTTCTTATATTCTGCAGTTCAGACACTTTGGTCGTCTTACTATTTCTCATCCATGTCTTCCATCTCCCTACTGGGTACTTGTTACTACACTTGGGATGTTCTCCTCCCCATTTCCACCTTTAAAATTTTTTAGTTTTCTTCAAGGCTCAGATCAAAAGCCACCTAATCATGAAATCTTTTCTGATTTCCATCTTCAAGGTGCTAGTGCCTATTTCCTTGCCTCCCCTCTCTGCTATTTGGCATATAACTTGCCTGGAACTATCCTCATCCCTCTCCACTTCCTGGCTTCCCTGACTTTCTTCAAGACTCATCTAAAGTACAACCTTCTGCAAGAAGACTTTCCCAGTCTTCCCAGTGCCTTCTCTCTGAAATTATCTCCAATTTATCCTATATCTGTTTTGTTTGTACATAGTTATTTTTCCGTATTGACTCCCCCATTCTCTATAATTCCCCTTGAAAGCAGGGACTAGTTTCTTAACCCCCAACATTTAGAATAATGCTTGGCACAAGTGACTCAATCAATAATACATTGGGCTTATAGTGGTGGAAGCCCTGAGTTCAAATCTTACCTGAGACACTTACTAGTAATATGACCTTGGGCAAGTCTCTTTGCCTCTCTCAGCCTCAATGTCCTCATATGTAAAATGTCATAACACCCCAGCCCCAGTATCCTTATTTGTAAAATGTTATAGCACCTACCTTAATTGTGGTGGATACAACAGAGGGTTGTTTTGGGGATCAAATGAGATAACATGTAAATCACTTTGTAAACCTTAAAGCTTTATATAAACATTAGCTATTATTATTATTATTATTATTATTATTATTAATGGACTATGTTCAAGACAAACTGGACTAGTTGCTGTTCTCTGAATTCCAAAGTTCATCTCCCACCTCCAGATGTTTACCTAAGCCATTCCTTATTCTCCACATCTGTCTATAGGAATCCTTGTCTTCCTTCTAGTTTCTACTTAGTTGGTACTTCTTCCATGAAATCTTCCCTGATCTCTCATTTAATGCTCTCTCTCTTCTCAATTCTCCTTGTATAATATGTGTTTGTATACATGTTTACTCCCCAAGTATTATATAATCTTACTGAGAGTAGGACTTTGTCAATATTGTGGAATGATCAACTGTGATAGCCACTCTCAGCAATACAGTGATCCAGGGCAATTCTGAGGGAATTAGGAGAAAGAACGATACCCACTTTCAGAGAAAGAACTTTTGGAGTAGGAATGCAGAATGAAGCATACTGTTCCTTACTTTAGTTTATTTGGATTTGGCTTTTATATGATAATTCTCTTACAAAAATGAGCAATATGGAAATATGTTTTGCATGATAATATGAGTATAACCCAGATCAAATTGCTCACCATCTTTGGGAAGGAAGAAGAAAGGAAGAGAAGGGGGCAACTCAAATCATATAACTTCAGAAACTTTATGTGGAAATTGTTATTACTTGAAACAAAATATCTAAAAAAAAAGAGAGAGTAGGGAATGTTTGGGTTTGTCTTTGTGTCCCCAGTGCCTCTCATGGTGCTTGGCATAGGTAGAGTAGGTGTTTAATAAACATTTATTGAATTGATTTGGTGGCAAGGGAAGCCAGCCCTAGGCCTCTACTTCTCTATTGCTTTCTCTATCTCAGGCGGAAAGTTTGAAGCTTTCTCTTCATTATTTCCCATCTTTGTGCCCAAATATAGTATTATACAGTCTAGGGGGGAAGACTTAACATTTCTGCAGAAGGTGATACCAGGAGTGCTAGCTTTACTTTTTAGTTGTGCTTGTGCTACAGCTTATTTTTCGATCATCTTGCTTCTCTCTACAGTTTCTTCTCAGGGAGGAAGGATTTCTTTGTAGAGTACACACAACACTGACTGTGAGTCACATACTGGTATGAATGAAAATGATTCTCAGGATAAGGAGAGGAGCTCATATGAATATAAAAATTAAGGTCATGTTGACACTGAATTTGGGAAGGAATATGAAGGAGCTGTGCCTAAGGTCAGTTTGAAGAGAATGTTGTAATTCCATAGAATTTAGAGCTAGAAACCACCTTGAAGGTCAGCTAGTCCTAGACTCTCATTTTACCAACAGGGAAACTGAAGCTCTAAGAAGGAAAGAGATTTCTCTAGGATCACACAATTGTGCCAGAGCTGGTGCTCTGATTCCAAATGCAGGGATATTTCTATTTTACTAAATTGCTTCAAAGGCTTGCTCTGTGACTCTTCTGTCCTCCCTGTCTTAAAAAAAATTACACAGCCTGGTTCTATTAAAAATAATCATGAATGGGTATGTGGGTAGAAGGGTCTGCCTGTGCTGAAGGTGACTCATATGCATATGCATAAAACAGTTAATTCCTTAGATTGCCAAAGGGATTAAAGAACTTGCACATGATTGGAAACCGAGTCTTGTCCTATGTGCAGAATATTAGTTAAAGCATTTTGAATGGTGAAGGAATGAGACCAAATGTCCCTCCATCTAGTGGACTCTATCAAGGTTTGCATCTTATCTAGTTGCCCACCTTGGCCATCTTGCCATGTGCCTAACTCCAGTGCTGCTTCTGGAATAGCATCCTCTGGAAGAAATTGTCAAATTCAGTCATCATTTTAAAAATGAGGAAACAGATTTTGACAAAGGTTAGGTGACTTGCCCAAGGTCTCACAGCTTGTGAGTGTCTGGGGCATCACTATTATTAATAATATCTAGCATTTACATAGCTCTTTAAGGTTTACAAAGCATTTTATATCTGTTATTATGCTTGCTCCTCAAAACAATCCTGCGAGGTAGTGCTATTATTATCCCCATATCACAGATGGGAGAATTGCAGCTAACAGTGATTAAGAGATTTGCCCAGAGTCAAATTTCTAGGAAATGTTTGAGTCAATATTTTAACTCAGGTCTGTTTGACTCCAAGTCTAACTCACTTTCCATTTAACCATCCATCTGATTCTCCCAGTCTGGATCCTTTTTATGATCATCTATTTGCCTTCCCTACCCTCATCTTTGCAGATTTCAATATACATGTTAATATCTTCCCAAGTACCCTACCATCACACCTCATTATCCTGATCAGACTTATGTTTCCACGTCACTTCAGCCACCTTTAGCAATGGTCAGACCCTTTATCTTACCATCTCATATAACTGTTGTCTTAATAAGCTTAAATCCTGAAATTCCTCTTTTTTTTATCCTAACTTACTATCCCTTCCTATCTCCCTTTCCCTAATTCTGAGAAAACTTATTTGTCTTCACCATGCCCTCCCATCTCTCTTTTCCTCCTGATCCTTCCAGTCCATCACTCCTGCTATGACCTCAATTCCCTCCCTCCATAATCTGGACACTATAACTGACCAATTCCATTGTACAGTATTCTCTACTCTCCAATCCCCCATTGCTTCATATGGTATGATCATCAACTGTGCCACACCAAACTGTCCCTGGGGTTCTCCTACCCTTAAAATCTCCTACCATCTTGTGGGCTGCAGAATGCTTCCAGAGACAGGAGCACACTTATGATAGACTTGCTGCAGATGTATGTTATTTCACAAGGTCCCATTTTATAGAGCTCTTTACCTCCTAAATTATGTTACATTCACTTATGTATTTACACACTGTATCTCCTCCCTCACTCCTACCCTCACTGTAGAATGACTGTTTTTATACCCAGCACCTGACATCAGTCTTTATACATAATTTTGGGAGGGACAAAACCTGTAATTTCATTGGTTTAAAGACTGTTGAAGAGGCAACATAATCTCCTAATGTAGATTGTTACTTTCTCTTTCTTTTGCCCATCTATAGTCTTAGGCAGTTGCCTTGAGAAGTTGTCACCTGCCAAGGGTCAAACAGTCAGTGTCAGAGGGGGAATTTGAACCCAGGTCTTCAAGATTCTGAGAACAACTCTATTCACCATGGTGTGACTACCTCTACCTTAAGCATAATATATGCTTTTAAAAAGTTTATTAATTTCAAATTGAGTAGTCCACATTTTGAAATATTTATAGTTAAGAAAAACAAATTGCCAAATGGCCATATTTGAATATGTATGCCTCACTCTGTATTCTTCTGACTTGGAATCCAAGGGAAGGTTCCATGATACTGAATGAAGAAACTTTGATCAATAGATACTTGTGTGATAGTGCTCCAAAATAGCTCACCCTTACCCCTGCCTTCTTTATGTCTCTTTTCTCCCTTTCCCTTTGTGTCTCCTTATCCATCTTCTCACCCTTCCATTGTTATGGGAAAGAAACTGGAGTTGGAAGCCAGGAGATCTGAGTTCTAGTTCCAGCTTGGCTGCTTGTTAGGTATGGGATTTTGAACCTTAACATTTTCAGTCTTCCTTTTTGCAGTATCATGGAACTATCACTTGGATCTGGAGTCATAGGATTGCAGAATGAGGCATATATCTTCAACATAAATCTTGATCTTCAAACGTGGTCAATATAGGAATTGGTTTTATTCAAGTATACATATTTGATGCAAAAGTTTTTTTCCAACCATGGTGGGATAGGATTTTTTTTTGGAAGTCTTTATTTTAGTCTTGTTCTTTTTATTTGATTCAGTATTGGGGGGAAGAGAAAGGAAGTACATATTGAATTGGGGGGGGAAGAAATGAAGGGGATACAAAAACAAAAGATGTCAATAAAAAGTGTCAAGGGAATCCTGAGCCCTTCTCCTTTAGTCCCCAATATATGCTCTTGGTTCTCCTTGTCTCAAAGGAAAGGGGTGTTGAAATTAATGAACTACATTTCTAAAAGCAAACTTGTACCACATCTTTACCCCACTCCAGAATAGGATTTGTTAATGGATTTTAGTTCTTAGTAGGGAAAAGAAAGAAAGAAAGAAAGAAAGAAAGAAAGAAAGAAAGAAAGAAAGAAAGAAAGAAAGAAAGAAAGAAAGAAAGAAAGAAAGAAAGAAAGAAAGAAAGAAAGAAAGAAAGAAAGAAAGAAAGAAGGAAAGAAGGAAAGAAAGAAGGAAAGAAAAAGAAAATAGTTACTGAAGCTTTTTTTTTTTTAATGCACAGTTGGGGGTAGCTGGGTAGATCAGAGGATTGAGAGCCAAGACTAGAGATTGGAGGTCCTAGGTTAAAATCTGACCTCAGACACTTCCTAGTTATGGTGACCCTGAGCAAGTCACTTAACCCCCATTGCCTAGCCCTTACTTTTGCCTTGGAACCAATACATAGTATTGATTCTAAGGTGGAAGATAAGGGTTAAAAAAAAAAGCACAGAAAAGGTCACTGGTTGACTCAGTACCTAGAGATAGGAGATCTTGGGTTCAGATCTGGCCTTAGACAGTTCCTAGCTGTGTAATCCTAGGCAAGTCACTTAGCCTTAATTGTCTATCCCTTACCACTCTTCTGCCTTGGAACCAATACACTATGGATTCTAGAGCAGAAGGTAGGGCTTTAAAAATGCTCTGAGGCAAATAGAAGGAAAGGTAACACAAATGAATAAGGCATCTTTGAAAGCTTCACATTGAATTGATTATATGCCTTCAAGTAAAAACAAGACATATATAGTAGACATGATTTCATGAGGAATCCTCTTTCTGTTCTTTATATATGGATGGAAATGCTCATTTTATTTGGTGTTTATTAAATTCGTAATTTAACAAAGAAAATGACTGGCTTCAGCTCCATTCTGCATGAAGAGAGTACAGAGCTGGGCAATTCAAATTCGGGTGAGATTTGGAAACAGTCTTCTCTGAGGGTGAGAATTAAGGCTTCCTTTTTCTTTTGTGTGTTTCTGAGGGTCTGAGTCAGCTGGAACAGATGTTCCCTGTGGGAAGTGCTCTTGCAACTGGTTGTGTCTGTCGGGAGCTGTGGAAGTGGTCAGCACAGAGCCAGGGAAAAGGACAGAGACAGAACAAATAAATACATTCTGAGCTGCTTGCTGTATCCAGCTGAGACCTTCCCTTTTCTCTGAGGGTGATGCCTGGGACACAAGGCATCTATTACTAAACTTGGCTGTAGTCTGGCTTTATGATAGAACATCTCTATGGAAGGTATATCAATTTTGGGTTTTCCTAAATAGAACTAGAAACAATCTCTAGTTCTTTCATTAATGCAACTAAATGGCTCCTCTTTGCAATCTCTTAGAGGGATAAATGGGGGCTAGGAAGTGGTATCTAATTAGTCCTAGGTATAGTCACACAACAGTGAGGTGTCCTTGTGATGGTGGATCTGAATCAGAGCTTTGGAACCAGCTCCAAGAATAGCCCCAAGTAGCCAGGAAATACTAGAGAGCCAAGAGACAAGCAAGGACTGGCTTCAATTTTGTAGCCATGGGCAACTGATCTTTTTAGTTTCTTCCATATTTTCAATGATTCAGCATTTTCAGTCAGGTTTCTTGCATCAAGTTAACCTCCCCCCCCACCCCCCAACACTCACACATTAGAGGGAAATGGTGACTTTTCTTGACAAGTCACTTCCCTCTCTGCCTCCTATATCTTGCTAGAGGTTCTGGCTCTCTGTACGCCCATTCCAAAATTTGGGGTACACCACTCTTAGAAAGAAACATGGCATAATAGGACAGAGAGTATATTGAGCTGGGGATTGGGAATACCAGGGTTCTAGTCCCCTCTGTGGCAGTGGGACTTTGGGCAAGTTTCATGTCAGGACTCTCTGACTCTTAGTTTCCTCGTTTGTAAACTGAAGGTAATAAACTCTGCCTTCTTTACTTCACAGGATTATTGTGAGAATCAAATGAGATAAATGTGAAAATGCTTTATCTGTTGTAAAATATTCTGATTAGCCTTGATTAGGAGTAATAACAGCAAAGTCTATTTTGTATACAACTTGATCATTCACGAAATACTTTCCTCATAACCACCCAGGCAACTGGGCAGTGACACCATCATTAGTCTCCATTTTTCAGATAAGGAAAGGGAAGCTTAGAGAGACTGAACAATTTGACCTGGGTCAAACAAAGTTGTGTCAAAACTGCGACCCAGACAATGAGACTGAGATCTTCCAACCTCTAATCCAGTGCCCTTTCCTCTGTACTACAATGTCCTAACAAACGACATTTGCTCTGCTCAGGCTCGTCTTGACTGTTCTTCCCACAACCCTTGCTCATCCTCACTTTTCTGCATGATGTAACCCAAGTTAGGGACATCTTTCCAATCTTTCCCGTCTAAACCCATATCATTCCTTCAAAGCAACTACTCATAATGATATCATAGAAGTAAACAAATATTTCCATATATTCCTCTTTAAGTTCACAAGTCATTACCTTCTCAATAGCCTAGTGAGAAGGGTTGTACAAACATGATTTCCTCTCCTTATGCAGGTATGACAACTGTGGTTTAGTAGTAAAATTCGAATTAGCCAAAATTGAACAGCAAATGCCGGCTGGGATTAGAACCCTAATCTCTCTAAACTCCAGGTTCAGCATCCTTAGTAATTATAATTGTTAGCATTTGTATAAAGTGTTATGGTTTGAAAAATATTTCATAAATATATTCTCATTTTATCCTCATAACCATCCAGGGAATTAGGTGTTCTTTTTATCCCCATTATTCAGATAGGAAAAGTGAAATGGGCAGAGGTTACACAATTTAAAAAGGGTCACAGAGCTAAGAAGTATCTGAGGCTGGATTTGATCTAATATCTTCCTGCCTCAAAGTCTAGCACTCCATCCACTATACAATTTAGCTTCAATCCTTTAATTGGAGAGGGAGGAGGGATCTTCCTTTTAAGGAAGGGGCCCAGGGCAGATACCTCATTATATGCCATCTGCCTTCAGGATTTCATCATACCCTGACACTCCATGTATCCCACCCCCCACCCCTCCACTCATCCCCAGACCCTCTTTTTATTTTCTTCTTCTTTTTAAATGTTCCCTTTGTATGTGAGCTCCTTGAGGATGGAGACTATCTTTTACCTTTCTTTATATCCCCAGCCCTTATACATGCTGGAAAAGTAGCAGGTGCTTAATGAATGTTTTTGACTTACTGACTGCAAGTTACAATGTGTGTGACCTTGGGTAAGTTATAACCTTTCTGGGCCTCAGATTTTTTTGGCTATAAAATGAAGGAGTGGGACTAGAAGATCTCCACAATCCTGTTCAGCTTTATATTTGTAATCCTTTGAAATGAAAGTATATCTTATTTCTCTGAGCTATGTGCTTTGTCAATAAGAAAGTGTTAGAGAAATGGAAAAGGTTATTTTTATTGAACAGACAAATAGCAAAAATGACAAGTATTCTTTCTCCCTGTGGCTTTCTCCCAGAGCAGAAGAGAGTGAATGTCATGATGTACTAATAGATTCTGCCCTATCTGGAGGTTAGGAGGGGGTACGGGAGGTAGAATGTATGACCACTGGGGATCTGTCCCAGATCTAGGGTCCTCTGATGTTAGCACCACCACCAGTGGGAGTTCTGGAATAATGGAGAGTCTCTCCAGGTGGGGTGGGGCTCTTGACTCAAATCTGAGTAGCTGTGTGTGCCCTTAATGGAGCTAGGTTAGGCTTTAATTAGATGCAAAGTATTTTTAAGACACAATCTTGTTTTTAGCATCACTTGGAGAGTCCATTAGTGCCCCATCACAGAACACAACGTTGCTTTGTACTTGAGCTTCAAACCAACTCTCCAGTTTTTAAAAATAATATCCCACCTTTTCTGAGTTTTATTTGTCTTTCTTTCTTTGCCTCCCATCCCCTCCCCTCCTCTCTGCCCCACCCCCACCCCAGGCCTAAAATGATGATTATAAGGATGGTGAGAAATGCTTACAATTTCAGGACACTTTCTTTTCCATACCCTCTTTATTTTTTTAATAGATATTTATTGATATCTTTCTTTTTTATTTTTTTAATTTTAATTTTTTAAAATTTTAAACCCTTACCTTCCATCTTAGAATCAATACTATGTATTGGTTCCAAGGCAGAAGAGTGGTAAGGGCTAGGGAATGGGGGTTAAGTGATTTGTCCAAGGTCACACAACTGAGAAGTGTCTGAAGCCAGATTTGAACCTAGAACCTCCTGTCCCTAGGTCTGACTCTCAATCCACTGAGCTACCCAGCTGCCCCCAATATTTTTCATTTTTACATTGCCTAGATTTATCTTGTATCCTTACACTGTCTCAGGGAGCCATTTCAAAGCAAATAATTTTTAAAGAGAAAAAAATTTAAAAATGAGATAAGAGAAAAAATCAGCAAGAATCTATTGATGTTATGAGGGGAAAAAACCTGATTATGTCAGCAATATTTACTTTTTTGCCAAGGTACCTTCTCATATCCCTTCTTTGGGATCAAGCTTATTCTTTATATTTTTGCTACATTCATCTTCCACTATTTTGTGATTGCTATTCTTTCCATTTACACTTGAAGAAGTCACTTTGTATATTGTTTTCCTGACTCTACTTACTTTGTATCAATTCATATAAATCTTCTAACACTTCTCTATATTCATCATGTTTATCTTTTCTAACAGGACAGCACTATTGCATTACATTAATGGACCACAATTAAGTTATTCCCAAATGGATAAACATCTATTTTGATATCTTCTTTTCTTATTAACTTAGACGAAGCTTTCAGGAGCCAACCATTTGCCTAGGGAGGATCCTTACTGTCCAATCCAACATCTTACCATCCACAAATAACCTTGGTTCAAAAGGGCATTAGGAAGAATCATCAAGTAAAGGAGTCCCCTTGACTGTACTTTCTGGTTTTTGATCAATTATAAATACTCTCTATTTGATGAAACTCAATTCAATGTCCTCATGTATAATATACTGCATTATCTCTGTGTCTTCTATTAGTCAATTAAGTATTTATTTAGCTCTCTACTATGTGCTAAGTGCCGTGTTAGATGATGGAAGTACAAAGATAAAAAAGGAAACAGTTCCTTGAAGAGCTTAAATTCTACTGGGGTAGCAATATATATCGCTACATATAGATAGTTGCAAAATACATACCATCAATCAATCAATAAGTATTAATTAAGTGTTACTATGGGTCAGGTACAAGCCCAAAGGATAAAGAAATCTATTAAAAATGGGCTTACATTCTAATGGGGATGGTGAACAACAAGGAGAAAGAAAAATATATGACCTGTGAGGCAGCTAGGTGATTGAGTGGATTGAGAACCAGGCCCAGAGATGGGAAGTCCTGGGTTCAAATTTGATCTCAGACACTTTCTGGGCAAGTGACCCTGGGCAAATCAATTAATCCGCATTGCCTAATCCTTACTCTTCTGCTTCGGAACCCATACACAGTATTGATTCTAAGGCAGTAAGCAAGGGATTTAAAAAAAATATATGGTCTGACGAATATAAATATATACAAAGTTAAATACAAATTGGTTTTGGAGGGGAAAAAAACAAAAGAAAGGGCAGATAAGTGGCAGAGTGGTACAGTAGAAAGGTGACTGACTGACTTTAAGTCAAGAAGACACATCTTTCTGAGTTTAAATTTGGCCTTAGGCCAAATGTCTGACCTTAGGCAAGTCACTTAACCCTGTTTTCTTCAGTTTTTCTTCTGAAAGTGAATTGGAGAGGGGAATGGCAAAAACCACCATATCTCTGCCAAGAAAACCCCAAATAGAGTCACAAAGAGGAGGACATGAATGAAATAACTGAACAACAAAAAGGGGATACTAGCCACTGAGTGAGAGGAGGTCAGGAAAAGCCTCATGGAGGAAATGGTGTGTGAGCTGATCTTTGAAGGAACGAGGGATTCTATAAAGCAAAGGTTAACAAATGGTGCATTCAAAGTAGGGGGAACTGCCTCTATAAAAGAACAGAGAGAGGAGATTCAATTTCATATGTGATGAAAAGCAAATAGACTAATTTTGCTTGACTTTTTGGCAAGTCCCTACCTCAATTTGAATTTTAATTTCCTCGTCTATAGATGAGGGCATTGTACTAGATGGCACATGGTCTCTAATAATCTGATCTGATCAATGCAAAAGAAAGTTTGTTCATATCTTTCAAACATTTATCAATTTGGGAGTGACTTTTGAAAGGCATTTGAAGAGTGAAGTTTGACTTCCACCCCCCCCCCCATTTAACTATTTTCTTTCTGATCTTAGCTGTATTAAAATTATTTATGCAAAACTCTTAAATTTTATGTAGCCAGTTATTTGTTTTTTCTTTTATGATCCTTTCTAGCCCTTGTTTGGTCATGAATTCTTCCTGTACCTCTAGATTTAAAAGGTAATTTGTTACTTGTTGCTCTAATTTGTTTATGATATTACTTTTTATATCTAGGCAATGTATTTATATGGAGCTTGCCTTAGTGTATGGTATGAAGTATTTGTCTAAATGTAATTTCTTCTTCAGCTGTCCCATTTTCCCAACAGTTTTTGTCAAATAATGGGTTCTTATCTTAGAAGTTGGGTCTTTTGATTTGTTGAATAATAAGCTCCTGGGTCCATTTGTTTCTCTGTTGCATATGTATCTGCTCCATTGATAGACTTCTCTATTTTTTAACAAATACTAAATTGTCTTCATGATTACTGTTTTGGAGTATAAAATAATTCACATAAATTATATTTTTATTATCTATATATGGCATTTCTATATAATCATAATAAAATCACCAAGAAGATATAGAAAGGGAAATTTCATTTAAAATATCTGCAGAATATATAAAATATTTGAGATTTTACCTGTTAAGAAGAACAATATTAACACAATTGTTTAAAAACAGTTTATGTAAATAAAGACTTAAATGATTGGAGAAATATTAATTGATCATGGGTAGACCAAGTCATTATTTTAAAATAATAATACTACCTAAATGGGTATATTTATTCAATGCCAAACAAATAAAATCATCAAAGGATATTGTATAATCTTTGTGACATGGTGCTATAGCTTCTGTGCTGATATTTTATTGAAAACTTTTGTATCAAATTCATTAGGGATATTGGTCTCTAGTTTTCTTTCAGTGTTTTGACTCTTCCTTGGTGTAGGTATCAAGACATTGTTTGTGCTTCCCTCCCACCCCCACTGAGCTGGTGGTCATGGACATTCTTAGCATCTCCAATTAAAGGTGTCTTCTCAACATGGCAAGTCAAGAGATAACTCTCTTAAGAACTACAATACAAAGCTGCTTGAGCACAAGGAGACTTGTGGGTTCCCCAAAGAGTTAAGAGAATGATTGAAAGATCTTATGAAGGTTTAGGAAAAGTCTGAAAATGATTTGAAGGTCTTACAAAGTGCTGTACAGATTGTGAGTTAAATGCCTAAAAAATAATAGAAGAAAAAATTAAGTGTTAAAGCAATGGACCAAGATATATTGTGAGTTGTCAGAGCCATCTTGACAAAAGTAATCTGAAACCAGGGACAGGAGTTGCCCTGTATATGACTACAGTTACTATCCTGAGATATTTGCCAAGAGAAGTTCATCTACTGGTTTATAACATGTCTCAAAGGGACTCTGGGAATGCTTCTTATCCTGAGACTGGAAGGCCATCTGACGAATCAGAGAACTAAGAGAATTATTCCCTATAAACCCTGAGTTACTCCAGCATGTAGGAATAATTCCTCCAAAAATTGTTTTCTAAATAGACTACCATGAATGGGATAAAAACACCCTTGGCAAGAGCTGTTGCTAGCCAGCTGCATTGCAATTTTTAAAGGTAATATCTAGTTCTGTTATAGATTAGTATGTTCATGAAAGTGCCCATTTGATCAGAGAAATGTTCAGTTATGCCACGGATCACTAGTCATGCATCATTTTCATGGATGAAATAGATGCTATTGGTGGCTGTCATTTTTCTAAGGGTATTTCAGCCAAGAGAGAAATTCAGTGAATTCTAATGGAATCACTGAATCAGATAGATAGATTTGATTCCTTTCACATTAAAAATGATTAGAGCTGCAAATAGGTCATACATACACATTGGATCCTGCTTTGTTGCAACAGAGATTAGATGGGAAAATATATATTGATTTACCAAATGAACAAGCAAGATTAGACATAATGAAGATTCATGCAGGCCCTATCACAAAGCAAGATGAAATAGATTATGAAGCAATTGTGAAGCTCTCAGATAGCTTTAACAGAGTAGATCTGAGAAATGTTTGTATCAAAACAGGTATGTTTATAATTTTTGTAGAGATACTAATTTCCTCTGGGGACATATTTGCTACATCAAGGATAACTCCATCTTGAGGCTGACTCCTTGACTAGAAGAACTACCATATTATCAGAAGTCCTAGACATGCAGCTTTTTGTTCTTTCAGTACATTCTCTAGATTGCTCCACGTCCATGCTGGTTGCCTTGACCTCTTTGGGCCACCTTTTCCCTTAGTTCAAGCTTTCTCTTTATGTGCCATCTTGCTCCATTAACGTGTAAGTAACTTTTGAGCAGTTTTTCCCCCTCAGTTTGTTTTCTAGATCAATTATTTTTGCTATAACTTATGTTTTTCTTTTTTTCTTGACCTTTGACTTTGTTTCAATATTTCTTGATGTCTCCTAGAATCAATAACTTCTATTTGATTCCAATTAAAAAAAACCCCACAAACAACTCTTATATGCTGCCTGAGAAACAATAAGTATTAATTCCAAGAAAGAAGAGTGGTAAGGGCTAGACAACTGGGTTAAGTGACTTGCCCAGGATCACACAACTAGAAAGTTTCTGAAGTCAAATTTGAATTCAAGTCCTCCTGACTCCAAATTTAGTATTCTATCTACTATGCTACATAGATGTTCCTTTGATTCTAATTTTTAGGATTAGGATAAAGGAATTGAGGCCCAGAAAGACAAACTAATTGACTGGCCTAAGGTCATTCAGCCTGTAACTGTTCATGATTCATAATAAGTTTTCGTATCTCTTATCTTAAGCTGTTAATTATCTTTCCAAGTTTGTCATCTTGTTTCTTTTCCAGTTTTTTCTACTATCACTCGTATTTCATCAATCATATCATTTTAGCTATTTTAAAATTTATCCTTTCTTTGATGAATTCTAATTAATCTTGAGACCATGCTATAATATCCTTTTGGGCTTTGTTTGTAGGTTTTTAGAACAATTTTATCTTCCAGATTTTCTTCTTAATCCCTAGTTTATAATAGTTCTTTAATTTTCTTTTGTTTGTTTGTTTACATAGTTTGGGAACTAAGACTTTTCTCCTTACCTGGAAGTTAATAGCATATTTCTGTTCCATGGAGAGCAAGGCTGTATTTAACCTCACTGAAAGCTTTTTTTTGTTTTTGTTTTTGTTTTTTGTTTTTGGCCCTTTCCTTTCCCCCTCACTGGGCTATTCTTTTGCCCAGCAGTTGTCTGAAGTACCCCCTGCTCAGGAGATCATATTATGCTGAGATCCTCTCCTTAACATTTGGGAACGTTTCTTTGTGTGAAATAATATCTCCTCTACCTACTACTAAACTGAGGCCCATTCTTTCAGACAACTGATTCTGAGGTGCCCCCTCCTCTTGGGATCAGACCTTGCTGTCTTTTCATCTGTCCAGGGAAACTTTTAGCTAAGTCTGATGCCCACTCACCTTGGATAAAGGCACCTTGCTAAGGCCCTTTTCTTTATCCTGTGGGCTGAGTGGAACATCTCTTTCCTTCTCTGGTGATAGAGATCATAGTGATCATGCTGAAAGTTGAGACATGTGGTTGTCATGTAGTGGCTGCATTTCCTCCTCCGGCTCCATCATTTTGGCTGGTTCTTCCCTCTTCACATAAGGGGAAAGTGTCACTGAAGGACTAGATAGAATAGACTTGACTTTGAGAATTGCAGGGATCTAAGATCTGGGGAGAAGGTGAAAAAAGACATTTTCTTCACCCCAACTTTGAATGTCAAGATAGCAGACAAATATAGAATGTGTGTATGTGCTTGTGGGTAGGGGGAGTGGTCTCTGTAAGAAAAAACCCCCAGACATGGGATTTTTAGTGACTGAGAGATTTGCATATACCTCTGCATCCACATCCAAGGCTTTCTGTTTTGTTTCCTTCCTTCTATTAAATCTTCTCTAGTATTGTGAACTCTGTACTTATATATATATATATATATATATATATATATATATATATATATATATATATATATATATAAAGGGGAGTCACTCTCTGTATCCTGGAAAGTATCACATATACGTTTTTCAAATTTTCTTATATTGGGATATTATAAACCAAATGATGAGAGAAAATCCACCAAAGGGAACCAGACCTCTTGTGCTATGATGGAACCTTTAGCACAAGAGTGAGAGTTCTCCAATACTTTGGGTATGGTTCCTTTTCTTTCCAGCAAAACTGTGAGTTCCTGAAGGGACTAGATAATGTCTTCTCTTGTTTTATCTCTTGGTGATCAAGGCCAAAATTATTCATTAGAGACTACAGGAGGTATGGCATTTCTCTGCTGAGGTGATTTTTAGAAGTTTGGAATAAAATATTCTGTCCATTATCATCAATATTATTTAATATTGTACTAGAAATACTAGCAATAGCAAGAAGAAAAAGGAACTGAAGATATCAGAATGGACAAAGAGGTAATAAAACTACCATGTTTCACAAACAATATGGTGATGTATATAGAGAAGATCCTAGAGATTCAGTTTAAAAAATACTTTAAACTATCAATAATTTTAACAAAGTAGAAGGATATAGAAAAACCCAAACAAATCATTGGCATTTCTATATATCACTAACAATGTTCTGCAAGAAGTGATAGTAAGAGATAATAAATTTAAATTTATCATAGATAAAATAAAATTTACCTAGGAGTCTATCTTGAAAAATAAATCCAGAAACTATATTAACATAATTATAAAACACTCTTTATACAAATAAAGTCAAATTTAAATAACTGGAGAAATGTTAATGATTCACTGGTGGGGGAAAGTCAATATAATTAAAATGACAGTTCTGACTAAACTAATCTATTTATTCAATTCCATCCCAATTAAATTACTAAAAATTATTTTGTTGAACTAGAAAAAATCATAACAAAATTCATCTGGAAAAACAAAAGGTCAAGAATATTGAAGGAAATAATGAAAAAAATGTTAAGAAAAGGAATCCAGCAGTACCAGATTTCAAAACATATTACAAAGTATTAATTGTGAGAACTATGTGGTAATAGCCAAGAAAAAGAAAAGTAGATTAATGTAACAAAATAGACATACAACAAATAGTCATAAACAATTATATTATCCTTGTATTTGACAAAGGTAAAGTTCAAGTATTTGGAATAAGAATTCACTATTTGATAAAAAAAAAACTGTTGGGAAAACTGGAAAGCAGCTTAGCAGAAAGTAGATATAGACCAATATCTTTACCAAGATAAAATAAAAATGGATATATGACCTAAGCATAAGAGAAATATTATTATTATTATAAATAAATTAGAAGGACAGAGAACTTATTACCAATCAGATTTATGGTTAGTAGAAGAATTTGTGAACAAAAAGATAGAAAACATCATAAAATGGACAATTTTGAACATATTAAATTGAAAATTTTTGTACAAATAAAACTAACATAGTCAATATTAGAGAGAAAACAAAGCTGGAAAAAATTTTATAGACAGTTTCTCATATTTTAAATATATAGAAAACTTTGTCAAATATATAAGAATATGAGTCATTCCCCAATTGATAAATGGTCAAAATATCTGAACAGTTTTGGATGAAGAAATCAAAACTATATATAACTATATGAAAAATTGCTCTAAACCAATATTGATTAGAAACATGCAAATCAAAACAATTCCGAGATGTCATTTCACATCTAAAAGATTGGTTAAAATGATAAAAGAGAAAAATGACAAATTTTGGAAGGGATGTAGAAAAATAGGGGCACTAATATATTGTTGGTCGAATTGTGAATTGATCTAACCATTTTGGAGGGCAATCTGGAATTATACTTAAAGAGTTATAGGGTGCAGCTGGGTGGTTCAGTGGATTGAGAGTCAGGTTCCCAGAGATGAGAGGTTCTGGGTTCAAATCTGACCTCAGACACTTCCCAGCTGTGTGACTTTGGGCAATTCACTTAAGCTCCATTGCCTAGACCTTACCACTCTTCTGCCTTAGAACCAATACCCAGTATAGGTTCTAAGACAAAAGGTAAGGGTTTTAAAAAAGAAAACAATTACATAAATGTAATTAAATATTACAGTGCCATGAGAAATAATGAATATGAGCATACAGAGAGTCATAGGAAGATACCTTTCCCCCAAAAGACTCTGCTTCTGACTATCAGGACTTTACCACTATGCCCACCCAGATACCTTCTCCCTCCTCTTCCATCTCACTTTTCAGCTACCCTTTGTAGGCTGTCTCCCTCACTCTCCATTCATATACTCTATTAGAATGTAAGCTCTTTGAGAGTAAAGACTCTCTTTTAACTTGTATTTGTATTGCCAGCATTTAACCATTGTCTCAAATGTAATAAATGCTTGTTACTTTTCCTTATATGAATTGATGAAAAGTTAAGTAGAACTTGAAAAACAATGTATACAGCAATTTGCACCATGTAAATTGAAGGAACAATAGCAACAAAGCAATTTCAAAGGAATGATTGTTCCTGCTTATCTTGTATAGTTCAGCTCAAGTAGCTTCTCTTCTGGGAAACTTTTCCTGAGTCCCTCAGGTTTATCATGAATAAATGGCCTTTCCCTGAGACCTTCACACTTTGATCCATCCTCTCTATTGCACTTTTCATGTTTATTTGTTTGTTTTATTATTTATTGAAGTGTTTTGTGCTGATGTCATTCCCCCATCGGGACTATAATCTGTGAGAGAGTAGCAATTGTACTGGATTTAAGTTTGATATTTTTTTCAACTGTGCATACAACAGATAAATGATAAGTGTTGAATGAATGAATTAGTTCTTTCACTAATGACATTTACTCTCTGCCTTGAATAAAAGGCCCTGGTTCTCTCTTGGAGCAAGGAAGACTTGGATATGCAGTACACCCTCTCTTCTAGCAAATTGTGGGAAATTGGTTTTTTACCAATTCCTTTTTTTCTTCCAACAGAAGCATCATCAGGCAACAGAAGAGAAGGTCTGTTTCAAGTCATATATGCCTAGGTCCTTAAAATGGTAGACAAGAAGAGAGTCACTATTCTCTCTCTCTCTCTCTCTCTCTCTCTCTCTCTCTCTCTCTCTCTCTCTCTCTCTCTCTCTCTCTCTAACACATACACACCCCAGTCTTTGTCCAGAACTCATGCCTATACCTTGAGGCTCTCCACAGTTTAGCCCTAACTTATCTCTAGAGAGAGGTTATTGGTTGTGAAGATATAGAGGGTGGTGGTGAAGGAGCATAGTAGAAAGATTATTGGATGTAGAATCATGAACAGTTACAGACTGGATGACCTTAGACCAATCAATTAGTTTGTCTTTCTGGGCCTCAACTTTGTTATCTGTTAATAAAATAAATTAAAAATTAAAAAGGATGACAAAGTAATGGATGATTGACTAATGAGGGCCCAGTCCTTAGAAGATACTTAGATTTGCCCTTCATGATTAGAGAGAACACACTCATGAAATCTTGGAAACCTGGTGAGCATGCTTCTAGCCATAAGAGAGTGATGGGTTAGTACTGTGTCAGACTTATGATAGATTTGAACTGAGTATATATATATAGATATATATAAAGGATCAGTGGTGCCTCCCTTGTTCCTTTTTGCTTTTGGGGCAAGCTCTAAGGACTGGATCCTTATTGACCAATCTCTGTTACAATAATACTAGCATTCCTTATTTCACAGAGATATAGAATGATGCCCTTGGTAAATCTTAAAGTTCTATAGAAATGGAAAGTATTCTGTCTGTAAAATGAGGATGATCATATTTGGACTATTGTGGTGAGGAAAACTCTTTGAGGAGCACTATGGAAATGTGAGCTGTTCATTGTTGTAACATTTTAGTCTTTTTCATAGGGATTGTTATAAGGAAAACACTTTAAAGGACATTTAAACATTATAGAAATGTAAACTATTCATTATTGTAACATTATAGACAGAGGCAGTGGGGTATTTTTTGTTGTTCAGTTATTTCAGTCTTGTATAGCTCTTAGAGACCCCATTTAGTCTTTTCTTGGCAAAGATACTAGAGTGGTTTGCTAATTTTACAGATGAGGAACTGAGGGAGACAAGGTTAAGGGATTTGTCCAGGATCATACAGATAATGTCTGTGGTCAGATTTGAACTCAGGAAAATGAGACTTTTTGACTATAGGTCTGGCACTTAGCTGTCCCTGTTGGACAGAGTGGATGTCAAAGTGTATAAGAGTCTGGAAGATTGTGGTTCAAGTCTGCATTTGATGCACTTGCTATGTGACCCTAGGCTTAGTAGACAGAAGTTTCTCATTAGGCTAAAGAACAGATAGCCTCTGGTTGGGAGGGATCTCTGCAATGGGGGAGAGAGGGTTGATGGAGGAATAGACTGTCAGCATGATTGCTGTATTATTGAAGTCATAGCCTCTGTTCAGTATCCATTATTATAGACATTAAGCACAATAACATTTTAAAGAAGCCATAATAGATGATTTGGGACTGGGGCAGTCAGGGAAGGTTTCATCATAGAGGTAGTGGGATTTGAATTGGGCCTTTAAGGTTGACCCAGACAGGAAAACATCTATGGAAAGTCTTGAATTCCATAGCAAAGGAATGTGTTTTAACCTGTTGGCAATGGAGAACCATAGATCGGGTGGATAACACGGAAACTGTGCTTTAAGAAAATTATCAGGGTCAGGGTATACTGGATAGATTGGAAAAGGCAGGTGGCAGAGAAGTCAGCTTATAGGTTACCGTAATACTTTAAGTAAAAGGTGGTGATGACCTGAACAGAATGGTCAATAGAAGTATGAAAGAATAACTTATAATAATGATCGCTGATGCTCACATCATACACTGAGACAAATATTATTATAAGTATCACTCCCATTTGACAAATGAGGAAACTGGAGCTCAGGGAAGTTAAATGATTTATTTAGCTGGTATGGGAGAGCTGGAACTTTCAATTCCTCTGACTCTTAACCCAGACCTTTCACTACCTCTCTCTCTCTCTCTCTCTCTCTCTCTCTCTCTCTCTCTCTCTCTCTCTCTCTCTCTCTCTCTCTCTCTCTCTCTTTCTTAAAACCCTTACCTTCCCTCTTGGAATCAATATTGTGTGTGTATTGATCCCAAGGCAGAAGAGTAGAAAGGGCTAGGCAGTGGGGGTCAAGTGACTTGCCCAGGGTCGCACAGCTGGGAAGTGTCTGAGGTCAGATTTGAAGCTAGGACCTCCCATCTCTAGGCCTGGCTCTCAATCCACTGAGATACCCAGTTGCCCCCACTCTCTCTCTCTGTCTTAAAGTCACTATGAAAGAAATGTTGAGAGGCCCTGATAAGTAATTAGATGTGTTGAGTTGAGGGAGAGAGGGCAATCAATGATTCAGAGAAGAGTGGGTGACTACAATGATGACAGCATCATTAAAAGAAATTAGTAATTTAGGGGGAAAAGGAAAGGGGAAGGGAACAAGCAATTATTATTGTTGTTCAGTCATTTTTTAGTCTTGCCTGACTTCATAACCTCATTTGAGGTTTTCTTGGCAGAAATACTGGAGTGTTTTGCCATTTCCTTCTCCATTTCATTTTGCAGTTGAGGAAACTGAGGCAAACAGGGTTAAGTAACTTACCCAAGGCCATATATCTAGTTCATGTCTAAAGCCAGATTTGAACTCAAGAAGATGAGTTTTCTTGACTTCAGCTCTGGCACTCTATCCACTGCACCACCTAGCTACTCATAAGCATTTATTAAGTGTCAGGAACTTTGATAAGTGCTTTGCACTTCTCATTTTACTGCATTTGGTTCTCACGATTCCTTGAGGTAGGAACTATTATTATCCATATTATTTTTCAGTTGAGGAAATTGAGAGTGACAGAAGTTGTCAGGAGGAAGCACTGATTGGTTTTTAGAAAAGATAATTTATATCTTAGAAATTTCTGTTTGAGGTATCAATAGGGCATTTAGGTAGAAAAAGTCTTATTGGTCTTTGTACATATAGGTTATGATGAGGTCAACAGGTCAAAGGGATCTTAGAGACCATCTGACCCAATTACTTTATTTATTAATAAGTTCTAGTTCACACATAATGAATTAAATATGTCATCAGGTATTCAGATACAGATGTCCTCTAGAAATTTTTTTAATCACTTACCTTCTGCCTTAGTATCACTTCTAAGACAGAAAAAAGGCAAGGGCTAGACAATTGGGAATAAGTGATTTGCCCAGTCACACAACTAGGAAGTGTCTGAGGTCAGATTTGAACCCAGGCCCTCCCAACTTCAGACCTGGCACTCTAACCCCTGTACCACATAGCTGCCCCTCTTCTAGTTTTTTAGAGAGGTGGACTTGGAGGTTAATGCAATAGTAAAAATTAAATCTCTGGGTTTGGGAGCCACACAATTCTTGTACAAATTATATTTGTTCTAGATATGCTCCCTTCTGTCTGGCTCTCTGTTCCTTCCCTTTCTCCCAGACTCTTCACATTTAGAAACTTCTTTTGGGTCAATAGGTACTTGTTTATGTTTACTTATGTTTGTTGCTTGTTTAAGCAATGGGAAACCAATTAGATTTGCCTAAGTGAAACTCTGACCCTAACTATAAGATGCTTTTCCCTCTTCTGTATTACTGAGTGACCCTCTTGTGTGGGATGACCCAGGCATCCCTAGGCATTAGCCTGGAGAAAGAGGCAATAGTTTCACATAAACTGGGCACTAAGTCCAGAGGGAACCTGGAGCATGATCATCAACTCTCTTCTTTCTCTAATCCCCATTTCAAGTTTATCTCACTCAAGGTCCAGACTCCCTTTATGAGGAATGCCATTATAGATTAATTTGACCCCCCTTCCCCCAGAGTCCCCATGGCATCCCTGTCACTTGTTTCACTGTGATCCTGATTTATTCTTGCTCCCTATTCTTTTTCCTAACTCTCATGCCCTTGGGTATCTCCAGTTAAGTGACAAGGCTTTCCCTTGTGTGAGTTAAAATGTGCCAAATAAAACACTTTTTCTTTTTATCATCATTTATCATCATCCTTGGTTAGAGGTCTCCTAAGTGCCCCACCACAATAGAAACAAACTAGGAAGACCGGGCATAGAGGACAGGACATGTAGATAATGGGGACCAAGTGCATGGAGGTCATAGCAAGTGTTGTGAGGCTGGAGCAGCTCTCTTGAGGGGTCAAAGAGAAGAGCCAGAAGAGCACTGGGACTGTGTATGGAGCCTCCAGAGAATGCTGAGAGGTCCTGGCTCACCCTATTTCTCATAGATCCAATCAACATTTTGAGCCAGTGGAGCAAGCCCTGAAGGCCCAGAAACCCACCAAAGCAGATGGGTAGGGAAAGGCAGAGCCATTTTCACAGCCAGTTTCCTCAGCAGAATGGCATGTTAAATACAGCAACAGTGCTGTAATTCTCCAGTGAGCAAACAAACAGACAGTTTTCTCAGCTCAAAGAGAAAGGCAACCAGAGCTGATGGTAGCTGAGCAGAGAGCACATGCTCTCACAACCTGGAGAACTCATTTCTGTTCAAGTCTATGACTAGCAAATGAACTAAATAACTAACAAATGATAGGATAGAGAGTTGGGACTAGAAACAGGAAGGCCTGAATTCAAAGCTAGCCTCAGACACTCATTAACTGTGTTATTCTGGGCAAGTGACTTAACCTCTTTTTTTTGCCTTAATTTCCTCATCTGTAAAATGAACTGAGAAGGAAATGGCAAACCTCTCCAGAATCTTTGGTAAGAAAACCCCAAATGTGGTCAAGAAGAGTTGGTCTTGACTGAAATAATTGAACAACAGAGTCAGAATAGTTGTATTAGAAGCATGTAACAATTGAAATTCTACAGAGGCAGGATTTTTTAACTTTAAAATATAGGTATTCATTCCATATCATAACTTTTCCCATCATGGTTTCCATATATTATGGGTCAGCATAAGAAATTAAGTGGGAATTTAAGGGAAGTTTTGCCCACATATTTAACTCCCACAACATGGAAGATATACTTTTTTTATTTGAAAAATTTTATTTAATTAATCAATTTAGAATATTTTCCCATAATTACATGATTTATATTCTTTCCCTCCTCTCCTTCAACCCTCCACCTGTAGCCAATGAGCAATTCCACTGGGTTTTATATGTCATTGATCAAGACCTATATCCATATTATTGATATTTGCAGTAGGTTGATCATTTGGAGTCTACATCCTCAATCAAATCCCCACCAACCCATGTGATCAAGCAGTTGTTTTTCTTCTGCATTTCTGCTTCCACTGTTCTTTCTCTAGATGCGGATAATGTTCTTTCTCAGAAGTTCCTCTGGATTGTCCTAGATCATTGCATTACTACTAGTAGAGAAGTACATTACATTCGATTGTGCCACAGTGTATCAGTCTCTGTGTATGAGGTTTTCCTGGTTCTTCTGGAAGGTATACTTGTAATTTATTAATTAACTAGTCAAGACATCCTAACCTGATCAGTTGACTCTCTCCACAATCCAAAAGGGAAAAAAAAAAAGAACAAACTCCTTTTTGTGTAAGTCTATGTATACTCCTTAGGAATTTACCACTCAGTCCCTCCTCTGGACATCTGAAGACACCTCTGATTAGTAGTTAATGAGGATGTGGACTTAGAGACCTCTACTCCTCTCTTATTATTTCATCACAAGAGGGGAGTATTCTTTCTGGGACGAAGAAGATGTCAACAAATTTAGACACATGACTGAACCATTGTACTTTAAGTGAGTCCAAGAGAGCTGCTAGAGCTGCTAAATTCCCTTACCTAATAGAGTTCACAGATAAATAAGGTGCAGATGCTCCCTACTTCTAACAAAATCTGATCCACTGAGATGCCTTGAGTCCTGCGAGTAAATTTCTTTAGCCTGGAAGCTGGTTGACCTTCAAAACCTGGGGTTTAAGAATGGTTTAATATTGAAATTATTACAATTCAACATATTTTCAAGCATGACTCTACTACCTCCTGATTATCTGACCTAGGGCAACTCATTTCTCCTGAGTCTCATATTTCTTAACTATTAAAAAAATTCTCCAATTGACAAATGGTCAAAGGATATGAATAAAAAATTGTCAGATGAAGACATCAAATCCTACAATAAGTATATGAAAAAATGTTCTAAATCGCTTTTGATTAGTGAAAGGCAAATTAAAACAACACTGAGGTACTACCTCAAACCTATCAGATTGACCACTGTGACAGTAAATGAAAGTGATAAGTAGCAAAACTGGGACACTCTGCATTGTTAGTGGAGTTGTAAACTGATCCAACCATTCTGGAGGGGAATTTGGAACTATACCCAAAAGACTATAAAACTGTGCATGCCTTTTGATCCTATAATGCCACTACTGAGTCTGTATCCCAAAGAGATAATAAAAAATAGGGGAAAGGACCTACTTGTACAAAAATATTTATAGTTGCCCTTTTAGTGATGGCAAAGAATTGGCAATTGAGGGAATATCCATTAATTGGGAAATGGCTGAACAAATCATGGCACATGTTGATAATGGAATGCTATTTTACTATAAGAAATGAAAAGAAAAGAAAAACTACAAGATGATTTTAGAAAAAAGCTGGAAAGATCAGCAAGAACTGATGCAGAGAGAAGTAAGTAGAACTGGAAGAACATTGTGCATAATAACAGCAATACTGGATGTGAAAACTTGGCTACTCTCAGAAATATACTGATGTGGGACAATCCTAAAAGATTCTCCTAAAAGGAGAATGCTAACCACCTCCAGAGAAAGATGTTGGAGTCATCTTTCTCATCAGTGTATTTTTGGTTTTATTTGGGGGTTTTGGTTATGTGTGTGTGTGTGTGTGTGTGTGTGTGTGTGTGTGTGTGTGTGTGTGCTCTTACAACAATGACCAATATGGAAGTATGCTTTGCATGACAATTGAAAAATTTAAAAATTAAAAAAAAGATGATTTAGCTAAAGAAAAAAAACATGTTAAGATGCTACAATTTACAGAACACTGTGCTGGGGATTCTTAAAAAAAGAAAATTTAGTCACTGTCCTCAAGGAGATTACATTCTTCTGGCATGTGTGTGTTACATATAATATAAAAGTATGTTAACTCCTGTTCCAAAATCTTTTAGTATGGGATTCTATTAGTAGAAATGAAGGTCCTGATCTATGTAAGAAGTGGGATAGAGCTCATGAGAGGTGGGAGCTTCAGTTTTCTGCTATTTGCCCTTTAGGGAATCATCATTTGGATGTTCCTGACTTCCAGCTTCAAGAGAGAAGATGGAAGAGACTAATCCTGATATAGGTTGCTGAAGGAAAAGTTTCTGGGAAGATATACGAAGAACCAATAGTATCTATCATGTCCCTATTACCAGCTTGCTACTTTGGAGACTTCAGGGAGTTTCTCCTTGAGTGAGGCCCAGGACCTTTTCTCTTGATGGAGCTGAATTATCTCCCTCCCAGGGAGAAAGCCTCTTTTGGCTAGTATATATCCTCTTATGTAAATTTCCCCCCTAATTTCTGTTTTACTTTGATTTGATTCAATGGGTTTCTTTGCTATTAGCTATGTATGGTAACTGTGGAATTGGTATTAGGCAGGAAAGAAGATAAGCTTTAGATATCAGGGCTGGGGTCCTCCTCCCCACCCCCATGTCAAAATAACAAAAAAATTAGCAAACAATCATTTGCCTTAGATGAACAATATTTAAGGGAGCACATAAATGTTGTCATGGTCCACTACCTTCCCTCTCTGAGAAGAGCAAAGTGATGGCCTCAAATGACAATTTCTTGTTTTTCCTCCTGAAAGGAATGAAAGTCTTCCTTTTAAAGAAGTTGTGGGGGGCAGGGGAGAAGAAGCTAAAGATATTTATTTTGCCTCCCTTATAGCTATAAGACAGGCCTTTTGCAACCTGTGGGCTTTTCTACACAAGTGGAGCCTACTCTTTGTACCCATACAAGTAAATACAATTATGCAAAGTAATTTCAGTAGAGAAAAAATCTTAAGAAATGGAATTGTCTGGGTAATCTCTGATGTATCTTTAACTAAATCTCATGAAACAGGAACTCTTTTAAGTGATTATCTTTCACATATTGAAAGAAAGTAGCTAAGTCTTCCTTGAGTTTTTTTTCCTCCATGAAAAAGTTGGTCCTTTTCCCAAGTTTACTCCTTTTTTTTTCTTTCTAGTGGATGAAGATATGCCCTCAAAATGCTGTTTATTGGGCAAGAGTCTAGGATGTGAAGCAACTTTCTTTCTAGGACACTGAGCTATCAGTGATTCAATTAACCTAGAATCAAATATTAATTCCCTTTGAACTCCAATTGTACATAGGCTTTCAGAAGACTTCAAAATGAACTCACTCTCCCAGGTACATAGAAAACAGGACACACTTAGGTTGGATCATTAGTAGAAGCTGCTCCAGACCAAAAGCAGACATCACTAACTCACAGTAGAAGTGAAAGAGCTGATTATCAAATATATCAGAGGTAGTATTCTTTAGGGTACTGAATCCTGCAATGATTTGTTCTGAGAATATGCTCCCAGAGCTGAAAGTTCTTAATAATGTTCAACATGCTGAAGGTGGGCTGGCAGAGATAACTAGCAGTGGCTGATATTCAGTGCAGGATCTTATAGCCAAGATAGGATGAGTGTCCAGCCTCCAAATCTCAAAAGCTCCAGCTATGTGAAAAGGGTAGTTTATTTACCTGTCACTGAGTCACAGAAAGTCAAGACTTAGAAAAGATTTCAGAGGTCATCAAGTTCAACCCTAGCTGAAAAGGAATTCCCTCTGAATGCTCCCTCTGGATGAAATAATCCATCACTGACAAATGGTTATCCAGCATGCACTTAAAGAGCTCTAGTGAGGAAAAATCTATCTCCTCCAGAGGCAGCACATTGCTTTTTTTATATAGCTCTAATTGTTAGGAAATATTTCCTTACATTTAACTGAAACTTGTC
The DNA here is from genome assembly GCF_027887165.1 of Monodelphis domestica. Lineage (NCBI taxonomy): Eukaryota > Metazoa > Chordata > Mammalia > Didelphimorphia > Didelphidae > Monodelphis > Monodelphis domestica. Next base: position 536,909,129 of record NC_077227.1, read on the forward strand.
TCTCTAACTTCCATACATTGTGCTTTGTTTTGCTCTCTTATGCTGAACAGAAATCATTGAACTCTTTCTTAAGACAACTCTTCAGATACTTGAAGACAATTATCATGTCCCTGAAAACTTTTCTTTTCCAGGCTAAATAGCTCAGGTACATTAACCAATACTCTCATAAGTCTCTAATCCTCTCAGTGTCCTGATTGGTCCTCCAGTGGACATGTTTCAACTTGTCAATATCCTTTCTAAAAATGGCCCTCAAATCTGAACAAAGACTCCTGATGTGGCCTGATTAAGGATGGCTAGGGAGTAAAGAGGCATTTTAGGTCACTGATCTACCAGCTTTAACTAGCCTAGAATCAAGTCCTGATTTCCCCTAGAGTATATTTGTTATGGAAAATTTTTCAACTTCAATTTTGAGCACTGTCTCTCAATGCAAACTAGGAAACTTAATCTTTTTTGGCCTTATAACATTATTGACTCAGTTTGAGTTTGCAGTCTACTTAAATGTATAGTTGTTTCCCCCTTATGAATTGTAATCTAGTTACATATTTCCTATATATCACTTATATGAAATTGAATATGTGAACTCATCTATAGAACTTTATATTTATTTATGTTAAATTTAATGTTATATTCAAATAATCATTTTAGCCTTTTTGCTCATGATTCTTTTCTAATATGCTAGCTACCCCTTCCAGTTTAGTTAAATCTGAAAATTTAACAAGTCTGTACCATCATCCAAATAACTGAAAAAATTAACACAGCTGATTCTGTTGGAGACCTCTTCTCTAAAGCAGCACCAACTTATTAATTATTACACTCTGGTTATTGTTCCTAATCAATATGAATGTTTTTGGTTTACATCTCTCATTTTATCCACCAATATAATATAAGAAAATATCGACAGAAGTCTCCTGACCTACCAACCTAGTAGGCCCTTTGGAAAAGGAAATGAGGTTAGTATGGTATTATCTGTTCTTGTTGAAGTCATACTTATTCTCAGTGATCACTGTCTTCTTTTCTAAATTCTTACAAACCATCCTTTTAATAATTGACTGTAGAATTTTGCCATGAATAAAAGTCCAGTTTACTAACCTATATTTTGCAGTTTTACTTTCTTCTTTTTGTTGAAAACCAGCGTAACACTTATCCTTACTCACTCCTATAGCATTTTGCTTATTATCCAGTCTCAAAAATTACATGCACTAGCTCAGTAATCATACCTACCAGTTCTTTCAGTCATATAGGTTGGCACATTTGTGATCAATGACTTAAACTTATTGGATGAAGCTTGGTACTCTATTATGATCTCCTCGGTTATTTTTAGTTTCAATTTGTTACTACCTTTATTTATCATTCACAATGAAGAGAGAAACAGAAGAAGAGCTCTGATTCCTCCAAAACTTGAGTGAGCTCATTCTTTTCAGCACCATGGTCAGCAACCAAAAGTAACCACTACCTTAGCCACCCCTGCTTCAATTAAAATTTTTTAACAACAGTTTTCTGCTAATCCTACTGAATACACTGTACTTTAGATATGGAAGGGATACAATGTTTAAATAAAACAAGATCCCTCCCTTTGAGATTATAGTCTAATAGTAGGATGTGGGGAAAGTTTAGATAACAAGCTGTGCTGTTGCTGATAGGGCAGCTAAGTGGATCAGTAGTCTAGATTCAGGAAGACTTAACTTGGTGAGTACAAATCTGGTCTCAAACATTTATAAGCTGCGTTACCCTGGTCAAGTCACTTTACCCAATTTGCCTCAGTCCCTCATCTGTAAAATGAACTGGAGAAGAAAATGACAAACTACTCCTTTAGTAGCTTTGCCAAGAATTAGGGTTATGACTAAATGACCAAAATTGTATTTATCAATTGTATTTCACAATAGTACATGATAAATACAATACAAAGATCCAAAACTAAGTTCTATGCAAGGTTAGCAGAAGGTCATTCTAGAGAACAGGTGTGGGAAGGATCAACAAAGGCTTTTCACAGAATAGAGAGGTTTTGAGTTGAATTTTAAAAGGTGGCTATAAAGCTTTCAAGCTTGGCAGGTTCTATGAAAGTTTGCATTTCACTGGAATAGCCTTGAAGAATGCAAGATTGCCTCTACACCATGATAAAGTATCAGGGGAAAGATTTCTTGGAATCTCAAAATTACATATAAGTAATATGTTTGTCACTGGTATGAAGGATGATTTGGACGAGAAAGAGAGTGATATTGAGAAGACTTGTTATGAAGCTGTTGCAGTAGGGTCCTCAAAGAATGCTCTATGTCTTCTGCTCTGCTACAGCCCTCTCTGACTTTTGCTCAAGTTTCAATTAAAGTCCTATTTTTTACTGTAACCTTTCCCTGGCCCCTCTTAATTCTATTGCCTCTCTTTTGTTAACCATTTCTATAGCTTGCTTTGTATATATTTGTTTGCATATTGTCTTTCCCATTAGATTGTGAGCTCCTTGAGGACAAATACTGTGTTTTATCTCTTTTTGTATCCTCAGAACTGAACACAATGTCTAGCATATAGTAGGCTCTTAATAAATGCTTATTGATTGATGGATTTATTGATAATTCATGTAAGTGGCAAGGTTGAGTTGTATGGGGGAGGTAGAAATATAGAATTACGGAGGCAGAAGTCAAAGATAATCCCAAGATTTCAAACTGGCTGAGTGAGTACCACTCAGGTGATAGGCACCACTAACAAAACAATGGTCAGGAGGAGGATCAGGCTAAGAAGTTTTATTTTGAATTGCTGAATTTGAGAATCTGGTAGAACTTTCAGGTAGCTATCCTGTAGGTATGTGAAAATGAAGGTATGGAGATTGGGAGACAATCACTCATAGCTATATAGATATAGGTGTAAACTATACTCTTGGGAGGTGGTAGTTGAAGTTATGGCAATGAGACTGCCAATCAAGACTGAAGAGAGAAAAATAAGGACTGAGAACAGAATAATGGGGAAATACCCACTTTAAGGTGTTGAAAGAAGATGAATAGCTTATAAAGATGACACAGGACTGCTTAGAGATGAAAGAGGGCAACCAGGAGTGTGGCGTTTCAGAAGCCAATGGATAAGAAGGACCAGTGGTAACGAAGGCATGGTAAACAGTTCAAGGATTATGTCATTGTTGAGAGAGGGTGAAGTAGAATAGTAAGAGAGGAAGTATGACTGTAATGGGGTAAAGAAATATTTAATGGTGAGGAAGATTTGATAGAAACTAATTTTTAGTATTTATGAAGGGGAAAAAACTGAATGGTGGGTTGATGAATTAAAAGAATTGAAATCCATTTCTTAGGACTGTGGAGACCAAAGCATCTCTGTAGGAAAATAGAAAAGAGACAGTCAAGAGGGAAAGTTTGAAGGTACCAGAGATGGAAGGGATGACATCTGGGGAAATCCTTAATAGTCCCTCAGGGGATCCTTAATGAAACAGGATGAGATGGCATTGAAGGCATAAGTTGACTAATAGTTTTTTATGAAGGATTACCTTCTTCTCTGAGAAAGAAGAAAAGAAAGAAAAAATCAGTAATGATACTAAAAATTATGTATGGAGGAGGGGAAAGATATTAAATCTGAACTTAAATCATAGAGTATAAGTAATGAAGATACAGGTTCAGAGTAGAGTTTGAGAAGAGATAATAAGTGTAGGAACAATTACTCTGGTGAATAAAACAAGTAATCAATGAGACTCTTAGAAAAGCAAATTTAAGCTCAACACAAAACTTCCTAACATTCTTTATGTTCAGGTCTATAGTTCTATCTATGTAAAAAACTAGTGGTGAAAAAATTCCCTCTATACAAGCAGATCTTCATCTTACAGTCTTGGGGAGTTGCATGGGTCTCTGATGGGTTGTAATTTACCCAGGGTCACATAACTGAATTGTTTGATGTAGGACTTGAACTCAGATCTTCCTGGCACTGAAGCCAGACACCATGATGCACTGTATCTTTTTTCAACAGAGGTATCCCCAAATCACATATTGTGTGAGATGGAAGATATCTTTAAAGCTTGGGGAAGGACTTTAATCCTATCCTTGCCACTTCCTGTGAAACCTTTGAGCTCTTTTTCATCATCAGATTTATTGACTCCTAGAACCTGGATATTGTAAGGGATCTCAGCAGCCAGCTACTCCAAGGATAGTCTAAAAGGAAATCCCATGTTTATCAAGTGGTCATCCAGTTTTTGCTCAAAAACATTCAATAAGAAGAATCATAACACCTACTTTCCATGGCAGTTTCCTCCTTGATAAAATGGAGAGAGCACAAGAAGGCACTGGATACTTGTGAAGAAAATATGCCAGAAAGAAAGTTTGGAGAACATCAAACAATATTGTTCACAATGTATATTTAATAAGTGGTTTCAGTGAGCCAGTGTAGCTGAAAGGGCACTGAACTTGGAGTTCAGTGATTCAGAACCCTAGTTCAATACTTTTTCCCTGTATTACCTTGAGCATCCCATTTTATCTCTTTTAGTATCAGGTTGCAAATTTCTTAAATGAGGTTAATACAAAGAACTACTGCTGGTCACAGGGATGCTGGGAGGGCTCACCTTCTTTCTCTAAAGGGGTTCCAAGCCATAGACTCCATTGCATAAGGTCATGTTTAGTGAAAAGGGGTCCCTGATGAGGGATCAGTCTTTAGACCACCACCCTAGAGCCCCAGGGGAAAAAACACTTAAAACTCAGATTTAGCTCCCATCTAGGACCTTCACAAAAAAAGAAGTTGAAAAGTGCTCATTGTTCAATGTAAATGAGTTATGGGACAGCCCTATTTCCTTAATACAAATAAATTCTTAAAAGACTTACTATGAAGCAATAATTCATATTATGCTTTTCCAGGAGGTTGATATCATCATGAGACAGTGTATGAAACTGCTGAATTGACATACCATCTTAACCTTAGCTCCTTCAAAGTTTCTGATTAGTCAAAAAAAAAAAAAGGGGAGAAGGCTCCTCTTAGTAGTTGGGGGAATGTTTAAGAAACATTGTAGAAGTACTTTTCCTCCCTTACCCCAATGGTGAAGCTGGTATCAACTAAGGAACCCAAGAGTTTGTTGTTCTTGAATCATATTTCAGTCATATCTGACTCTTTGTGACCTCATTAGGGGTTTTCTTGGCACAGATACTGGAATGGTCTACCACTTCCTTCTCCAGCTTGTTTTACATTTAAGGAAATGTAGATAAACAGGGTAAAATGACTTGCCCAGGGTCATACAGCTAGCAAGTGTCCAAGGTCAAATTTGAACTCAGGAATGAATCTTTCTGACTTTAAGTCAGGCACTCTATCCACTGTACCACCTAGCTGCCCAATGATCTTGAGAGGAAGAAAAAAAGAGCACCAAAGAGCAGTGTTATTCTTTTAATGATCTATTGAGTAGGTAGTTCTTCTTGGCTGTGTCCAAATCTGATACCGAATCCTTCTTCTCCTGGTTGCTGTCATAGTCACCAAGGAATTTCTGCATTAGCCAAAGACTCCAAGTCTTTTACCACTGAACTAACATGTACTAGTGCAAATATAGCACTGGAAGGGTCCCAGATCCTAGTGTGCTTCACAGGAAATGGTCTAGTTAGAGATAATGGTAGAGGAAGAGGTCCCTTGATTTTAGTCATTATACCTATTTAGTACCTACCTTACAGGTTGTTCTGAATAAAGTAACTACAGGAGTTACTTTGTAAACACTTTGTAAAGTGCTACAGGAGAGTCAGTGTAGTAGTTCTGGAGATAGCCTTAGAGTTAGGGCTTAAGTTCTATCCCTGACATTTCTTTCTACATATCTTTCATTTATAGTTTGCATGCTGTTTTTTCCTGTAGACTGTGTGATTCTTGAAGGTAGGGACTGCTTTTGCCTTTTCTTGCTTACCTCATTTCCTGGTATGTTGTTATTGTCCTTTGTACTAGAAGATGACAAAAATGACACCACTGGTGATATCTTTTGACTCACGTATAAATTGGATTTAAATGAGACAAGGTTTCACAAAGTCATTAGCCTCACTCTCTTCCAAGGTCATAAAAGTCCAGTGGCAAGACAAAAGTCAAGATGGCGGCTGATGGCCTGGGGTGCAGTGGATGACCTTGGTATCTTCAATGTCTAACCAAGCTCTAAGTACTCCACAGCACCTACCTCAGCTATCTTCATGACCACTTGAATAAAATGTTCTTATCTGTCCCCTCCTCCAGGATGGGAAGTTTTCACGTTCTTGCCCTTAACTCACCAAAGAGTTTGAGCCCCATAGATTACCCTCAACATGGTTTAGCCCAGAGACAGTTGCAGAGACAGTTTACTGAAGTGTGGTTGCTGATCATGCTACTACTTCTTGGAGCCACAGGTGAGGTGGACACCAAAGAAGGATGGGCAGCCCTGAAAAGGGCTTATAAGGCAAAGTCTCACACTAGAGGTGCCAGTCTTCCCTGAATCCTTGTATACACCTTGTACACAGTAAGTACTTAATATATTTTTTATTGATTTGGCTTTACACATATTGGTTATGTGACCCTGGGTAATTTACTTAATTTCTCAGCACTCTGAGAAACTCTAAGATAATACCTTGAACAGAATGCTCCAATATGCATTTGTAGAGAGTTGCTTTCTCACTTGGAATGTGCCATATAATAAAAGTCAGAGATCTGATATATACATATGAAATGTTATTTTAAAAATGGAAATTGTTATTGCTGGGAGGAGAACACTTTGTTAGAAGGCACTGAAGGATATATGTAAAGTCAAAATGAAACTGGACTATTAAGTTAAACAAGTACAACACTGAAGATAAATAATTTGGCCTGAGAGGCATTCGAAAATTACAAGATTTTTTAGAAACAATTTTTTTTTAGATTTAGATTTAGAAACAATCTAGTCAGTCAGTTAACTAGTATTTATTATGATTTACTCTGTGTCAGGGCAACTAGGTGACTCAGTGGATTAAGAGCCAGGCCTGGAGAAGGTTCAAATGTGACCTCATATAAGTCCTGGTTGTGTGACCCTGGGCAAAGTACTTAACCCCAAATTGCCTTACCCTTACTGTTCTTCTGCCTTGGAAATGATATTCTATTAATTCCAAGATGGAAGGTAAGGATTTAATTTTTAAAATTATATTTATACACACACATATATACATATATATGCACATTTATTATGTGTCAGATATTCTATTAAGCACCGAGGATGCAAAGAAAAGTAAAAAATCATATTTGCTCTCTGGTTACTCACCACCTATTTGTCTAATCTAGAGAACTCCTTCATTTTACAGATAAGGACGCTGAAGAGAGGAAAGGGGATTTGATGAGATTTGAACTGAACCCTTTGGTTCCTAAGCCATTATTTACAGGGACCTCATCTATCCTGTGTTGTCTGACCCAAACTCAAATGAAGAATGCATCCCAAGAGCAGTGAAGTAGCTCAGTAGATTGAAAGTTAGGCCTAGAGATGGGAGGTCAGGCAAGTCACTTAACCCTTATTGCCTAGCCCTTATAGTTCTTTTCCCTTGGAACCAGTATACAGAATTGGGTTTTTAAAAAACGCATCCTAAATTATAATCAAACCCAGACAGTGGCCACCCAGCCTTTGCTTAAAATCCCTTCCCCTGGGGTTGCCCATTCCTCCAGTATTCTTGTTGTTGCAAAGGGTTTTCCTTCCATCAATTTAAATTTGCCTCTTTGCAGTTTGTACTAATTGCTGCTTATTTTCCAGGAGGTGGGAGGGGAAGCAGAACAACTCTAATTCCCCTTTCACGAGATCACTTCTCAAATATTTGCACATCACTATTGAATCTCCCTCATCCAGATCATACATTTCCTGTCTGTTAAATAGCCTTCATTCTTTCAATAGATTCTCATCTGGTCTTTAGGCCCATCACCATCCTGTTACCCTCCTCTGGCTGTTCTCCAGCTGTTATTATGCCACCCTGCCTACACCTTGTGTGGGAGTTTCCAAGGGAAACCCCAGGGTCCATGGATGGAAAAGATTCTAGGCACCCCCCCCCCCAAATCTGTGGTTCAGGGAAGGATCTAATAATGAGCTCGCTGCCTTCCTGCCCTGAAGCTTTACTGCCTTCAATTACAGGGAGAGAGAACAATTGGGAGCCGGACCTCTTCGTTAAATTTGTTTCTCTGGCCATAAAATGGTGCCAGGCAAACATTAAGAACCAGAAACAGAAAAGTTCATATTTACAGACTCTGGAACAAGAATTTCTCCTGGGAAGGGCTGGGCTGATAAACAGAGCCCTGAGTATCCAGCCAAAGAGAGTGCTTAAACACTGAATCAGAGACAGGTGGAAGGAGAGGATGGAGGGGGCAGCAGGCAGCAGTTGTTTTTTCAGCATCTGGGTTGCAAACTTCTTGCTCGCAGAACCTTCAAGACCATTCTCATGACTTCTATCTTGTCTGTGCTCCTGTGACATTCTCTGGGCAGACCTAGCCAGAGATTTTTATTCTCTCTGAGTTATTTTGATAACATTGCTATAGGATATCAGAGCTGGAAGAAGTTGACCTCAGAGAGCTCAGTGGATAGAATGCTTTACTGGACCTGGACAGAAGGACTGAGCTTACATACAGCCTCAGTGACTTACTAGCTTGGTGACTGTGGGCGAGACACTCAACCTCCTAACTTCGTTTCCCTCAAATGCAAAATGGGAATAATAACAGCATCTATCTTGTAGGATAACTGTAAGGATCAAACTAGATAATGCTGCTTAAGTAGTTTGCAAACCTTTTGTTGTTCAAGTGTTTTTCAGTCCTGTTGTCTCTTCTGGACCCCATTTGGTGGTTTCTTGGCAGAGGTACTGGAGTGGTTTGCCACTTCCTTCTCCAGCTCATTTTATACTTGAAGAAACTGAGGTAAATAGAGTGAAGTGACTTGCCCAGGGCTCCATAGCTAGTAAGTGTCTATCTGAGACCAACGTTGAACTCAGGAAGGTGAGTCTCCCTGACTTCAGACCGGGCACTCTATCCACTGAACCACCTAGCTGCCCTATAGAAATGTTAGCTATTATTAGTCCAACTTCCTCACTCTTCACATTAGGAAGCTGACAACCATGGAAGAGGAGTACTTGTCCACCGTCATGCAGCTAATTAGTTAGTGGCAGAGCCAAGGTTGATATCCAGTTCTCCTGAGTCTCAGTTTTTTTTTTTCTATTTCCATTGTAACACCCACTCAGTGACCCCAGTAAATGTTTCTTGAGTTGAAAGATTAAAAGATCTGTTATATTTGAATCAAATTGATTATAAGCTGCTTCCTCCTAACAGCACTGTGAGATCATATTATTGTTATTACTCTCTTTTAAAAAAAATTCCTTACCTTCTGTCTTAGAATCAATACTGTGTACTAGTTCCAAGGCAGAAGAGTAGTAAGGGCTAAGCAATGGGGGTTAAGTGACTTGCCCAGGGCCACACAGCTGGGAAGTGTCTGAGGTCAGATTTAAATGTAGGATCTCTCATCTCTAGACCTGGCTATCTCTTTTTTTGAGGAAACAGAGGTTTCTTGTATCTCTCTTAAATTCCCTGAGTTATTTACTACCATAGTTGAATTTACCATACACTCTCTGGTCAGCCTTTCATCCTTTCTTATCTGTTTTATTGACACGTTTCTTATGTTCCCATCTAAGAAGGAAGGCCCTTCCCTATGGAGATTATCTTCTTAAAACTCAGTATGTTTCTTGTTTGTACCTATTAATTTATCTCTGATTTCCCTATTAGAACATAAGCTTCTTGAAGGCAGGAACTATTTCTACCTTTTTAAAAAATTTCCTGCAAAGTACAATGTCTCATATTTAAGTGCTTAATAAATGTTTATTGATTAATTGACTGATGGTGATTATGTTATCTGTCTAGGTACTGGGATCCTAAATCCCTGAGAAGATATCCAACTTAAATGTTGAATAGACTGAAAAAGATTTTTCCCCATTTTGTACAACAACTTCTCAAATTGGCATACTTTTCCTTCATTTGAGAGAGGCACATCCCAGCTAAAAGACTGTGAGGTGAAGACAAAAAAGTACCATTGTCCTTCTTTAAGTATCACCTTTATCATCATCTTCATCATTATAATCACCATCACAGATCTTTGTCACTCACCTATTCCATAAACTCCAGTGGCTCCCTATCATGTCTAGGATCCAATACAAAGTACTCTATTTAGCATTCAAAGGCCTTGCCCAATACCTTTCCTCCCTCTTTCCAGATTTCTTACACTTTACTTATCTTCCCCATCCCTACCTCCCATATACTGACCTTATTGCTCACAGTTGAACAAGATGGTCCATTTCTAGACTCTAGGTATTTTCCCTAGCTATTTCCTATTCCTGGAATACTCTCATCCTCCTCTCCTGGTTTCCCCAGCTTCCTTCAAGAACTAGTTAAAATCTTACCTTCTACAAGTGGTCTTTCCCCTTCCATCTTAAGAGGAAATCCCTTCCCTTGATTGCTTATCTCCTATTTATTCCATATCTATGTAGGATTTCTACATAGTTATTTACATGTTGCTTCCATTAGATTGTAAACTCCTTGAGGGCAGGGATTATCTTTTGTCTTTTTTTTTTTTTGTATCCATAGAGTTTATCTGAGTGCCTGGTATAGAGTAGGCACTTAATAAATCCTTATTGACTGATGACCAAGAGGAAATAATATTATAAGGCAGCAAGGTGATCCACTGAGTAAAAGCAAGAAACTTAGAATCAGGCAGATTTGAGTTTAAATTCATTCTTGGATGTTTCCTAGCTGTGTGACTCTGAGGAAGCCAGCTAACCTCTCAGCCTTAGCTTTCTCATCTGTAAAATGGGGATAATTATAGCACCTTCCTACTAGGACTGCTGAAAGGATCAAATGGGATCTTTGTAAAGTGCTTTGCAAACCTTAAAATGCTACATAAATGTAAAATTTTAAATGAAATTATTGGAGTTTAAGGGTTGAAAGATCTGTAACAGAAGAAAATAAAAAATCCAAAACTATTTTCCCTAAAGTTCTAAAGAAAATGGGGGTCAAACTCTAGTCTCCAAAGTTAGGCAGACAGCCATTTGTTATATGCTATTTGTTATATTCATATAGGAAATCAAAATGGTAGATATTTATTACTCTTAGGGCAGTTGCTATATTTCATGTGAAGGGGTACAGCTGCCCATAGAAATTTGCTTTGTCAGGCAACCAAATTTCCCAATAACAAGAAGGCACAGTGTACAAGGGTACCATCATGCATGTGTAACTCACTTTATGTAATAAACTTAGAGAATATCAATGGACATTTATGCATAACTTAAAGGTTTGCAAAGTCCTTTATTTATATAAACTAATTTGAGCTGTATAGGCAGACAATTTGTCTGGGTCAGATGAGGAAAGAGACCCAGAGAAGTTAAGTGACTTGTCCAAATTCTCAGAGGTATTATGTGCCAGAAGTGGGGTTTCATGGAATTATTAGATCAGAAAGGATCCTTAGGGATCATTTTAGAGTTTGGTTGATCCTACTCCAAAATCAGAATTCCAAAATTTAGAGAGCTTTCCGCCTCTCTCAAAAAGTCCTTATCTCAAAAATTCCCTTTACAATATCTTCATCAAATTGTTATTCAGTCTTCACTTGAAGATCTCAGGTGCATAGAAAATTTTCAAGACAATGTACTGTATTTTTGGATTTCTCTTATTGTTAAAAAATAGTTTTCTGTCTGTTGAACTTGAAATCTATCTTTTTTCCAGTCTTTTATTGATGACTTAATTCTGAACTGAAGGGCCAAACAGAATAAATCTAAATCCTTTGACTGCATGTTAGACTTTCATAAATTTGAATGTTTTCATGTTCCTTCCTAAGCCTCTTTTTTTTTTTAAACCCTTACCTTTTGTCTTGTCAATACATAGTATTGACTCCAAGGCAGAAGAGTGGTAAGGGCTAGGCAATAGGGGTCAAGTGACTTGCCCAGGGTCACACAGCTGGGAAGTATTTGAGGTCAGATTTGAACCTAGGACCTCCCGTCTCTAGGCCTGACTCTCAATCCACTGAGCTACCCAGCTGCTCCTGTAAGGCTCTTCTTAAGAAGATTATTATTATTTCCTATAGTCTTTCCATAACATGTTCTGGAGACTCTTGACCACTCTGGTCTCCCCATTTGGGGCACTTACTAGCTTGATGTCTAAAATGTGGAGCACAGAACTGAAATGAATATGCTAGAATTAGTCTCAACAAAGACATATTGTGGCAACTATATCACTTACCTCATCTAGGACAATATTCCTGTTTTGACTTTGCATTCCATTAAAATACTCAGATATTTTCCAAATGAACTGAAACTAAGTCACATTCTAATAACTTGTATTTTGAACCTAGACATAGGTCTTTATTTGTTATCTTTTCAAATCAGCCTAATGTTCAAGTCTATCAAGATCTTGTGGGCAGCTAGATGGCACAGTGGCTAGAGCTTTGGGCCTAGATTTAGGAGGACTCAACTTCCTGAGTTCAAATCTGGCCTCAGACACTTACTATCTGTGTGACACTAGGCAGGTCACTTTACCGTGTTGGCCTCAGTTTTCTTATCTATTGCATGAGCTAAAGAAAGAAATGGCAAACCACTTTGGTATCTTTGCCAAGAAAACCCCAAATGGGGTTTGTGAAAATTCTGAAATGACTGAACAACAACAATTAAGATCCTGACTGTGTCATTCAGGGTATTAGCTATATCTCCCACATTCATATTGTTGATAAGCCTGACAATAGTTAGCAATATTGCTAACATTTATGTGGTGCCTGCTCTATGCCACGTACTATGCTAAATGTTCACAAATATCTCATTTTTTTGATTGTCACAACAACCCTATGAGTTAGCTGTTATAATTTCCCCCATTTTATAGATGAGGAAATTGAGGAAAACAGAGGTTAAGTGACTTTTCCTGAGTCACAAAGTTGGTTCTGAAGATGGATTCAGACTCAAGTCTTCTCCATTGCAGGCCAGGAACTCTTATCTACTGTATCACTAAGTTGCCCAGAACATATCTCCAACATTTATATCCATTTGGAAAATTGTCATATTGTACAAGGCTTTCTACAAAATATATTTTATTATATCGGTCAGTCCATTCATGTCTACTCTTTGAGTATGGTCATTCAGCTTAATCTAATCTAATCTAAGCTATTCAGCTTAATCTAAACTATCATACAGTCCACATCTCTCCAACTGATCCATAAGAATTATAGCATGGGAGGTTTCATCAAATGCTTTGATGAAATATAGATAACTATCTACAAACACATTGGAAAAAATACTCCAAATACTTAATGAAGCAAGTGCAAATTAAAGCAACTCTAAGGTTTCACTTCATATTTGTTTGATTAACAAAAATGATGGAAAATGACAGATGTTGAAAAGACTTTGAGAAAACAGACACACTAAAGAATTATTGGGGGATCAGTGGATTGCATTGGTCCAGCCATTCTGGAAAACATTAATGGACTATGATACCCTTTTCCTCACTTTCCTCACCCATTCTTTCCTTGATAGTTTTTCCTTTGTATTATCCTGATTGAGTTAAGTTAACATTAAATAGTTATCTTTTCCCCAAGCTGTGAATCAAGTGTGAGTGAACAGATCAAGGGGAGACTCTTTGGTCTAAGTAGGGAAGGGGGGGACAAGAACAAATCTGGGAGAGCAGCCTTAGCTAAGGAGAGAAGGAAGAAGGGGGAAAATCTTCAAACCCTTCTCTCCTCTCTCTGAGCCAACCCATTACATCTTCTGTCTCCCCTGAACCCCACTTTGAAAGGGGGGTCTCCACCCTCTTCTACTCTCTCTATTTTGAAAGACTGAACCCCTTGGTTACAACCCCCTTTAATATACTGCCTCAAGTTTGTATCCACTCCAATCTATTCTCCATTCAGCTCAAGTCTGATCATGTTACCACTCCCCCCATCCCAAATTCCTCCCAATAAACTTGAGTGAACTCCTCTTGCTTCTAAGAGCAAATAGGGAATGCTGTCTGGCATTCAAAACCCTTCATAACCTAGCCCCCTCTTACCCTTTCAGTCACCTTACTTCATATTCCCTCTACTCTGGTCCATAACACTGGCCTCTTGGCTGTTCCCAACACTCCCCATTTCTCAGTTCTGGATACTCTCTCTGGCTGTCCCCCCTTTCCTGAAATCCTTTCTTTTCTCTGTTCTACTGACCTTCCTGGCTTGCTTTAAGTCCCAGATTAATTCATACTTTCTCCAGAAGTCTTTTCCAATATCCCTTTATTCTAATGCTTTTTCTCTGTTAATTATTTCTCATTTATCTTGTATATAGTATGCTTTGCATATATTTGTTTGCATGTTCTCTCTTCCATTAGATTGTTGCTTAAGGAAAGGGACTGTCTTTTGCCTCTTTTTATATGCCGATTACATGATATAAGGGCAGCTAGAAGGCCTAGTGTCAGTGGATGGAGTGGATGGATTGCCAGGCCAGGAGTCAAGAAGATTCATCTTCCTGAGTTCAATTCTGGGCACAGACACTAGTGGTGTGACCCTGGGCAAATATTTAACCCTCTTTGTCTCAGTTTCCTTATCCATATAATGAATTGGAGAATGAAACAGCAAACCACTCCAGTATGAGGTCATGAAGGTGCTTAATACATGTATATTGATTAATTGCTTATTATTATTAGGGTTTTGTTTTCTTTTTGTTCAGTTTGAAGGAGAGATGTAAAAATGAAGGAAAATAAGTGCTCATTGCCTAGAGAAATAATAAAATTATATTTAAAGAAATATAAATAATTTATATCTATAGCTATTGGTGTAGTAATCCTATAAAAACATTAATCTAGTTCTTAATGAAGTCAAGGTGACTATTTGTGACCATTGTTTCCTTTTCTTTTTATGACATCCTTTTTGATTTTCATTCAAATATTTTGATAGAAAGTAAATATTATTGCATATTATACAGTCAAGTATGTTGATAGGAAGAAAGTTATGATTTCCTTGATTTAAGGTTTGATGATAGGTATGTACAAAATGATAATAATAATAATAAATGCTAGAGGGAAGGCAGAGCAGCAAAATTAATTTTATTTCTGTTTTCTTTACTTTAAAAAATAATTTTTATCTTAGTATTAATTCTAAGAAAAAAGAACAGCGAGGGCTAGGCAATTGGAATAAGTGACTTGCCCAGGTTGTTAGAAGACCAGATCTGAATGTAGGTACTCTCAACTTCAGGCCTATTGCTCTAACAACTCTTCTACCTACTGCTTCATTATTTTTGCTTTCTTGACCAAGGAGAATGATCTGTGGACTAGAGAGGAATGAATTATACCACTGGAAGGAGTGATGGGGTGACATAGGAAGCACTAGAGTTTTGAGTATGTGGCAATGGGGTGTTTAGAAGTTGGTCTGTATGTTGCTGAGTACATCATTATAGAAAAGTATCAGTGGTTGGAGTGAGTATATATTTTGGAGTGTATTTCCCTTGTAATAAATATGCATGATCATTTGTAACAAATATACATAAAACCCTTGTGACAAATATATATAATCAACTGTAATGATTAAAATTGGTTTTGGTCAAATTAAGAGTTGTAAAAATTGTTGTAGTTGCTGTTCACAAAGTAGCTTTATTACTGCAAAGTAGAGATTGTAAAGAGAGGGAAACATAGGCAAGAGGTAGAAACTATTGCCTAGCTAAATATCCTATAATTGACAATCCAGGGGAATCCAGCTCAACTCTGACAAAGGCTCCCTCAGGTCCCAATCTCCAACCAGGAGTCCAGGTAGTCTCTTCAGCAAGAGATACCAACACAGAAGAATCACTACAATGGAGAAGTTGTAGTGGAAGTGTCTGTTTAGCTCTCTAGTCTTGCCCTTTATAACCCTTTTCCCACATCACTTCCTGTCTCTCTGGTTTCTACTTCCTTTCACTGTGGGCTGGTCTATCACATCTCAGGAACCATTCATAGTTTCTTAATTTGCCTGGCACTGCCTGTGGAGGCGAGGAGTGTGTGTGTGTGTGTGTGGGGGTGCTAGGGCAGTGCTTGTGGGAACCACTTCTGGTCTTTGAGAGTGTGAACTTCCTTTTCTAGTAAAAGGTTCTTCAAGTGTTTGACTAAGTGTGAAAGGAAGAGCACTCCAAGTTCTTGATTGATTAAGTTAAAATGAACAAAGGAGGATAATTCCATTTACACACAACAAAACAAATGCTCTACTTGGCCAAGTCCAAAATATATATATCATTCTGCCCTCTGATTTAATCATATCTCAGGTAGTTAGCATTAGTCCTTTGGAATTATAGTTAGTTGTTGATCAGGAATCTTAAATCTTTCAAAGCAATTTTTGTGTTTTTTTTTATGATGGAGTTATTTTTGTATAAATTATTCTCCTGTTTCTGCTCATTTTTAGTATGGGAGTTTAGTGACTAAGCTATGACTATCAGTACTGGAAGCCCACGGTGTCATGGAGTTGACATGACTGCTTTTTCTTGTATGCTCATTATGTGTATGCTCAGCACTAGGGTTAATGAACTAGATGTTGTATTCCCAACCACCACTGTGTATAACTATCATATGGTCCATTCTCTTCATGCGTTTCTCAAGGATACCATGAGAAACTGTGTCAAATATTTTCTTGAAGTCGAAGTATTTTTTAGTATATTTAGATGGACAAATAGTATCCCTGATCTACCAGTCTAGCCACCTTGTCAAAAAAGGAAATGAAGTTAGTCTGGCATGACCTGTTCCTGACAAAGTCACACTGATTTTTAGGGATCACTGCTCTTTTTTAAATACTCACAAACCATTCTTTTAAATGTGTTCTAAAATTTTGTCAAGATTAGAAATCAAGTTCACTAGTGTATGTTTTGAAGGTTTTCTTTTTCCTTTTTGTTTTTGAAATTTTGGACAACATTTGACATTCTGTAGTTCTATGTCATGACTCATTCTCTAAGGTCTTTTAAAGATAGAAGTATAAATTCATGGGATAAAGGGATCCGAGATCTAAGACTGTAAAAGATTTTATAAGCCATCCAATGCAAACTCCTTATTTTACAATTTGAATTCAATTTTTTAATTAACAAAAATCTATTTTGAATTTATTTTTATTTCACAAAAATTTATTTTCTCTACCCCCACTAAAAAAAAGAAAACCTTTGTAATAAATACGCATAATCAAACAAAACAAATTCATTACTTGTCTATGCTGAGAATATATGTATCGTATTCTACATCCTGATTCTTTCCCTTCCATTTCAAGAGGTTGTTTGCATGTTTCATCATTGGTCCTTTGGAACACAGTTGTTCTTTTGAGTTGGGTTCTTAAATTTTTCAAAGTAATTTGTTTTTTCATTGTCATTATTGTATAAATTATTCTCCTTTTTCTCACATCACACAAATATTCTTAGGTGTCTTGGAAACCATCCATTTCCTCATATCTTTTAGCATAATAGTATTCTATTAGATTCATATACCATAATTTGTTCAGCCATTCCCCCAACTGATGGGTATTACCTTAGTTTCCAATTCCTTGCTATTAGAAAGAGCTGCTGCAAATATTTTTGCACTTATGGGTTCTTTTCCTCTTTCTTTGATCTCTTTACATATAAGCCTAGTAGTGATATTGCTGGGTGAAAAAGTGTGGACTATTTTGTAATTTCTTGAGCATAGTTCTAAATGAGTTTCCTGAATATTTATACCAGTTTTACAACAATGGAAACATAACATAATTAACAACCCTGTGTTATGGATATTATCAATTTTATTATTACTATTTTATAGAGGACCAAACTGGTTGAAAATGGTTGAGAAACTTACCCCTCATCAAATTTCTAGTTAGTATCAGAAGAATTCTAACCCAGAACTCCTTACTATGAGTCTGGTATTCTTTCTGTTATACTACATTGCTCTTCCATCTTCTTGTTTCAGAACTATAAGATGAAATTTGTACAGGCCTAGTAATTTGAACTCATCAAAGGTTGGGTTCTTTTCAAGAATCTCTTATTATTCTTTTCTAACCACTTTTATTTTATCCTTTCCTGTCCAAAGATCATTTTTCTTAGAAGAGAATACAAAACAAGAAGCTTAGAAGTCTATTTTTTAAAAAGTAATCCATTATCAAAACCCCATATCCCCCAGCAATTTTATATCCTTTCTTTGATCTTCTTCTTGTCTCCAAGATAAAATTTAAAAAATGAAAAAGAAAACTCCTTTTTTTTTTGCACTTGGCATTCATGCAAAGTCCAGCTCATTATGGACTCTAATGCTGCAGACACATTTCTTACAGAACTATACTACTATTTTATATTCATCCTCAGTTCCTTCTTCTGTCTTCTAAACATGTAGTTTTAAAGGTCTAAGTTGGTCAAAAGTTTCCTTGTGCATTTATATTAGTATTTTTAAGCAGTTTGCCTTTTCTTCCTTTCCAGAATAATCTCTACTTTAGCCTTCAAAATTTCATTCTTACAGTTTTTCATTCTTCTTTGGCCTATTTTCTCTGCAAAACATTAGCTTATTTGATCTTATCTATTCGTTTTCTGAAGTTTATAAAACCTACATTCTGAAAAATCAAGGGAGCATGAAGAAGCTGACTTTTCTCACTTTCTCTATCAAGAATTCTATTATGGAATGGTTACTTGTCCTAGAAATTGTAGTTGTTTTTACTTTAACAACCAGGTTCTCCTTTTGAGTAAGAATCAGATTCGGAATCACAGCTCCCTCTGATTCCCTTTTTTGAAGAATGAGGTTATTGTTAAAGAAAGTTACCAACTTATCCAATAATATATTTTGTGTAGAGAATTCCAGTAGATGTACAAATCCACCACTATGGTACCAAGTTTTCATGACAGACTTATGATCCATTTCCTGAATTTATCAATTTTGTCTTCCTATCAAAGTCTGTAGTACACCCAAATATTTTCTTTGTTCTTCCTCCATTGATTTTTCCCAAAATGCTTTCTATCATGCTCTCTCTTGGTTTCTGGGTTTCCCTATGCAAGTATACCTTTTAAATATATTATACCACCACCTCTCTCCCTTTATCTAATCTACCATTGTTCAGTAAGTTCCATCCTTCTGAATTGTTTGCTTTTACTGTCAATTATACCTATAAGATCTAATTTTAATCTCTAGTTCATAATTTTTCCTACTCATACTTTGTACATTTGTATATAGATATTTGAGCCTATGGGATTTATTGGTTATTGTCAAAATGTGGCAGGTCCTCAAAGAGATGGAAGTACCAGAACATCTTACTTGTCTTCTGAGAAACTTATATGTGAGCCAAGCAGCGACAGTTAGAACCAAGCATGCAACAATGGATTGGTTTGCAATATGAAAAGGAGTGACTATATATTCCCACTTTATTTAACTTCTATTCTATTAACATCATGCAAAATGCCAGACTAGACCAATCAAAAGCTAGAATTAAGGTTGCCAGGAAGAACATCAACAATCTTAGATATGCAGAAGGTACCATCCTGATGGCAGAATTGGCTTGAAGTTTAACATTAAAAAAAAATGAAGATCTTGGCAACTGGTCTCATCTCTTCTCAGCACAAAGGGGGAGAAGAAATGGAAGCAGTGTCAAATTTTATATCCTTGGGCTCAAAGATCACTGCAGATAGTGACTGCAGACATGACATTAAGAGATACTTCCTCCTTGGAAGGAAAGTTATGGCAATTCTGGACAGCATACTAGAAGCAGAGACATCATTCTGCTGACAAAGGTTTGTACAGCGAAAGCTGTGGTTTTTTTCCAGTAGTGATGTATGGTTGTGAGTTGCACTATAATGTAAGCTGAGCAACACAGAATTAACACTTTTGAATTGTGGAGTTGGCAGAGATTTTTGAGAGTCCCTTGGACAGCAAGGAGATTAAATCAGTCAATACTTGGAGAAATTAATTCAGACTCTTCACTGGAAGGTCAAATACAAAGCTGAACCTTTAATACTTTGGCCACATAATGAGAAGACAGGAGTCATTGGGAAAGATCATGATGATGGGAAAGATTGAAGGCAAAAGGAAAAGGAGAAAGTGGAGCATGAGATGGATAGATAGTATTATAGAAACAATGAACATGAACTTAGACAGACATTGGGAGATAGTGGAGGCCCAAAGTTCAATATGGAGACACATGGTGAATGCAAGGAGGTTATATAGCATTTTATAACTGATGACTTGAATGCCTGACTTCTTCAAGAAAGCATAAAATTGTAAAGGAAGTGGGGTAGTCACATATATTTGGAAAGAGGGATAACAAATGGACACCTGAATGCTACTCATAAGATATTGAAAAACACAGAGGAAGATTTCATTATTCATACATTGAGCAGATGTTCCAGTAGAGGCTTGATAGAGGATCTCAAAGCTACAGACATAAACAAACACATCATGGAGGATGAGAAAGTTTGGGTGAGTTTGTTCTGGTGGAGATAGTGCCACATCAGCAAAATCACAGGTTCAATGAATATTCAAGGATTGTGTGTTGGCTCTGTTAAAGTAGGATTCTAAACTGAGGCAGATATATATATATCCATCCATTCATCCATCTATTAATTCAACAAGCATTTACTAAGTCCCTACTATTTGGTAGACCTTGTATTAGCTTCTGGGGATACAAAGTTGTAACAAAGCAGTCAGTGTCCATAAGGGACTTACATTCTAATAGTGAGAAATTATATTAAATTAGAAAATTATATGCAAAATATACACAAAATAATTTCTATGAATGAAGCACTAGCAGCCACTATCAGAATATGTCTTTAATATGTAAAAATAGACTCGAATCCAGGACTCCAATCCCCAGAATCCTTTGCTTCACTTCCCCAGAGTGCTTTGTAATCACACTGAATTCTCACCTGGGCGAGAACACACAAATGATTATGTAAAGGAGTTCTCTTCCTACTGAGGGGTCTTTTGGACTTCCGTTTTGGAGCAGAGGTGGCTCTTTTCATAATGTAGGTGAGGTTGTGTCTAGGCCTCTCTGTGGCCTAGACACGTGTTTTCTTATCCTGTATTTTCTTTAATCCTTAATCTTTAATAAACCTCATAAAAATATAATACTCCTTGCAGAGAGAAACTAATTTCTACCTGCCTCAGTCTCCCCTAAATTTTAATCTTTACAAATAGGAGGTAAAAGTTAAGATGAGCTTTTAAGGAAGCTAGGGATTCGAGGTAGAGGAAGAGCAAGATTGGTATGATTTTATACCAGAAACACCACTGTCCATCCTATGCCATTATTAAGATCCCCTAAATAACCTGGTGAAAACCCCTAGGCAATCATTCACTCAATTCAACAAGGTAGGAGGCAGTACAATTGTAATGGTCTCCAAGACAAGAAAACTTGAGTTCAAATCCTTCTTCAAGTTGTCTTAATTGTATGACTCTGAACAAGTCACTTAAATCCTCCTGTGCTCATTTATCTCATCTGTAAAAAGAGGGTGTCAGGTTATGTGACCTCTAAGGCCTCTTGCAGCTCTACATCTATGAACTGTGACCAGCTGTTGCCTACAACTGGTGTTATTTTGGTGTCCCAGAACTACCTCTGATGCTGCCCCCAAAGTCATCCTCACTTTCTTCTCTTTCCCTTCCCCAGAAAAACATCTTCAGCCTAGAGAGTCATATATCATCTGATACAGACATGGATGTAATATTTAGAGCCTCACTTTTTATACTAGGTGCTTTGAAAAGTGTAGGTGACTGTCTGATCCACAACCCTTAATCAAAATAGTAATATACTGGCCTGATTCCTCTTAGGAAGTTATCTTTAAACAATAAATATCTTTATGCTCAAAAGTACACTCTAGCTTTGTTCCTGAAGCTTATCCTGTACTTGCTCTTTTTCCTTTAAGTCTCACCATGGCCTTTGCCCAATAGCAACAATGTCTGACCTTTTCTTCAGCCCAGAAGCTCCTCTGGTGGCTTCCCAAGGGAAAGATAACCAGGGAGAGTGAAAATGGGGAGGGGGAAATGAAGGACTAAGATGATAAGACTCTGGAAAAAAATGTTTATAGACCATGAAGGACACTAGACATGTGAATGATATGAATACAAGAATAAGAAAAGAAAAAGGAAAATTGTGAAGAGGCTCAGTGAGGGAACAAGAGTATAAACTTTTAATTTCCTCTTGTCCTTATTCATTTCCAGTCCAGGCTGAAGGCAGCAATGTCATCATGTTTTCAAGAACATGACAAAGGAAATTAAAACAACAAAACCTCCTGTCAGGGAGTTCCCTCATCAACTTGATGAGGTTACAAGGAGGTGAGCCTTTGTTTGGGACTTTGATTACATTTCCCTATGGAGAGTGTGAGGGGGAGGACATGTCCACAGACAACCTCTTTTGGAGGATTAAAAATATCTCCTGGGAAATTGAAATGCTTTGATTGACCACAAGTTTTTCTGCATTGAAGCCACAACTTTGTACTCGATTTAGGAATATTCCTGATAGGATTGTCCTTTGTTCACTGCTTAATACTTTTGGACTTTTCTGCTACTGCCACCTCCCATATTTTTCTAAAAGATCCAGAGACTGGCAAAGCTAAGAAGAGATGTGGGTGCTGGAAAGGAAAAAGTTTTATACATCCAAAAAAGTCTCTTCCCACCCCAAATGTATAATAAAGGCCTTTGGGTAGAAACACATTGCTGGGAGTCTGCTTCTGGCTTCCCATGGAATGAAAATGACCTAATCTTTCAGCCCCAAAGATGGCAGCCATAGAGAAAGGAATCACATGGCTGATAAGAGAGTTTGGGGACCCAATATCCTACTGAGATTCTATAGTACTAAATGGAAATTATCATTGCTATAGTTCCTTTAGACCTAAGATTTTGCCTTGTTCTTGTTGATCCTCCTAGAGTTCAGTCCCTGTGAATGGTTTTAGATTTTCCTTTATCTAGCTATCTGTTTGCTTTCCTAAACCTTAGTCTTCCAAGTACCCGTATACTCCCCTGACACCATGGCCATCCTCAGGGATGTAGCTTAATCTCTAATCCTGACTATCCACCTTTCTTAATTTACTTAGATTTTTGTTACCAAGACCAGTGCCAATTGCTTGCTCTAGTCCACTAATGGTGAGCCTTTTAGAAATGGAGTGCCTACCCTGAAGTCTGAGTGCTATCCACCCCCCAGACTGAGTGCCAATCCCCCCCAGCCCCCCCCCCCCACCGCACCTTACCCCTGACCTCCCTCCTTACCCCAGACAGGAAGGGAGGAAGCACTCCCATTGGACTGCTGGGCAGAGGGTCCACTGTGAGGAATGTCCTCAGGTGCATGGAGAGGGGGAGGGGAATAGCTCCACCCCCAGTCCCTCCAGCTTTCTAGTAAGGAACTCTGGTGGGCCTGACTGCAGGTGGACCCGTAGAGAGGACTCTTTGTGCCATTTTTGGTATATGTGTCATAGGTTCACAGGTCTTAAGAAGATGCCAACCCATCCACATATGGGTAGGTTTTAGGAAGATACCAACCCACCCTTTTCTCCTTGACAAATGGCTGGACCACCATATTTTCTAACTGGGTGGCTAGAACTAACTGACTTCATTACCTAAGAGAGTACTTGTTTACAGATAAATAAAGAGCAGGTTTCCATTCAGCCTGTAACAAAAACCAGTCCAGAGAGATGCCCTGTTATCATTAAGAAAGACAAAAAATCTAGACAAAAGAAGGGAAGACAACCCAATTTCATAGCCTGGAGGGGGAAACCATTCTTGGGGGCTAAAAGGGGAAACCACTTTGTAATTTAATGCCATAATTCAATATTAATTTTCCATAGACACAAACGCAAAACAAAATGTATAACAAGAATTCACACCAAAAGTGTTTTCTAGTAAACCCCAGCTAGCCAGAAAATTCACTTAACATCTAAATCCCCTAGCCCTAAACCCCTAAGTATTCTAGTTTATCAAGGTGTTTATTCAAAATCAACAGCCATCATAGAAAATGATTGGAAAGTTAAATTCAAGTCAATAAAACAAATATTTATTAAGGACTTTCTTTATGCAGAAGCAATGTGCCAGGTGCTGGAGATACAAAGAAAAAAGCCTCCTAATAGTTCCTTTCTCCAAAGAATTTACAACATAACAGAATAGCTATGACTAGCACACAAATAATTCTAATCTGATTAATTAAATCTTAATATAGGAAGATTAAGCCCTAACAAAAAAAAAAGGGAAGAAAGGAATCAGGTGAGTGTTAATGGAGAAGGGAGCACCAGAATTGAGGGAGGAAAACAAGGGTTCTAAAAGGCAAAAAGAAGAGCGAGTCACCATTAAGGAAGGGAGATACAAGGAGAATAGGAGATTTTGTCAGAAGGCACAGAGGTGATATTAAATATGGAGCTAAGCAATGACTATGATGATACAAATTTGGCTATGATGTAGAGTTTCTGGGGAGGGAGAGCTACTATGAAATAGGCCTGCAAAGGGAGGATAGAACCAATTTATGAGGATTCTTAAATTTGAACTTAAAGTCTTTGCATTTTATCCCAAAGGAAAAGGGAAGTTCCTGAAAGCCTTTGTGTTGGGAGATGAGCTGATTAGAATTAGGAAGAAGGAAATGATATTGTCAGAACTGTCAGACCTGTGCCTTAGGAATATTTTCTTGTGAAGAGAAGATCACTATATGGTAGAAACAGTCTTGGGTTTGAATCCTACTCCCAACAACTACTATCGCTTTGACTTATTACCTGGGTATCTTCTGACCTTTGGCACTGAAAAACTTATTTCATCTCTTTAAGTTGTAGTTTCCTTATCTGAGACAAAATCTTGAAGATTGAAGGGAGTACTGGACACTAAGTTATGAAGTCCTGAATTCAAATTCTGTTTCTGAGAGGTGATAGCTGTGTGATCATGGGCAAATCATTCAAACTTTCTGACCCTCAGCTCCCTAATCTCTAAAATGTAGATAATAACATCTTTTAGTACTAAACTCACTGGGTTGTTGTGACACTCAACAAGATAATATATGTGAAGTGATTTGCAAACTTTAAAGCACTATATAATGCCAGCTAAAAAAGGAAAGCTTTGAGCTGAATGCTCTCTGGGGTCCCTTCCAGCAATAAATCCTGTGATAGTGAAGAGGTGAGAAAGTAGAATGAAATATTGATCGAGAAAATGGGGAAAGGATGAAGGCACAAAATGATCCAGGAGGAATGGTACTGCTCATGGCAAAGGAGAAATTCAGAGAGTATAATACAGTGATAATTGTTCCATTTTTCATAGAATGTCTGTTGTATTCAAGGAAGCTCTAAATAGCCCAGGATAAAATTTGATACTCATAATAACAGTTTTATTTAAATTCCTCCCAATTTATTAGCCACAGCATGGCCCAGCCAGGTGCCAAGTGCTCTAGAAAGCATGGAATTCATGATTATTTCTTGAGAAGAGGCATAATTGCTACAAAGAGAAATCTGCGCTTCTCAAAGTAGCAAATTGTGATGACAATAACACTCTACTGAATTTAATATACAAACAAATACTGTAGTGATTTGGGTTGAAGGTAACAGAAAACCCATTGGTGAGTTAGAGGAAATGTCTACCCCAAGCATGTGAAGAATTCTCCAAGGCAGAATGGGCAGATGGAAAAAAAAAATTATACCAGTGGCCATGGAGGTGGCTAAAGCAGGCTCAATGGAATGCATAGAGCTTAGTCAGACATTAAAGACACCAAGGTCATGCATTACATCTGGAGTCATTGCCAGTCATCTTGACTTCTGTCCTATAGCTAGACTTTGATAACCCTGGAAAAGAGAGTGAAGCCCATGCTTTTGAACACTTCTGCTTCACTTAAATCCAACTTGTGGGCAAGTCAAGACATCACCCTCATAATGCTGGGAGATTCTTTTCAAAAACAAAGGATGATCAGCACAACTGGTTTGAATGGTAACTCCCCAAGAGGAGACCTTTAATGAGTCAAAGTCAACTTAAAAGGTTTTTTTCTCTCTTAACTCCTCTTAAAATTTCCCCCCTTCTTTCCTCCTTTTTTCAGGACAAGATTCCAATTTTCAATGAGAGGGAGAAGATTATGGCATGATGAGGAGACCTTTGAGAAAGGATGAATAGGTGTGGACCTCAGGAAACAAGGTAAAGTTTAAATGAAATGCTCTTGACAGAGGTCAGGGCAAGGCAATGGATCAAGAATCTAAGAATGTAGGTGGTTCAGTAGATTGAGAGCCAGAGCTGGAAGTGGGATGTTCCAGGTTTGAAATATGCCCTTAGACATTTCCTAGTTGTGTGACCCTGGTCTAGTCACTTAAACCCCAATGCTTGGCCCCTTACCACTCTCTTATCTTGGAACACAGAAGTGATTCTAAGATAGAATGTGAGGATTAAAAAAAGAAGAATATAAGGTTATAGGCAAGAATAGCTAAGTAAAAGATCTCAATAACCAGAAAACTATGAAGTAAGTGACTTTGATATTGAATAAAAAATCTGGCCCAGCTCATAACTTCCTGTATTTTTCTTTTTGGAAGAAGAATTGAATTCCAATGTATGGTCCAGTTCAGAACTCTCAAATAAAAACAGTTAAATAAATGCACCAGTCTGAAAATACTGAGGAGCAGTGGAAATAGAGGCTATGTAGGACAGTGGAAGGTTAATCCTAATGCTGAGATTCTACCATTTTAGGTACTTAGGGCAGAGATGGCGATCCTTTTGGAGATGGAGTGCTGTTCCCCTCTGTCTGAGGAAAAGGAGAGGTTGAGGATACTGAAAACCCATTTAGGATCACTGATATAGAGCCCCAGAAACCATCCAATCCAACCCCCTCCCCACTCCCATTATATAGATGAGAAAATTAAGGACCAGGGAGATGAAGGTAGAAATTATCAGAGGTAGGATTTAAACCACATCTTAGTGGAAGCTATGTGGAATAGTGGATCGATCCTTAGGCCTAGACTCAGGAAGACTCTTTTCCTGGGTTCAAATCAAACCT
Source organism: Monodelphis domestica (assembly GCF_027887165.1). Classification (NCBI taxonomy): domain Eukaryota; kingdom Metazoa; phylum Chordata; class Mammalia; order Didelphimorphia; family Didelphidae; genus Monodelphis; species Monodelphis domestica. Next base: position 536,935,965 of record NC_077227.1, read on the forward strand.
CAGACACTTTCTTAGTTCTGTGACTGTTGGCAAGTCATTTAATCCTATTTGCCTCAGTTTTTCTGTAAAATGAACTAGAAAAGGAAATGTCAAAACATTCCAGTATCTTTGCCAAAGAAACCCCAAATGCGGGTCATGAAGAGTTGAGCACAACTGAAAAATGATTAACCCACAATCTGAGTTCAGAGGTCAGTGCTCTTTTACTGTGCCATACAGCTGCCTCTAGCTGGACCTACAAGTGATAGACGGTTCTCCTTTCTAATATCCCAAGCAATTTTCACTGAAACTCTGGAAAATCCTTCAGCAGGGAATAGAATTATTTCCTCCCCTTTCCTAGAATTCTTTAACTCTAGAATGAGCATGCCATTCTCCTGGGCAGTAAGCAATTTCAATCATCATCTTGCAGATCTATTGGTAAGAGTGGCTTGAACCCAAGGCCAGACACAAACTCATTAGGCATTGCTTAGCCTACAGGGAGATCAGTCAAGTGTGACAAAGAAACTGCTGTCATCTCCCTCAAGGAAGGCAGGGATCTTGCCTTTGAAATCTTCATAAATATGTCCCTCTTCATTAAGGTGAAATTAATTTCCATTTCTCCCCTCTAGCAAGAATATGGTCGAGCTCATGAAAGGGAGATGAAAGGTTGCACTTAGAAGGGCCAGCCCAAAGCTTCCATCTGATCCATTATGTTATCTGCACCAGCAGGGAAATGATGCTGCCCACTAATAGCTTCCATTTGTCACATGGAAGGCATCGAATGCTGGGGATGACAAAGCAACCAGAGGCTTATTGATATATTTTTTCTTTCTTTCTTTCTTTCTTTTTTTTTTTGCTTGTTGTTTTCTAAATGTGCAATGACAGCAACCCTCAGAAAAGGTACAACTTTGGGAAACTGAATGTAGATGTGTGAGGACAGCTTGACACAGTGGGAAGGATTTGGAGCCAGGAAACATGGATTATTTTTACATATCAATTAAATAGCCAAGTGATCTTGGGCCAACTGCCTCCCCTCCCCAGGGTTTAATGTCTTCATCTATTAAACGAAGGAGCTGAATTGCTATATTTCTTAGGCATATTTTATTTTATTAAAAAACAACAACAAAAAAATCTTAACCTCCTCTCTTAGAATCAATATTGTGTATGGTTCCAAGGGGTAGACAGTAGGGGTTAAGTGACTTTCTCAGGGTTACACAGTTAGGAAGTATCTTCTCAAAATAACATGCTCTAACCCTAAAATAACATTCTTGTACTTTCTCTGATTATGCACTTTGTTCATACCGTTTCCTTCTTCTTGACCTGTCCTCTCCTCCACATGACAATGAATGAATAAAAAAAAGCATATATTATGTTTCAGGTTAGCATTGGTAACACAAATACAAAATAGATATAACTCTTGCCCTCAAAGAATTTGCATTGTAAAAAATGGAAGGAGACTACATATTTGGGGGAATGATGGCCAAAGAAAGAGGCATTGGCTTGGTGAGTTGCAAGGATGGTGACAGGATATTCATTCAACTCTCCTCACTGAGAGAGCTGCTCCCTGGAAATAAGCCAGCCATATTAATCTGCTTTGGGCCTTTGGAGATGTCCATTTATCCAAAGAGAACTTCAGAGAATTCACTAATTAATTTGAATTGTTTACCCGGATCAAAGATCATCATAATAATGACTGAAAAAGACCCTAGAAGCTTATCCTGAGATTGCCCTACTCCAGCTAGAGATGGCTGACACAGCTTCCTCAGGTTAACTCAACCTCTGTTCTTGTCTACTTAGCAACTATAAAGGCACGTAGTGTGCTGAAAAGAATATTGGGCCTGGAGACAGAAGACCTAGGTTAATTGGAGCATAACAGATTGATTAGGTATATAACCTAAAGCAAGTCATATGACTTTCTTGGCTATTTCCACATCCAAAAATGGGGCTAATAATTTTTGTATCTCCTAGGTACAAAATAGGACCATTGATAGAAAGGTGCTTTGCCGACCATAAAACATTTTTAAATTAAATACCTTTTTAGCCAAAACAATCAACTTTCTTACCCTCCCACCTCCAATCTTGAAAGAGATAAAAGAAAAAGAAAACCTTTGTAACCAATAGTCAAATAAAATAAATTCCCATGTTGGCTACATCCAAAAAAAATATAGGTCTCATTCCATACCCTGGATCCATTACTTCTCTGTCAGGAGGTAGGTAGCATTCTTACTTGTTGGCCCTCTGAAATTGTGCTTGGCCATTGTGTTGATCAGAGCTCTTAAGCCTTTCAGAATTGTTTTCAACTATAAGCTATTATAGAAGTGGATGTTTCTGTGATAATCCATGCTTGTCCTCTGCCTTTGGGCAATCATGTTTTCTCTGGCAAGCACCCAGCTCTTGACTGCCCCATGCCAATATTCCAAATCAAACTCTTTCTCTTCTCGCTTCAAAGACGGTGCTACCCACCTCCACTATCCCTAACCCTACCCCACATGCTTCCCATCAAGTCCAAGCTTTAAAGCTTTAAAGCTCTCCCAGGAAGCCCCTATTAGTTTTTTGTTCATTTGCAAAACAAAAGATGGACTATTGATGAATAGTTTATATATCTCTTCAGCTCACCTATATTTATTACCCACTTCCTGGTCCACAATTTGGCATCGCATCATGGCATAATAAAAGGAGTGTCGGACATGGAGTTAGAAGATCTCTATTTCTTTCATTTAAAAAATGAAGGCAATGGATTCAGTGATTTCTTTCTTTTCTTTAAAAGAAAAAACAATGCCATTTACCTTCTCTTAGAATCAATACTAAGTATTGGTTCCAAGACAGAGGAGTGGCAAGGGCTAGACAACTGTGGTAAAGTGATGTGCCCAGGGTCACACTAACTAGAAAGTGTCTAAGGACATATTTGAACCCTAGACCTCTTATCTCCAGGTCTGATTCTCTATTCCTTGAGCTACCTGGGCCCCAAATTAGGTGATTTGTAAGATGCCCTATAATTTTAACATCTTATGATTCTATAATGAGTTACATGCCTCTAGAAAAGAGCCCAGTTATAGTCCATGTAAGGGTTTTTTTTTTTTACTCAACTCAACAATTTTTTTTAACTTGGGCAATATAAATTATATATAGTTTGCAGCAACAATAACAGATGAGTTATTTTATCTCATATTTCTGTGCTTTCTTTCCTTGGTTCTATTTCATGATGCTTGATGAAGTAAAAAAAAGGGAGATTATTTTAACTATCAGATTATTATTAAGCTTTTATTATAATATTTTATTATTATTAAGCTTTTTCAGAAAATCCAAGCCTAACTGGCCCACTATATTCAGTTGCCTTAACCTACCTTACCAAACAATCCTGCATATTCCATCCAATCACCTACCTCAACCATTTTGCTATCCTCCCTGCAGTCATGAATGCATTCCTTCTTGTCCCATATACAGCTTTTCTCCCTCTTGCTTTGGTTTCAGTAATCAAATTGTTTCTAGATGGAAATGTTAATTGACCACCTTATGAATTAATTCCTGATTACCACTCCCATTCTTGAGTTCCTTGAAGAAAGAGACTATTTCACTCTTTTTTACATTCTCAAAGCTCAAAATAGTGTCTAGCACTCAGTAAATGCTTAAATGTGTGTGTTTTTCCCCCCAGTCAATTCCTTCTCTAGCATTGTATATTCACATCAGAATGAGAGGGTTTTCAGCCTGAAAGAAACTTCAAGAAACAAACAGTATTGTACTGTGAAAAGAACATTGGATTTAAAGTCAGAGGACTTGGGCTCAAATCCTATTCTTCTATGTCTTGGACAAGTCACTCTTCTCTCTGGGATTTAGTGTCCTCATTGTTAAAACAGACCAGCTTGGTTGGCTAGGTTCAATTCAGTTAGACAAGCATTGGTTAAGTATCTATCATTTACAAGGTACTATCCTAGATGCTAGCAATTCTAAGATAGAAATAAAACGGTCTTTACCCCTCAAAGAGCCAGCTGGGCTTAGCTTTGCTCATGCCCCTATCACTTCTCATGGGGGTACCAATGCCAAGGTTCTGCTTCTGGGAGAAGAGATTCTGCATTCCCCTAACACGTGGGTGGGACACAGCCTCTTTGTATTGGCTGCATCAGCCAAAGTGTATATCATTGAAACAATCAGATTGAGACAGGTTCACCCTCTCTTTTTCTGGTATTGTCCAAAATGTAAAAGTCCTCTTTATCCATAGCATGAACATTATGATTTGAGTTGTGTGAGGGCCCCTTCCTTTTTTTTTTTAAACCTCACCTTCCATCTTGAAATCAATACTGTGTATTAGTTCCTAAGGCAGAAGAGTAGTAAAGGCTGGGCAATGGGGATTAAGTGACTTGCTCAGGGTCATACAGCTCAAAGTATCTGAGGCAAAATCCAAACCCAGGACCTCCTGTCTCTAGATCTGACTCCCAATCCACTGAGCTACCCAGCTACCCCCAGCCTCCTTCCCTTTTTAGACTTAGTGACCCCCCAAAATGGGCTTGGGGTTTTAGCCCATTTCATTTATCCTTTTCAGCTCTACACACAGGCAGTGGAGTCACCAAACCTTGTCTCAAGCCAGGGTGATACTAAAGGTAGGATTCCAGACCAGATGTGATAGCCAATCCATTTGAGAAGCCTGGAGAAGGCAAGGTGGTCAGGACTCAAACCCAAGGAGTGGGGAGGGGGCTTTAGAATTTGATCTATCTATGCTAAATAACCTGAGCTAAACTGTGAGCCCAATCCCCTAGAGACTGAAGTGGTGCAAGGGAGAATTATGCCTACAATGTTTTGGAGTCAGGGCAGATGCTTCTCTTTGCTCTTGAATCTTTGAAGTAAATTTTCTTCTTTAAAAGTTTACTTGAATATTGAATTGTTCAAAGGAACTGGGGTACAAGGGAGCCCTTAAAATTGGAGAAATCTCCTAAGTGGGGATTTGAGCCTCTAACATGAACTGGCCATTCACCGAACCCTTTGAAGTATAACAGAGAATTCTGGAGAGGGAGTGAAATGAAACAGCCATGGCTTTTTGGTACTAGGGGCCAGGGTAGGCACTATTATTACATTCTATTGGAGGGATATGATATGTAATATCTCATCCCCTGCAAAATTCTATGATTTTAGAATGCTAAGCCACTCCTTAGCCTCAGGGGCCTGTCAGAATCTCCAACAAAGGAGATTCTAAGGTTTTCCTCCAAAAGCCTACCCCAATGACTAGCCTCCCTGTACCCTAGCTACAAATTCTTCCTCCTAAGTAATTTGCGATGGAGTGAAAACCAGCAGGTCAACGTCCTCTGGATGATGGTCCATAGAAGGTGTAAACGTCATACTTGAAAATCCACTTAGCCTATGATAAGCTCACAGGCCACAGCACTTCATAACAGTTAGAGAGGCAAACAGCCATAATTGCTGCTCCTTGTGGAGGCAGCTGTTTGGTGCCACAGTGCATTTCTGTGACTAATTTCTGTTACCGAGTCAGAGAAGGAATGGAAAAGCCAAGATCCTAATCTAATCAGCACAAAATGAAAAACATGCCACCATGACCAGACCTTGGAGATAGAGTGCTTTCATATGAGATTATGAGGGTTAATATCACTTGGATAGAGACAATGAATTTGGCGTAGTGAAGAACAGAAACTGAGATGTGGCCAGTTTTCCTGAAGGCTTTCAGTCTGGACAGCAATTCCTGACACCCCCTCCTCTCAGTATTTTCTGAGAGGCATTTTCTTTGAGTCAGGAAATCCATATTCAAGTCTCACTCCAAAAGTTACTAGTTGTATGACCTTGGACATGACATTTAGCTGCTTTTTTTTTTTAAACTCTTACCTTCCATTTTACAATCAATACTCTGTATTGCTTCCAAGGAAGAAGAATAAGGGCTAGGTAATGAGAGTTAAGTCATTTGCCCAGGAGCATATAGCTAGAAAGTGTCTGAGGGCAGATTTGACCCTTGGGTCTCCCGTTTCTAGGCCCACTGAACCACCTCACTGCTCCTCTATTTAGCTTATTTGGATGTTGGTTTCTTCATCTGTAAAGTGAAGTGGAAAGAGGTGTTTGGATCACATGATTCTAAGGTAGCTTTGTACATTGGAAAATGCATTGAATTCTAAAATCATAGGGTCTCATTTTGAAACTCTTCTCTGATGCTTTCTCTCTCTGACCCCATATCAAGTGGCTTAACCTCTAACCCTCTGGAAAATGAGTCAGTTGTACTAAATGATCTCTGAGTCTCCTTATAGATTTGAATCCTACAAGCTTATAACCTCCCTGAGCCTCCGGGTCCTTACCTAAATAATAAGGACGCTATCCAGTCAAAAAAGCTGTGGTGAGAAAAATGCTTTGTAAAACAATGCATCCTTAAAAGAGGGTCTTAATATTATTCTGTCTACATTGCTTTTTTGTAGCTCTAGAACCTATGCAGTTTAAATGATTCTTATTTATCAATTATATTGCCTTGCTTGCTCTGAGACAGACTTCCTCCTGCAGAGACACATCCATCAATAAATACATTCGCATGTGCATGAACACACACACAGCCACCCACGCAGAAGGCTCAGAGAGAATTTTCCAAAGGGAATGAGGCGATCCACAGTGTCCTTTTTCAAGCCTGGGTTGTTTCCCACCCAGCCCCCACACTAGCTGCCAGAAATCACAGGGCGCCATGGCTCTCTACTGACTCCCTGCAGTGACTCATCCTCCTTTCTTTTTGGCCAAGGCTCTGTCAATTAGAGGATAGAAGACTTTTCCTGGAATCAGTATGTTGGGTAAATCACCCATGGAGGTGTCAGCAAAAAGTGAAATGAGAATCAGTGGATCCAACTTTCAGTTACTTATCCCTTAGGTGACCTTGCTCAAGCCATCTCAAGTCTTTAGATTTTTGGTTTCCATCTGGGTTAAATGAAGGCTTTAGACCAACTAAAATCTATTATCCCTTCTGACTCTTGAGCCCAAGTGGAGAATCTGCCTTTTACACTTCCTGTGAGAAAGGAAGTCTGCCTATTACTGCTATCTTGTATGTAAAATGATGTCAATGCTGCCATTTGTGACAGAGGCTGGCACTAAAGAAAATTGCCAGGCTGAAGAGTGTGTGAAATTGATCCCCTCGATGGGGGAGGGGCCCCAAGAGTTTGGAATCTGGAGGGGGAGAAGACTCTGGCTGGTAGAGGAGTTGGTGGCTTTCGGTTTTGAGAAGCCTAAGACAGAAGGTAGGAAAAAGACTTTCTCCTGAGGGTTACCCACTTTTCCTGCTGGTGACTGGAAATTTTTCCCCCCAACACTCCCCAATTGAAGGGACTTTTTGAAGAGAAACCTGAGCAGACTCTACCTCAGCTCCTGTTGCCCAGGGTTGAGCCAACCTGACTTTCTCTTGGGGGGGGGGGCTCAGGCTGCCTGAGTTTCCCCCCAAACTCAAGGAGGGAAGGGTAAGGGCTTAGATAGAGACAGGGACCCCCTTTCCCACCTTCCTTTTCCCATTCTTCCCTGCCCATTATTCCTTTTGTATTACCCCGATTGAGTTGACATTAAAAGTTGTCTGTTCCCCAAGCTGAGGATGAGTGAACAGATCAAGGGGAGAACCTTTGGTCTTGAGTAGTGGAGGGGGGACAAGAGAGACAAGAACAAATTGGGGAGAGCAGCTTCAGCTAAGGAGGGAAGGCAGAAGGGGGAAAATCTTCAAACCCCCACTCCTCTCTCTGAGCTAACCCTAAACATCAGCTATCTCCCCTTAACCCCTCTTTGAGAAGGGGGGGTCTCCTCTCTTTCCCCCTCTCATATACTGAAAATCTTAACTTCTCAGATACAACTTAACCCCCCATTTTTAATACACAATCTGGGGTGATATTCAAATATCCAAATGTATCTGGGATCTTATAGATTCCCTCCAATTATGCATATAATAACATCCATGACTGGCCATCCTTTGTGACTTTTGCCCTTGTACTCCCATAAATTTGCCACAAGGTGGTCACTCAAATATGCTCAGAGTCTTCCTTCCCTTGTCATCACAGGGTAATCCCTAGGACATTTAGGAGGTCCTTTACCCGTGCAATGTGACCAATCCCTCTTCTTTTTTGATCATTCATTTCACCTTCAGTGTCCCTTTACTGTAAACTGTGTTCTAAGTTCCTTATTTGTTATATCTAAATCAATAGTCAATAAACAAGTATTTATTAGAGACTTACTACATATCAGGTGTTGTAGCCTATACTTTGTAGCCTTTACTTTGTTCTTCTCCATTGCTCTCTATGTGCTATTCATTCTTAGTTCTTTGGAAACTGATGCTTTATACCCCTTGGACATACAATGAGACTGGGAGAATAAAAGATGGGTCTTTGGTTCTGGCAGAAATTTGAGGTCATTAAAAAGTTTTGTAGGGGGCAGCAAGATGGCTCATTAGATTGAGAGTCAGGCCTAGAGACAGAAGATCCTGGTTTCAAATCTGACAGACACTTCCTAGCTATGTGCCCCTGGGCAAATCACTTAATCCCCATTGCCCAGCCTTTACTACTCTTCTGCCTTGGAACAAATACACAGTATTGATTCCAAGATAGAAGGTAAGGGTTTAAAAAAAAAGTTTTGTAATTTTCTGGAAGCAATTCAATCCATTCCATTCCTCTTATTTAATTTTACATTCAATTCATTATGCACTCATAAATTGAAATAGAAATATACACACTGATGGATAAGCTCTATAGAATGTTCTGTATTAAAGAGATAATCTGTGTGGAAGTAATTCTGGTTGTGGTAAATGGGTACACTCTGGCAATGACTAGAGAACTGCTAGGGAACACCTGTGAGTGCCGAATTATAATGGATATAGAGATATGTCTTCAGAGATAGAGAGAGAGAGATGCTGCTAGAGGGGACTACTCTGGGGTTGCCTATAGATCACTATTGATAGCTAATAGGTCAAGATATTTCCTAACCTCCTCCCTGGTTACCACCCTTCACCTCCAAGTTTCTACCCACGCCCTTCTCCCTCCCTTTCCCCTCCTCCAGTCTTAGTCAGCCACCTTCTCAGGGGAACTATGAGATTTCAGAGAAATATTTTTTACTCTTCTTTTCTCAAGTAAAGGGGTTTATTGGGAACAACAGGATGGGGATTGAGATGAGAGGGATGAGGTTTGTCCTTAATCTACGAGTAAGGGTTATGAAGGTTTTGGGAAATGTCAGTCTTGTCACAACTGTGACTCAGGGACAGTCAGAGTCTTTTTTCTTTCAATTACACAAAGCCACCAAAAAAAGGTAATTTCTTCTCAGATTAATTCCAGAAGCCCCCCCAAAGGTCCTTCAACCTAGGACAGATGAAGCTAGTCTCCCCTGGTCAGACTCCAGAGAAGAAGTCTCTCTCTTGGTCAGTAACCCCAGAGAAGAAGTTTCAGTTCATCCCCTCCTAGGAACATTCTGTTTTGGAATGTCCACCTTGATTGACAGATCAGGTCCTTTACTTTGGTTTGCATGCTTGACTTGTCTTGTAAGTCCTCTCTTCCTTCATGCCTCTTCCATATTCCCCCCTTTTCTTCTATAAAAAATGCACCTTGAATTTTTTTTAATGATACTTACCTTTATTATAATTCTATCTATCTATTTTTTTTTAAACCCTTACCTTCCATCTTGGAGTCAATACTGTGTATTGGCTCCAAGGCAGAAGAGTGGTAAGGGCTAGACAATGGAGGTTAAGTGACTTGCCCAGGGTCACACAGCTGGGAAGTGTCTGAGGCCAGATTTGAACCTAGGATCTCCTGTCTCTAGGCCTGGCTCTCAATCCACTGAGCCACCCAGCTGCCCCCTATCTACCTATTCCTAACTCTGTGTTATCTTAAATATTCCCTTACCCCCCCAAAATAACAAAATCCTAAATTATCTTAGCTATTCTATCTACCTAGTGCTAAGCTAAGAATGGGTTATAGAAAAATGGTTTAGGTAAGGGATTTACATGAACATAGTTGTACATCACAACAAATCAAGAAACAATTTTCAAATCATTTCAACAATTTCACTAACATTCAGAATATGCAACTGTCCTATTTCCTAATGTCTATTCACTAAGTAAAATTTCCCATCACTAACAAATGCTAATCTACAATTATGATGCAATCTACTTCTATACTTCAGCCTCTACTTTCCTAAGACTTGAACAAATACACTAGGCTGTCATCATTATTAGTAGTTAGAATATTAATAAACTATCCTAATTAAATTAGTACATTAGTAACAGTATTTACATGTGTACATAGGTTGCACTTAGTACAGATTTACATATGTACATCATTCTAAATTTCTGTGCAAACTCATGCAGAAAAGAAATATCTTAGTCTGTTTGAATTTTCCACAGCAATTTTTATCAGTGTGTCTTTGTTATGCAACTATGCATGTTGTATACTTACCCATTCCATGAGATATCTTCCTTTGCTATGTAGGATGTGCATGCATATATGTGATGTTAACATGTATGATACATTCTTACATATCCTCATGAATACAAGTTCCAAAATTTCAAAGTTCCAAAGTCCTCCCATATCCTTTTATGTTTTCCTTCATGCCTCTTCTACAGTTCATCTAACATGATAATCTGGAAATCAAACACTCTTTATCCACTTAGTTTTTCCTGTGTGAATAGCTGGCCAAATTCTTTTAGGGGTTATGAATCTCTTGCAGGGGGCTCTACAATGGTATAGAACTTAATGGCACCACCAAGATGTTATCAATCAATCAATACTCATTTACTAAGTACCTACTATGGGCCAGGCAACTAGATAGACTTCACTGTTCCATAGAGACTACCTGCTCAACTTGAACTATGCATTAGGCCTCCTTCATCACAATAGTGAATACTTTTGTGGGAAGGGTATTTCTCCTAGTTTAATGACCGTGGCTTTTCTTCCATGGGTCATTGAACAAGTTTGTTCTTGTTAACTGAGTTACTTTTGTTCTAAGGAAGGAGATACATTGTTTAAAGAGAATCTTTAAAGCAACATTTTACTTTACCAGGATAAATGCTTTGAAAATATGTAAACAATTTCAGTGGAATTTTGTATTCTGTAAATCTTTCAGTCAGTTGTGTGATGGATAAAGATATACAAATATCTCTTCCACATGTTGACTTTCCTCATTGCAGTTTTGATATATTGTGGGTTGGCATAAGAAATTAAATGTGAATTTTTGGGAAGTTTTATGAAAGCTGCAGATGACACATGCAGGCCAGCAGAAGACACAGAAAATGTTTAGAAACTATAAAGCCTAGGTCCAGATACTTAAATTTTTTTTTAAATTTTGTTGTTATTGTCATGCAAAACATACTTCTATATTGGGCATTGTTGTAAGAGCACATTCATACATAATCAAACCCCCAGAATAAAGCCATAAATACACTGATGTGAATTCATGCAGATCTTTATCTGAAATCATCCTGCTTATCATTTCTTATAGCACAATAGTATTCCATCATCAACATATACCATAATTTGTCCATTCATTCCCCAAATGATGGGCGTCCCCTCAATATGCAATACTTTGCGACTACAAAAAGAGCTACTATGAATATTTTTGTACAAGTAGGTCCTTCCTCCCTTTTTTATTATCTCTTTGGGATACAGACTCAGTAGTGCTATTCCAGGATCAAAGGGGATGCACAGTTTCGTTGTCCTTTGGACATAGTTTGGACCAAATAGTAACCCAAATTTTACAGTAAGGCACTATAAACACCCCATAAAAGAAAAAGAAATAATTCAGACTTCTTCTCTTTTATGAAGGGAGAGTCAAAAAATTTTTGCATGGATTTTTGAGGTCATCGGGCTCTGAGCCCCTAACCCATGAGGTGTGGAAGGGATGCCTGTATTCTACTATGCAATATTACTTGTGAAACAATGCCTATTCCCTATTAATTCAATAACCAAGAGTATTAATGACAAGATTTGTGAAAAATATTTCTTATGTTGAAGAGAGCAAGAACTTGAGGAAGAGAACATCAAAGAGAATATGGTAAAATGTGTTTAAGTAGCAAACTGATTTGGGAAGGCATCTCATCTTTGCAAAAAAGCTGAGGGCTGGAGATACCTGTCACAGAGTAAAAAGAACTTAGAGGATGGCATGAGCTTAAAATACAAAGAGATAGTCCTACTCTAGCCCTTGGAGGAAGCTTGAATGATATAGACAGATTCCAAGAATAATGGCCTCTGTTTCATTAGCCAAAGGGTTAAATTGCCTGGATGCTCTCAGGTGGACAGATAGGAATGGATAAAAATTAGAATGGGATCAAATTCAGTAGGACCTTGTTTTTTTGTGACCAATATGTTTTAAGACCGTATAAGCTGAAAATCATGAATAATAGTGAACTTCACTATTTAGTAAGTATTTTTAAAAATCCTTCCAAGAGTGATAAGGACTAGGCAATGGGGGGTAGGTGACTTGCCCATGGCCATACAGCTAGGAAGTGTCAAGTCTGATTTGAACCCAGTTCCTCCAGCATCAGGTTTGACTTTCAATTCACTGGGCCACCTAGCTGCCCCTAATAAATATTTCTTATACAAACATACCTATGCACTTTATGACTTTTTCTTAGATTCATCAGAACTACTTTTGTACTTTGGGACCATTATTAGTAACTATTGTTAATGATACAAAGAAAAGCATTGCTCTGATGAAGATGTGACTTGTTACAAGTGAGAAGAACTCTGGACTTGTTTACTTCCCCTTTCTTTGTATCCTCAGAGCTTATAAAGTGCAGTTTCTGACACAATGTAAATGCTTAATGAATGTTTTTTATTGTTTGATTCATAATGCTTTAAAAAAGAAATCTTTATGATCCAAAGTTACCTGAGTCTCCTAACACTTGCTTATTAGAGGGAAGATGGATATACATTCAATAAAATCAGATTACATGCGTACATTCAGAATATGCACACAATCTACACAGAATCAAACGAATGGTTCAAGGATACATGCAAATGGAGAAATACCCCTATATTGTAGTCTGGGTTAATGAGCCCATCTCAGAAGAATTATGTGACTTAATTTAGAATGAAATAAACAGAACCAGGAAAACAAAATATGCAGTGATTAATATAAAGAAAATGTAAGTGGGAAAAAAACCTTTTGGGAAAATTGTAATAAACAAGCTTGGCCCCAGAGAAGAGTTGAAAAAATGCACCTTCCTCCTGTCATTGTGGAGGAGAGGGTAGAATATTGCACATGCTGTCAGATATGATGCTTCGATGATTGTTTGTGTTAAACTCAACTCCCTCCTCACCACCACCACCCCCTGCTTTCTTTTTGATTCTTTGTTTCAAGAGATGGCTCATTGGATAGGTCAGGAGGCGGAATGTATTTGGAAGTGACAGTAATATGAAAACAAAGGATATCACTAAAACTTCTTAAAAAATGAAACTTCTCCTAGGACCACAGCTGGGTAATCTGAAAAAGAGGCTTAATTAGAGTTCAATTCCCTGGAGAGGTAGTGTCATAACAGTAGATGCCTTGCTAATGAAGAGGGACACCCATTTAACTAGATAGCTTTTTTTTTTTTTTCTTAAACACTTGCCTTCCATCTTAGAATCAATACTGTGTGTTGGTTCCAAGGCAGAAGAGTGGTAAGGGTTAGGCAATGGGGGTTAAGTGACTTGCCCAGGGTGACACAGCTAGGAAGTGTCTGGTGTCAGATTTGAACCCAGGACCTCCTGTCTCTAGGCCTGGCTCTCAATTCACTGAGTCACCCAGTTTGCCCTGGATAGCTTTCTTTTTGAAACCTTCCCTTTTTGCTATCATGGGTTTGATAAATATTGACAAACATGAAAATTTTCCTATACAAAGAAAAGAAATAAAGGACTTTATATAAGTTGTAGGACTTTCTACCACCCACAGCTTGGGTTTTTTAAAAAATTCTGATTTAACATGGTGGTTCCAAAACTGTCTTGCTTTTCTTCATTCATGTTATGGGCATGGAAGGATGCCTTTTTGGGTTCGGGAAGGATACCTTTTGCAAGCATGCAATGACTCCAAAACTTAGCTTAAAAACAAAAAGAGATTTATTAATTTAGAGAGTAATGTTGAGAGTGGCCAGGAGGATAGCAAGGTAGGCCAGCAAGATGGGGAGCAGTTCCCTGGGAGGACAGCATGAAAGGAAAGGCTGTTGCTCCATGGGGACAGCATGGATGGAGAGGCTGTCCCCCAGAAGACATCAGTTCTGGGGATTTTATACATTCTTCACAACAGTTAGTCACTCAGGCATGAGGTGGGGTGATCATACTGGGGTCTGCCTGGGGACATAAAGATTCCTTAGTTTTAGGGGATAAACAGATGTCTGATAGGATCGAGGTGTGGTCTGAGGGTGCATCTTTCTGACCATCTAGAGGATGATCAAAGGAAGATAGTCATCTCAGGACTCTAGGTGGGGTCATTGGGTGTTTTTAGTCTCAGAGTCAGAAAAAACAACAAGGGAGTTCCCCTGACAATAGTTCACCTGGGTTTCTGGGGTACAGTGCCCATGTCAATTCATTCTGAATTTTTAAAAAACAATTTATTTAGAATATTTTTCCATTGTTACATGATTCATGATCTTTTTAACCCCTCTTTCTTCCCCCCTCCCAGAACTGACAAGCAATTCCACTGGGTTATACATTTATCATTGTTCAAAATCCATTCCCATGTTATTCATATTTGCAGTAGAGTGTGAGTTTTTAACATCAAAACCCTAATTATGTCCCCATCAAATCACGTGATTGATCCTATGTTTTTCTTCTATGTTTCTGCTCCCACAGTTCTTCCTCTGGATGTGGATAGTGTTCTTTCTCCTAAGTTCCTCTGGATTGTCCTGGATCATTGATGTTAGTAGAGAAGTCCATTACTTTCGATTGCACCACAGTGTATCAGTCTCTGTTTACAATGTTCTCCTGGTTCTGCTCCTTTCACTTGTGAACCTTAAAAATTCTCAGACCCAACTTCATAAGGTTGGGTTAAGACCATTCCCCATTGGGACCATTCCCCATTTAAACAATGAAGTAACTTAGATCAGGAATGTGAGAACTCTACTTAGATCAGGAATGTGAGACCTCTACTCCACCCCTACTTAAGTCTGCCCTAGGGGAAGATAAAGTTGTAAACTCTTTGCTGAACAATGAAAAGTACTTAAACCCATACTTATAGTAAGACAAAAAGTTCTTTAAGCTATGCCTATTTTTGGCTGTAATTATAATATTGGATCTCCTTGAAGAACTCATTTCTCAGTCAAAACAACCAATTGTTCCTTCTACTACTCAACAAAATGCAGAACAAAATACTTGGCTTGAACTTATAGAGGAAAGTTTGGGGGAGCTCATAGCTTTTATGAAAAACACTAACCCTCCTAGTCAACCCACCCCTCCCCCTGCCCCATCAGCCTCAGAAAACCCTACATCTAACCAACCCACCCTTCCCCCTGCCCCATCAGCCTCAGAAAATCCTACAACCTCAACTCTAAGTTCACAACCTGCCCATGCTTCTGACCCTACACAATCAACTCTAAGTTCACACCCTACCCATACCTCTGATGCTAATGCCTCCACTTCACACCTTACTGATTCCTCCAATCCTAATACCTCTGTATCCTTTCACACTTCTTCTTTGGCTCCTCCTTCCCACCCTGCTCAATTCAATTCTCAGATCTTTCCTACCTCTGATCTTTCTGGCACTATGGGATAATAACAAACCCTTTCCCTTAGTGTGCCCAACTCTTCTATTTCTCATACTTACCCCACTGAGAATGTAGCAAGCAGCCTAGAAACAGGAGTACCAAATAATTCAGATAGCTTATTTCTTTTAAGAGAAGTACCCACTTTTAATAAAAATGGAAACTTGGTATCTGTGAGGCATCATACACCTTTTAGCCCTGAGGATTTAAATAAATTGAAGGAAGATATGCTATCATTTGAAGACGAACCAATATTAATTATAAAAAAAATTAGAGAACATATTCAGAACTTTTGACCCCACTTGGTTGGATGTTGAGAATTTATTAGAAGCATTTTTGACAAAGAGAGAGAAAAATAATATCGTCTCTCTGGCTAATCAAAAACAAGGTAGAAGAGGACATTATTGGTCAACTGAAGATCCACATTGGAATCCAAATGTTGAACTAGATCACAGAAAACTAAACCAGGCCAGAGAAGCATTATTGACAGCCATGAGAGCTTGCTCTGATAGACCTGAAAAATTGTCAAAATTTGGAAGAACCCGACAAGATATTGATGAAACACCCTCCCAGTTTCTGGACAGACTTATTGACGTAGGGAATACATATATGGACCTTGATTTATCCAGAGAAAGAGACATTAGACAAATATGTAGATAGTTCGTTGAGAATTGTTGTTCAGTGGTAAAAGACTACTTTAAAACTAGCTGTCCTAATTGGGACTCTATGGACCTTGAAGAATTGAGGAGAGTAGCAACCTATGTTTATAAAGGTCATGTAAAAAGACCTGAGGAAGGCAATACGTTAGTGGAAGATTTAAAGAAAGAAATTGAAATGTTAAAGAGACAATTGAAAAATAAGGGAGAGACTATAGCCCCTTTGTGGGAATTCACAAATAAATCAGTAACTTGCCACTTCTGTGAGAAGAAGGGCCACAAAATGATGGAATGTAGAACCTTTCTTAAGATGATTGGAAGAAATACACAGTTTAATAACAACTTTAGAAATAATAACTATAGAAATGATGATAATGGTCATAGAAACCAGAATTTTAGAAATTATAATAATGATTATGAAAATAACTATAATGAATATAGAAATAAGAACTTTAGAAACCAGAATTATAGAAATAGGAATTGGGAAAATAATGACAATGCTCCAAATGAAGAAAATGATAATACTCAACAATAATATATGAGAAATGGTGCTCGTCCAAAAAATACTCGAGGTGCTAATGACCCTCAGAGAGGTGCCCTTCAGGAGGGTGCCCAAGGAACTTCCCAAATATAATGAAGGTGGTTCTTCTTAGATTGTATTGATTTTGTTGATATTAATTAACCTTTTTCAGTTTTTTCTCCCCTCCAAATAGTAGGAAAGGATGAACAAAGAACTTAAGACTATGATTGGAAAATTATGCACTGAGACACATTTAAAATGGCCTGAAATTCTCCCTCTGGCCCTATTTTATCTTAGAAGCAGACCTAGAGGAGACCTACACATTTCACCATTTGAGATGCTTTTTGGACATTCGCCTATACAGGCTAAACCTTTTCTCCCTGCATATACATCACTATTAGGGGGAGATACTACTATTGCTTCCTATATACAGGAGTTACAGCACAAACTACATGAACTTCATGAATCTGGAGCTGCAGTACTAGATTTTTCTCTGCATGACCTGAACCCAGGAGACAAAGTTTATATTAAGAATTTCAAGCGAACTGGAGCACTCAACCTTCGTGGGAAGGACCATTCCAAATACTGGTAACTACTCCAACATCTATAAAGATTGGAGAAAAGGACTCTTGGATTCACTGCTCACATGTGAAGAAAGCATCTTCTGCTGAGACTGATTGACTGTATCCTATCATATGAATTGAAGATAATAATCCATAGACAAATGGATGCTGTTTTTTGAGAGACACATTGAATTACTGATTTTTTCCCTAAATTTTATTATTGCTTTTCTTTATTTTTTATCAGAATATTTGATTTTTTCTCATTTCTTGTACTAAAGGTACACATAAATAATATTTTTTTTCCTGCAGTAATAGAAGTTTAATATATATATTCTTGCTATAATGTCAATGCATACCCAAAAGCTTTAAACTATGGGAAACTGTCATTTATTGATAAAATATTATGGGTCTGTGATTAATGTATCTGATTCCAGAAAAAGGGATAAAACACAAGGAGCACAGACTTAACCTGAAAAGTGCCAAAAAGAGCACACAGGAAATACTAATGTGAGATTTGAGGTTGCGACGCTTGACATATGTTAAGTCGTAGGACTTCCTTATATCTACAATCTTTGTGAAGTACTCATACAAGTACAAAGTTTGACTATCATGCTGGCTCCCTTTATCCCTGAGAATGTCAAAATTCAGATGAGGGAATGACGCTTCCCTATCAAAATAGAATTCTAATTCTTTTCCTTCTTATATTATGGCAGCTTCTTGTAGTCTTGGCTACAAATGGCTAAAAGAAATATTACTGCATTCTGTCCTATAGACTTGTGGGATAGAAATTACTTTAAATTGGACCTATACAAGGGCCTATTTTTAATTTTTTTCCTTATGTTTTTGATTATTTTTCTATTCTTTTGATAATTGACTCATACACCCCCATAACTAAACATTGCATCCTGAGCTGAACTGGATGTTTTTTTTTAACACCTACTTCAGGGGGGATTGTATTTTAATTTAAAATCTAAGAATTTTTTATTTTTTGTTTGAGATTGTATTTTTACATAAAATCCAAGATTTTGATTTTTGTTCAAGAAAAGATCTTCAAGAAAGAAGCTTGCTAACTCCTAAATCCAGAGAATGAATTGTTGCAGAAAGATGCAAAAAACCTACATTTCATCAAGAAGATCAAGAATGAACTTTGGATATGGTTGATTGAACTGAACTTTGATTGAACATTTTTTGTAAATGTACACATTTATGCCAAAAGGGACTGCCCCTAATTTGGCTTTCTGTCAATGTGCCTAGCAAAACATTGGTTTTGCTTTCTTTCTTTCTATTTCCTCCCTCACTACTCTAATTTCCTCTTAGAAAATTGAATATTGTGTCTATCTATAGTTAGAAGTGCGTTTAGGACTACAAGATGATTATGTTAAATGATCAATGGGGAGACTAGTCTCCCAATGATCATAAGGGGGGGATTGTGAACCTTAAAAATTCTCAGACCCTACTTCATAAGGTTGGGTTAAGACCATTCCCCATTGGGACCATTCCCCATTTAAACAATGAAGTAACTTAGATCAGGAATATGAGAACTCTACTTAGATCAGGAATGTGAGAACTCTACTTAGATCAGGAATGTGAGACATCTACTCCACCCCTACTTAAGTCTGCTCTAGGAGAAGATAAAGTTGTAAACTCTTTGCTGAACAATGAAAAGTACTTAAACCCATACTTATAGTAAGACAAAAAGTTCTTTAAGCCATGCCTATTTTAGGACTAATAAAAAAGGGTGCTAAGTACCTATAAAGGTCAAGCAACTTGTGAATTTACAAGGAACAAAGAGGTGAGAAACTTACTCAGAGCTTTCCTGGTGTGAACTTAATAAAAAATTTAAGCATTCTTAGGTGTGAACTAAGAATGATCTGTCCTTTGAAAAATGTCTACTGTGATTGGTAGATGGGAGAACTTAGGGGAGGTGACATAGGAGAAAATTCCCTATATAAGGAGATGACAGTCTCCTAAAAGAAGGAGTCTCTAAGGAGGCTCTGAAGAGAGGTCTCTTGAGAACAGTCTCTAAGGAGGCTGTTGGGAGAGAGCTCTGGAAACAGGCTCTTGGGACAGTCTCTTGAGAGACAGACAGAAGAATCTCTCTCTGGAGAAGGATGGCTGGCTGAACTGGTGTCTATATTCTTGCTTGGACAGATCTTGTGGTGAGTGATTAAGGACTGACTGATCTCTCTCTCTTAAGACTCAGGTCTAGGCCATGTTGGCTTAAGGCCCTTCATACTTATTCCTTTCTTACTCTTTCTCTCTTTCTTTAATTCCTCATTTGTGTTAATTGAAATTTCTAAAAAACCCAGTTGACTTGGGTATATTTTCATAATTAGGAATATTTCCCTGGTGACCACCTTATATATTTGATTTAAACAAGATACTGTAGTGAAAACATATTTTCTGCGGTCACAATTTACTCATCCACTCTTTTAACTGCCACAATTTAAGTCTTCCACTATTTTAATCACGACAGTTCATGACCTCAACTATTTTAATTATTACACACTCTGCATCAATTCCTCGAGGTTGTTCCAGTTAACATAGAAATGATCTCTGATGTATATTATTAAATGTTTCACTGATGCTCTTTTCTTTATTTTTTCCTCTTTTCAAGTATTGCTATCAAGTAAAAAATATAAAAATAGAAACATATTTATACATACATATAAAATAATATATATGGAGGGCAGCTGGGTTACTCAGTGGATTGAGAGCCAGGCCTAGAGACGGAGGTCCTAGGTTCAAATCTGGCCTCAGATACTTCCCAGCTGAGTGACCCTGGGCAAGTCACTTAATCCCCATTGCCTAGCCCTTACCACTCTTCTGCCTTGGAGCCAATACACAGTATTGACTCCAAGATGGAAGGTAAGGGTTTAAAAAAAAAGATATATATCGATATATATGCAAAAAGACTATTTTCCTCCTTTGAACTCACCTCTACTCAGCCCTCTCTTGTAATAAATAAGTATAGTTAAGCAAATCAAATCTACACACTGACCCACTCCATTATGCAAAGTTCATACAAGATGCCCTAGATTTCTCCTAATGATCTCCCTTGCCATTTTGTATAGTACAACATTCATTACATTCATATGCTATAATTTTTTTAGCTATTTTCCAATTGACAAGTGGCCTCTATTTCTAGTTATTTGCTACAAAAAAGTTGTTAGAAATATTTTTGTATATAAGAGTCCTTTCCCCTTTCCTCTGATTTCTTTGGCAAAGGTATATGTGTGTGCATATACATACATCTGCGTGTGTAAATACAGGTGTACAATACAAATATACACATATATGTACACATTGGTGGGTATCTATGTATGTATGTCTATATATACATATACAGATGCATCTATAAACACATTCACAAATATATATGGATTTTAATAGTTAAAATTAAATTATGAAGCTGCTTTAGTAGCTTTATTACATCAAAATAGTGATAGTAAAGAGAGGGAAATATGGGAAAGAGGTAGAGAACAGTTTAGCTAAATGCCCTAATTGCTGTTCTAATGGAATGAAGCTCATCACAAACAAAGGTTCCTTCAGGTCCAATCTCTACCATTGCAACAGTGTTACCAACTCAAGAATGTGTCTTCAGACCTCTGGTCACTCCTTTATAAGCCATTTTCTCCACCCACTAGTTCTCCCACATTACATCTCAGGAACCAATCATAGTTCCTTAATTTGCCTGGCCTGGGGGAGTGCCTTCTTGTCACTGAGGATGTGTCTATACTTGCACATCAATGGAAAAGGATCTTCAAGTTCCTGACAGATTAGATCAAAGAAAACAAAAGGAGGATAATTCCATTTTCACAGGATGTATGTATATAGGTATACACATATATACACACAGATATAGATATGCAATCCACATTGTAACTGTGAAAATGTGGGTTTCCAAGACTGTGAATTTCCAAAACTATAAAGGTTTCAGCCAAACTGTAAAAATAATTTTTAGTGTCTTGATTTAAATCAAAAATAAGTGGTCACAATGGGAAAATTCCCAAATATGAAAATACCCGTCAGCTGGGTTTTATCAAGATTTTAATTAATACAAATGAAGGAATTAAGGGGAGAGAGAGAGAGAGAGAGAGAATAGTAGAAAGGGTTTAGACCAAATGACCTAGGCCTGAGCCTTTAGGGAGAGAGAGTCAGTCTTTATCACCCACAACAAGATCGTCCCAAGCAAGCTCCAGTTCTTCACTGAAATCCTCAACTCCTGAACTGAGTTCAGAGACCCTCCTCTGAACTCCTGACCTCATGAACTGAGTTCAGAGAGCTCTTTTTAAAGAGAATTTTCTCTTATGTCACCTCCCCTAAATTTTCATATCTACCAATCATAGTAGACCCTTTTCCCCAGGACTGCCCATTCTTAGTTCTCATCACTCTTTAGTTCTCACCTTCTCTGGGTATATTATATCTTCTGAGTATTTCACATCTCTTTTGCTAAGCTTGACTTTTGTAAGTTGCTTGACCTTTTAGTGATTAATTTAACCTTTATAGGTACTTAGCACAATTTTGTATTAGATCTAAAAATAGACCACTTAGCTTAAGGTTTTTGCTTCACTATAAGTATAAGTTAGGGACTTTTCATTGTTCAATCAGGAGTTTACAACTTTATCTTCCCCTAAGGCACTGTCTGAGCAGGGTGGAGTAATTTTAAAAGTTCTCAATACATTCCTGACCAAGTACCTCCATTGTTACAATAAAGGAATAGCTTAACCAAATCTTCTAAGGTACAGTCTGAGCAATTTTGAGATTCACAACATCCACATATATTTGTATGTGCACTTGTGAATATCTATGTGCATACATATATACATGTACATATGCATTTACATGCATATACATACCTGCATATACATTTGTCTATATGTGTTTATGTACACATACACATAAATTGACACATATATACAATATATTCCAACATCTATATCCTACAGTCTGGCCACAGACTGCTCAGGTGACATAAATAGTGATTCCTTCTGTCTCCTTTTCTGTTCTCCTTTCCTGTTTGTATGCTAAATTAAACCACTAAATGTTCCAAACTATGTTTGATTTGGACTGGCAAGGTTTCTAGATCTTTCCTACTTAGTACCTTGTAACCTTTGCAAGTCACTTCTCTTTGACCTCAGTTTTCTCATCAGCAAAATGAGGAGATTGAACTAATTGATCTCTACAATTCTTTCCAACACTAAATCCTGTGGCTTGATGTCATAAGTGGCGGGAAATGTTTAAAGCTTCCAGTGAACCCAACAAGTATGATTTTAAAAGATGGCTGGCATATTGGCAGTGTCCTGGCATCAGCTTTCATGCCTAGTAAGAAGTTCACTCCCTTACCAGTTGTGAAAGGAATCAGTATTCACTGCCAATAGATTAATGTCTTCTGCTTTTCACTCTGAGTTTGCCTGGTGTTCCAGCTTTGGTCCAGTTATTGCTGCCATGTAAAAATATTATTATTTTAAATTGCAAAGTTTAAATTCCTTTTGAGAAGAATTTTAGGTTAAAAAACATGCTACCTCTCTGAATCCATAAACTGAACTGTTTGGAGAAGACATCATGAAGATGCCTCCAGACCACAAGCTGCACGAGAAATTAAGAATGAACTTTGGGTGTGGTTGATTGAACATTTATTTGTATCTAATTGTAGCTTAAGGAAATAAACATCCCCATTTTTACCAGCCAGTGGAAGTGAGTCCTGGGGTGATGAGCCATCTGCTCCAAGGCTAGAGTCTGCTGGGGCTGGGCAGGTGGGTCACCAGGTGATCGAGATCACAGGTCCGAATTGCTGGAGCGGAGTAGCAGGCAATAGGCCAAGCTGGGCCGGAAGGGAAGGGCAGGCAGGACTGAGACCAGGTGAGTGAGAGAGAGACCACCAGGGTGGGCAGGACAGGGACAGGAACGTAGGCAAGCAGGGCTGGGAGCTGGGAGCCAGAGCAGGAGCGATTTGTATCAAATAGGTCCGAATCAAGAGGCTTTTCTGAAAATTCTTGGAGGAACTTGGCTTAAAACAAAACAAAACAAAAACCAAAAAATCTAGGCACTAGCTATTAAAAGCTGAACTTAGTTAAGATTTTAGAAAGTTAAAAAAGACTGAGGGTATTTTGTCACAATCCCTTAGTGGTCGCCAAACTGTTAAGATTAAAATTTAGTTTCTTTGCTAAAAGTATTATATATTTTAGAGATTTATTAAAGATTAAGAAATAAAGAAAATACAAAATAAGAAAGCACATACAACCTACATTTTGATGGCTAGGTAGAGAGCCGCGTGTGCCCAGACGCAGAAGCCGAGAGAGAGAGAGAGAGAGAGAGAGAGAGAGAGAGAGAGAGAGAGAGAGAGAGAGAGAGAGAGAGCCTGAAGTAGGCGGAGTTAGTTTAAATAATAATTTGTGATCTCGCACTCAGCGAGATTAGAGAGAATTCTGGGAACTAGCAAGGATTTCTGGGGATTGAAGTCTGGGGTTTAAATCTCCATTTTTACAGTCATCCCCATTACTGACCACCAGAAGAACAAGAATTCACCTTTATCTTACTGACCCATGTGTGAATAAGTCCTTTCCCCTTCTGGCCAGCATATCTGAGATTATACTTCTAAAGTAACTTAAAAAATTGAATTTTTATTGATACCTTTTGTTTTTACATAACATTCTTTTTCAGATATTTCCCTTGCATTTTGTCTTCTTGGTGACTCCTTATAAAAAATTTTAAAAAGAAAAAGAGGAAAAATAAAGTAGTAAGGAAAAAAAGCAATTCATCAAACATGTCTGATAATACTTGGCATATTCCATACCTGTATTGCTATACCTTTGAAAAGAAAGGGGAAGGGGTGTATTTTCTCAAACATCTAGTAACTTTTGCTGAGAAACAGAGAAAAACATGAGGAATAAGTTTGTCTTAGAGTCAGAGTCCATGGTCTCTGTCCTGTCTAGTCTGGGCATGAGAAATATGGCAGGATTTACATCTTAGGATACTTGAGAGTTCTGTAGGGTCATTGTACAGTGGAGTGGTCAAACACACAACCCATGGCCCACAACACTCCCAAATATAACTTGAACCAGATTAAAATATAATTGGGAAGTATTTGAAAAATAAATTTTAAAATATGATAAAACATAGATAACATTACATTTAAAAACGAAGTCAATATGTAGCCTACAGGGATTTTTACACACATACATACACACATACACACACACACACAGAGAAAGGGGGAGAGAGAGAGAGAGAGAGAGAGAGAGATTACTATTTCAATCTGAATGACACCATTGTTGTACAGGTCCATAGATGTTAGGGGTCAAGTTGAAACTAGATAAAGACAGCAAGCTTTAAAAGAGTGCTTATACACAGGGAACTTTGCTAAGTTTTATACATGCAAATAAGAGCAAGGAGAAAAGAACACATAATAGGAAGGTCAAAAAGGGTCAGGTAGAAGTGTGAGTAGAGGTGGAACAGAAAATACCTTTAAGGACTCTTAGTGAAGAAAGATGTCCAAAGAATCAGGAATAGAAACCAGAGACGAATCAAAGGAGTGAAACTTAATGGCTTCAACATGTTCTTTAAAATGCAGGACCAACCAAGAATCAAACAATCAAAGGAAGGAATTTCAGAAGTGGAGAGATCTTCCAGAGTGAGGAGACCATAGGGAAGAGGTGAAGGCTGCTGTGGCATGGTGAATAAAGAAGTCTGGAACCTAAAGAGGAATGATGTATGGATCTTTTCTATAGCAATGAAGTTGGTAGTTGGCTATCCAAAAGTACCTGATTATATGGTGATAGATTGGAGAAGAGATTTAGGCTTGGAGACTGAAATTAGAGTCATGGGCAATAGCTAGAATGACAGAATCATGGACCCACAGAAATCATAGTTGGATGAGATCTCACAGACTAGTTAATGCCACTTAAATCAAGCCAAGAATCCCTCTAGACCTTGACAACTGGTCATCTAGTCCGGGTTTGAAGACATAGAATGAGGTGTCAGGAGGAGCTGGATTTACCACTCCATGGGTATGCTATTTTAGGAGGCTGGGGAATTTATGGAAATTTTGGGGTGGCTGCTTTAGGTCTTGAAGCCAGCTGCCTAAAGTGTCTTCATTATTTGTGTTCTGAGCAGATTCCCTGGATTTTGATTCTCTTATTACTTACACTGATTTCTTGGACTCTGAATCTTCAGATCTCTCTCATCTGCTGACCCAGGGGTTTTGGTTGCTTCAATCTAGCCTTCTGAGAGATCACTTCTCTCAAGCAGGGTATAACTCCTCATTGTTCACTATAACCTAATATATCTAGTCTTAGCTAAATACTGACTAGGCTTCTTAGGGGGTCAGCGGAACAAAATACTTAATAGAACATAATGGAAAAAGTTAGATATGTACAGATATATTCTCTGTGTGTGTGTTTATAGCTATGTGTAGATGACTTGCAATCATTTTTAGATGATTTCACAAATTTTATCTTAAAAAATCAATTCTGCTTATTTTGAATGAACAAATATTTTCTCCCCTCTCCCCAAAAGGAAACCAAAACCTAGTAGCAAATTTAAATAGATCCTGGTTTAGTTGTAAAACATGCTGTTGCCAGTTCTGGGAATGTAATCCTCTTCTTTATCTTTATAATTCTGACATAACCTTTAAAGTCTGATTCTAATAGTAGTCCTGTCATGAAATCTTCCTTAATTATTCCTATCAGTAACAACTTTACCTTGCAATTACTGATATATTCATCATATTATAGTTTGCATTATAACACCTGCCTCTCCCATACAGACTTGGAGATGATCCTGAACCAGAGAACTTTTAGATAAAGCAAATAATAAAGAGAGTCATGGTGGAATATTTGGAAGGAGATTGAGTTTGAACACAAAGAAAAGATTGAGAACACGGAGCTTAAATTAATGAAACCCTTCTCCATCAGATTTGGCATACCTGTGCTATCTAACCAGCTTTAAGGGGGATCACCCTGAGATGTCTCTGTGTATTGAAGGAACAACGATGAAATTTAATGTATACAATTAGAGCAAGACAAGAAGGAGAGCTGGATATTCCAAGTGAAATATGACTGCCTATAAGAAAAATCAATGTCTGACACTGCCCTGTTTAAGCACAACCCATGGTGCACCTTCAGAAGAGGCCTTCTGGGAGCTCCTACACTGCATCAATCTTGATTAAAGTTGGTCCATGCAGTGGTTTGTGAGTGGACAGCCTTGAGTACAAAGGACATTTCTACTCCCAATTGAGAACAATAGGAAATTGAGCTTCCAGGTTTTGGATCTGCCGGCCACTTGGAGGATGAATATAGGGAAAAACCAAAGGTTGTGGATGCACATTCTGGGTATATTGGATATTTTAACCCTGGAAGTTAGGAACAAACTGGTTTCACTTTTGCCCTTATCTCCTTCCCTCTAGCGTCTAGTGTAGTGCCTAGAAGGTAATAGGTGTTAAACTAGGGCTTATTGATAAAATGATTGCTGCACTTTAGTTCCATGATATGCTTAAAATATTTATCTCATATGTCTTTGTAAATGACTTGAAATAAAATACACATAGGTAAAGGATGAATGGGAGAAGTCACTGATAATGAGGCATGTTAATCATGATTGCAGAATGTAAATGCCTCCCCCATCACTCAAGCAGTAAAGCGATACTCCATGAAGGGGCAGAACAAAGGAGTAAGCAAAAGCCAGCTGGCCTTGAGTCTGTAAATGGCATGGGGAGCACAGCAGATACCCTAGAGCCTTTGGTATTGGGTGGTAGCAATTATTTATTTTAAAAAACCCCAAAATACCTTCTTAGAATTGATACTAATTCTAAGGCAGAAGAGCTGTAAGGGTTAGGCAAGTGACATAAAATGACTTGCCCAGAATCACACAGCTAGGAAGTATCTAAGATCATATTTGAATTCAGGTCCTCTCAACTAGAGGCATCACACTATCTATTGTGCTACTTAGCTGTCCCAATGGTACCAATTATAATAATTATCTGTATAACCATCTCTTCTTCCTACAGTAGGTGGTAAGTTTCCCGAGGGCAGGGACTATTTCATTTTTTAGTTTTGTGTCTTTCTTAAGACATAACACAGTGCTTTACACATAGTACAAAATATGGGGTTTTGTTTTGTTTTGTTTGATTATGAAGAGAATGTAACATCTCTTTGTTGTAACAGTTGCCAATTTGCTATAGGAGGAAGTAGAACTAGCACAAAGATAAAGACAAGAAGAGCATCCAGACCAAACCAAGAATATACAAAAGGGATCCAAGCCAGAAGGGATGCAAGTCTAAAAGCACCAAGGAATTGAGTACCATGATATTTGAAAGAATGAAAGACACTGAATGAATGGAAGAAAACATAGATATTATTATTAACAAAAGGTAACTGTATAGCACAATGGATAGAGAGCTGAGCTCTATCTGGAGTTGGGAATACTCATTTTCTTGAGTTCAAATTTGACTTCAGATACTTACTAGCTATGTGACCCTGGGCAAGTCACTTAACTCTATTTGCCTTAATTCTGCATATATAAAATGAGCTAGAGAAGGAAATGGCAAACTATTCTAGTACCTGCAAAGAAAATTCTAAATGGGATCTCAAAGAGCCAGAAACAACTGAACAACAATAATTACTACTAAAGGGGTGGAGGGGATATGACTGAGGAGAGACTCTAAATGAACACTCTAATGCAAATACCAACAACATGGAAACGGGTTCGAATCAAGAACACATGTGATACCCAGTGAAATCGTGCATTGGCTATGGGAGAGGTGTTGGGAGGCGGGGGGTGAGGAAAAGAAAATGATCTTTGTTTCCAATGAATAATGTTTGGAAATGACCAAATAATGTTAAAAAAAAGTTATGGGTGAAAGATAAAAAAAAAATCTGGTCTCAGACACATTGTCTGTAAGACCCTGGGCAAGTCATTTAACTTTGTCCCAGTTTCCTCAGCTATAAGATGAGCTGGAAAAGGAAATGGCAAACCACTCTGGTAACTTTGCCAAGAAAATCCCTAATGGGGTCATGAAGAGTCAGACATGAGTGAATGACAACAACTTTAATCCCAGTGGTTTCATAGTTGTTGAAACTCACAGGACTTGAATAGGATTGTCATTAGCAGGGAGATTGTGGGGCTTCAGAACACCCACTCTGAACATTCTGCTATCCTATGCCATCTCTTTGCTTAATTAAAGTCTTCTAATGACAATCTGTATATATTTCCTTTTCTGCTAAGACGAACCTCCCTGTATGACTATTATCACAATGTTGTGAAAACTATCCACACTTGGCTCTTAATAGTTTTCCATTTCCGATTGAAAAATGAAAATGTTTCTGGGCAAAAATGCAAATGACTAGGCTCGTCAACCACATTTCATGCTAGGCAGGCATTTTGCAAAGAAAAGGAAGTCAAACATTGATTGGAGAAAAGAGGTTTCATTAACATCAGCACTTGGCAGTTGGCTTCTGTTACTTGGCTCTAACACTGCCTGGGTAACCCAGGATCACTAGTTCCCAATTTCTCTTCCTCTAAAGAGAAGTTGTTAATTTTTTCCTTTGTTCATCAGGCCATAGTTTCTTTCTCTGTCAAATGAAGGAGCTGGATTACTCTAGAAGTTATTAATCTATTTTGGGGAGGATTGTAACTATAGATGACCAAAAATTACATCTTTATTTCAAAATAATTGATTTTCTCTGTGATGCTATATATTTTATTTCATGCACTGAAAAATGTTATTATGTGTAGGTTTCATAGCCTTCAGATTGCCAAAGGGGTCCCTGGCACAAAAATGATTGAGAATTCCTGGTCTGGATAAATTTTAAAGGCTTTTCTAGCTCTAATGGTCCATAGTCTATGCATATAAAGTCTTACATAACAATGCTTTAAGATTCCTTCCAGCTATGACATTCTATGCTCTAAAGA
Organism: Monodelphis domestica; assembly: GCF_027887165.1. Lineage (NCBI taxonomy): Eukaryota > Metazoa > Chordata > Mammalia > Didelphimorphia > Didelphidae > Monodelphis > Monodelphis domestica. The sequence goes on from NC_077227.1 coordinate 536,965,251, forward strand.
CAGACACAGACCCTCCAGATATTACAATCTATATTTTCTGTTTAAGGAACCCATCCAAAACTAAGTTTCTCTATTCAATGATTTCTACCTCTGACATTCTAGGATTCCATGGCCATTACTAAAGTAGAACTCAAGAACTCATCATGAGACTCTTGATGAAGATCATGGTATTTTAGAGGTGTCAAAGACTACTCACTTCCACGAGGCCTACATACCATGGTCAACAAAACATATCCAAAGAAGGAATGGAAGAAACAGTATAGTTTTTATTTATTCACTAGAAAAGAATAGCAAAGACAGTAAGAGAGAGTGGAAAGAACTTAAGTCAGAACATCTAACTTATACTCCTTCTCCTGCCTTTTTGGTGATCTTTTTGGATAGGTCACATCACTTGCCTGTTTTCTCACCTATTAAATGAGAAGGTTAAAATGGAAAATCTCTGGGGCTTCTCCAATTAAAAGATTTTGCAAATTCTCTTTGACTTAGCTTCATTCATATTTGCAATTTTTGTGCTCAGAGGTTCAAATATGGAGGAGAATGGGTTCTCCAATCTCTGTATAGAATCTTAGAGCCAGAAGAAAATTGGGAGACCATCTGTTCTAATCCATACTTGCAAAAAGAATCCCTCGATGACATCTATAATACACAATTATTCAGCCTTTCTTGAATACTGCTAATGAGGAAGAACCCACTATCTCTTGAGGCATCCCATCTCAATTATGGATAGCTCTAATTATTAGAATTTTTTTCTTCAAGTCTACATCTGCCTCTTTGTGACTTCTACCCATGCTCTGTCCTCCATTCTGAGCAAAATAAGCTTAGGGTCTCTTTCAAATAATAATTTTTCAAATTATTGAAGCTAGCTTAGTACATGTCATCTTCCTTTAGTACATAGGCCTCCTTAGAAGTAAGAGATAGCTGGTCTAGAAAGTGATAAATCAGGCATGGCTCTCACTTCTTTCTGGTGGTATTCAAGGAAGACATTGCTGCTTATTTAATTCCCTGAATTGGAACCAGGAAGAAAAGGTCAGGAGCCTCAGAATCTCAGTTAAAAGGGACCTCCTTAGAGCTCAACTAGCCCAGTGATGTGATACTCAAATAGAAATGGCAGTCACATTTTGACTTAGTTTTAAAATGTAATGTTATCTATGTTTTCTTATATTTTTATTAGTTAAATATTTACCAGTTGTATTTTAATCTGGTTTGAGCTGAGTGTTTGGCATCTCTGATACAGTCCAAACTCCATCTAAACTAAAATCCCTTCTGTTTTCCTTCAACTCTCCTCCTTTCCATGCTAAATACCTCATGTTTTTTCTACTGATTCTCCTATGGCATAGTCTCTGTTTCCCTCACTATTCTTATTACTCTCCTTTGGACCCTCTCCAATCTATGTCTTTCCTAAAATGTGGCACCCAGAACTAAACACAACAGTCTAGGTAGAGTTCCCCTTCCTGGGCTTCTAAACAAAACTATTTGACACCCTGACATCTAGCCTTGGGGCCCTACATGATGCATCTGATTTCAAACATTACAAATTTCAGGGAAATCACACTTTGTTAATTTTGAATTTCGGAGCCTCCATGGAAAACTTTCTACATTTGTATCATATCTAGGCAGCAATACTGGTACAGTGAATAGAACATTGGACCTAGAGTCACAAAGAAGTGATTTCAAATTTATTTTCAGACACCTACTAGCTATGTGACCTTGGGCAAGTCATTCAACCACTTATTGCCTCCATTTCCTAATGTATAAAATAGGCTAGAATCTATAATAGAACCTATATCCCATGGTGGTTGGGAGGATCAATAAGATGATATTTGTAAAATGCTTAACACATAGTAGGCAGTGAATGAATGCTTATTGGCTCTCATTTTCTACCATCTTTGCTTATCTTTTACTTAACTCTTTGCTTGACTTCCAAGGTGAAAGCCTCTCCTTTCTGAGATGATATTTACTAGACTGGAGCTAATTTATTAGTAGTTCAAACTGCATTGCTGCAACAATTTTCTATTAGGCACAGATTTCTCTGGAGCTGGGTCTTTTCTGATATCTCTTTAATGGCTTCTTTGTCATGTCTTTGCAAGTCTGGGTCATTTTCATTAATAATAACTTTGGGAACCAAGTCAAAGTACTTGCTACAAATGATCTCATCCTTTGATTGCCTGTGAATTGAATAAATCTCAGATATGACCCAGTCTAACCTTCTTATTTTACTGAGGAGGAAACTGAGGCCAAGGGAGGCTAAATGATTTGTACAAGGTCACATAGATCTAAGAAGCAGAGGCAGGATTTAAAACCAAGTGTTCTGACTATAAATCCTACATTCTGTCTGCTATGCCATCATCAAAGGTCTACTTTCTGTAGAGACATCTTGAGTCTGGTAATGTGAAAAGGGAAATTTCCAGAGAAAGACAGTATTTGGGGGAAGTTTTCTCCCTGTATTAAGGATATTGTCCTGAATATCCCAATATTACCCATAGCTGCTGAAGTAGTGGGAAGTAAACACCATTCTTAGGCCACTTGATTATTATGTTTGGATTTAATTTGCACCTCTCAGAAGGTCAAGTTGACCTTTTCCATCAGCTGGGGGCAGTTTTGAAACTGTTCCTACTCTAGACATTCAGTGATATGAGCAAGAGGGTGTGGGGAGGCTTTGCTATTTGCATTCTACATCAGTGGAAGAAGTCATAGTGAATAGAATCTGAGAGGCAACTAAAAAGATAATGTTATAGCTAGAAGAGACCTAGTATAACTTTATCCTCCTATGCCCTCCCCATTTTACAGATGAGATCCAGAGATGGGACTTTGTTTACTCAATGTTACTCAGATAGTGAGGAGCGGAGTCAAGATTTGAACCCGTGCCTATGATCTTTTCAATCCAAATCTGGTATTCTTTGCATTCCACTAAAAAGTTAAAGGATGTTACATTTGTAAAGGATCTAAGGGGCAACTGAGCCCAACTTATACTCCCCAGAAGAGTTCCCTCTACAACATATCTGCCAAGTTATGTTCCAGCCTCTGCTTAAAGATTGATTTGCAGGCACTGAATTGGGTTTCTTCACAGACTTCAAAAACCACTCAGGCTAATTAGCTTGCTGGGAGCTCCAAGTTATCCAGTATATCATAATCAAAGAACCAGACTGAGATTTGTTTTAGAATGATTGCAAAGACCAAGGAGATAAATGAGGCTTCTGGGGCATAGGCATTTTACCATAGTCTAGGAGATTCAACAACTTAGCCTAGGGGCTCTGCAAACTTTGCTTTTTCAAGGAGAGGCCTGGGACCAGTTTGGAGGATAATGTCCAGAGTCCCAGTTTAGCAAGGAATTATGGTTTGCGGCATTTCAGGGGGTCAGGGTGACCAACGTTCTCCTACCTCTTCCTATCTGATCCCAGCCATCTCTAGGCAACACCAAGTTTGAAGACAGCTCAAAAAGAAGGCAGGAGAACAAGTTCCTAAGGTCATCAGCTCTGCAATGGATGGTACTAAATAGGAAGGCTGTGAAGAGACACCTTTCTTATTTTATTCCTCCTCATTCTCTGCCTTTGGCTTATTTTCTTCATCTTGCTCTTTTCCTCTCTTTCTTGCTTCGCACTCTCCTCTCATTCTCCTCTTTATTCTATCCTTCTCCCCTCCTCATTTTCCTTTTCATTCTCTTTCCTTCTGATTCTATTCTTCATTCTTCTCTTCATTCTTCTCCTTTTCTGTTCTTTCCTCCTAATACTAATTCTATTCTTTATTTCTTCCTTCCTCATCTTATTTTTTCTCATTTTCCTTTTCTTCATTTTCCTTCTAAATAAGATCAAAAATAAAATTGTTCCTTTCCTTATTGTTTGTCACTGGTCAATATCCCTTCTTCCTTTGTAATCTCTCCTGATGCCTTAGGGTCAATGCTTATTTTCCACATCAACAAATATTAAAGGTGCAAATACTGTACTATACAGGATTCCTTGAAAAACATTTTTTTAACAACTTGGCCTTAAAAAGGTTGGGAACAACATGGAAACAGGTTCTGATCAAGGACACATGTAATACCCAGTGAAATTGCACATCAGCTATGGGAAGGGTGGGGGCAGGGGAGAGAGGGAAAGAATATGATTCTTATAACCAAGGAATAATGTTTTAAATTGACTAAATAAATTAATTTTTAAAAAAGGTTGGGAACCATTGGCTTAAGGTAAATCAAGGCTATGATTCCAAATCACAAGTTGTTAACACAAAGACCAGGAATGCAGGACCAGAGCATGGATTACCACATTGTATTTTTAGGTATATTGTTTCCTCAAGCTTGAGCTGAATTGCCAGGTATGGCATAAGACATGCATCCTTTTCAGGTTTAGGGGCCAAGTTCTAATAAGCATTCTTTGACCAATATGATGATGATGGTGGTGGCGAGGCTGATTGACATTTCTAAGTTTTTTCCAGAATTGGAAAGGACATAAAGTGATGTTATTAACCTTGAGCAGGAATTCCAAATATTTCATCTAGGACAATTTAAAGTCTTCTCAGGTTATGGAGAACTCATTAAGCTTACCCCATTCCAGTTGGAAACTATTCTAATTGTTAAGAAGATTTTCCATATGGCAGAGTAATCTCTTGTGATTTCTAACCATGGCTCCTAGTACGAGTCTCAGAGGACATGCAGAACAGCCCTTCATTAGTCTTCCTCATGATAACCTTTCTGATATTTGAGGACAGTTATCATGTCCACTTTCTCTTTTCCAGGCTAATATATGCCCAATTCCTTAAATCATTATTTACGTGACATGGATTCTTTATCGTCCTGATGATCTCCTCTTAGCCTGACTTTCGTCCATGAAATAAGGTTCTTAAACTTTTTTGTGTCATAAGAAAAAAGGGAATAGAATAAGCACTTGTATAAAGCCTAGCTCCATGGTCCTGGGCTGATGAGGTAGCAGCCCTGGAACTGATGGAATAGCAACTCTCTAGGTGATGCAGTAGCCCAATAGATGATGGAGTAGCAGCTGTAACTATAGAGTAACAAAGTGCTGGGAACTTTGCTAAGTGCCTTTTACAAATATTATTCCATTTGACCTTCACATCAATGCTACAAGATTGGCACTATTATGATCTCCATTTTATAGCTGGGGAAACTGAGGCAAACAGGGTTAAGTGATTTGCCCAGGGTCATGCAGCTATACATGTCTAAGGCAAGATTTGAATTCAGGTCTTCCTGATTCCAGATTTAGAACCCTATCATTGTTGCATCTAGGAACTACTACCTTACTTATTTCCTTTAATAAGGAAAACCCAAAATATCATAAAAAATTAAGTTCTATAAGAGAAAAGAAGTAGCTCAAGGAAGGAATAGGACCATTTCTTAGAGTAGATGGATTAATGACAAATGAGGAGCGAGAGAAGGCAGTTATTCAGTTCTTGTTTTGCTTCTATTTTCTTTGCCAAGAAGAGAGCTACATTCTGAAGAGGACAGAATTAACATAGCTAATATGGAGCTGATAACCACAGTGAATAAGGGAATATTATGAGTACCTGGATGCTTCTGAATTCAAGTCACCTGGACCTGGTGTTCCATATTCTTGGGTACTGAAAGAACAGGCAGCTGTGATTACTAAAACCATTGTTGGTGGCTTTTGATAATAGAGGGAATGGGATAGGTACCACAAAAGTAGGGAAAGGGGGTAAATAATTCCTCTATTTTCCTCAAGTCTGGGCTGAATTGCCAGATATGGAATAAGGCATGTCTCCTATTCAACATTAGAAGCCAAGTTCCAATAACCATTCTTTGACGAATATGATGATGATGGAAAATTGAACATTGAACTTGACTTCAATTCCTAGCAAAACTCTACCAAACCTTATTAAAAGGATTGTTAGTGAACACCTAGAAAAGGAAACAATAATCAAAGAATCGACTTATCTTCATCAAAGACAAACTATGCTGGACTAATATTATTTCCTTTTTTGACAAGGATAATAAATTAATAGATTAGTGAATACTGTAAATATAGTCACAAAATCACAAAAATCACAGAATTTTAGAATCAAAAGGAAATTAAGTGGCCTTCTACTTTAACTTATATTCCAAAATGGATAACTATTAAATCCAACACATGGTCCACAGAACTCTTCTTGAATACCTCCAATGGGGTATGCACAGGAAAGGGTTTCATTATCTCTCTATTTAAAAACCAACCAACCAACCAACCCTTACTTTCCACCTTGGAATCAATACTGTATATTGGTTCCAAGGCAGAAGAGTGGTAAGGGCTAGGCAATGGGGTTAAGTGACTTGCCCAGAGTCACACAGCTGGGAAATGTCTGAGACCAGATTTGAACCCAGGATCTCCTGTCTCTAGGCTTGGCTCTCAATCCACTGAGCTACCCAGCTGCCCCCTCATTATCTCTTGAAGAAACTTGTTCTGCTTTAGGATAGTTCTAATTTTGGGGAGGTTTTTAATTATGGAAAACCTAAACTTGACTGTGACTCCTCATTCTGCCCTTCAAGTCAAAGCTGAACAAGTTGAATCCCTCTATAACCTGGACAGCCTTCTAAGAATTTGAAGACAACATTCATGTCCCTTCTCACAGGCTTTCTCTTCTCTAGTATAACTATCCTCCAGTTCCTTAAATTCATCTTCATTTGCAAAAAACTTAACAGTCTTTCACTAGTATTTTAAATTAAGGAACACTTCCATAGTTATATTCCAGGCATGAATCGCATCCCACAAAATGTCAGTGACAGCTATATGATCAAATCTGCCTCCTACAATTAAGAGAATTAGTTCATTTTATACATGCTTATCTTAGTAGAAACATTTGAGGCCACCATTTCTTGATTTTTTGCCTCCTGTTAACTCTGGGTTTTTCAACTTATTTATCCTAGATCTTTCCTATATACTCTCTAGTTTCATTAATCTACATTCTTTTTTTTTTTGACTTAAAGCTCTTTTGATTACATTTTCAAGATACTAGACAAATATATTCTTCTAATCTTTGTTAGACATCTTTCCCTTATACATTGCTATAAATTCCTGCCATTCCTTTATTTTAAAGCATGACCTAGGATTTCAAACCTCATTCTCACTAATTTTCTTAACTGGTTGTTCACTTCCCAAAATTTCCTTTCTTTTCAAAAGTGCTCAGTTTCTATTGGGAACAGTGATGACAACTACTGTGCCTTTGGGATTTTCAGTTTCTTGCCCAAGATTTCAGTATTTTTGACTATACTTTCCAGATTCTGTTTAGCCCTATAATTTATGCCCAGGTAGAATAAGTAATGGATAATGGTCTTTTTTGTTTGGTAAGTCTTGTCCTGTGCCTTTCTTGATCCACAAGTTGGAGAAGGGAAGAACGTCACATAGAAGAAGAAAAGACCAGAGTTTCTGTTATGCTTTGTATATATTCCAGCCATTTTGTCAACCACTGATCATTTATTAAGTGCCTACTATGTACCAGGAACTGTGCTTAGCACTGGGGATACAAAGAAAGACAAAAGACAATTTCTACCCTTGAAGAGTTCACAATATAATTGGGGGGGGGGTGAGGAGAGACAACATGCAAATGACTATGTACAAACAATCTATAAACAGGATAAATTGGAGATAATCAACAGAGGGGAGGCATTAGAATTTAGAAGGGCGAGGAAGGCTTCTTATTCATTTTAGCTGGAATTTGAAAGAGATTAGGTAAGTCGAAAGATGGCGTTATATATCCTTTAGGGAAAACAACCAATGGATGTCTCTATCCGTGTTAGCAGGGCAACAAAAAGCTGCCTCAGGACCATTCAATAGGAGTCATGCTCATTATTCTGTTCTTTCTCTGACTTGTTAAAGTCTGATCTCACAACTAGTAACATCAGCAGATATATTATGTTATTGCTCCCAGGATGAGTAGCTTCTTTCAGCATCCAGTTTCCTTTTCAGGAAAAGCCTCAAATTTGATTTTGGTTTTTATTCCCACTGTAACTTTTTTTTCTTCCCTTCTTTTTTCTATGCCATAATCTTCTTTCCAATCTCCTGGCACAGGCCATGTATTCCACTTGCCTTTTCAGATTCTTATTCCAGTCATGTCCCTAACCATCTCCTCATCAGTTGAATATACTCTTTTTTAAAAGGTAAACTTCATTGTCCATGATAATCTGGAGTGTGGAGAAGCCTTCCTCAAACCTCTTCACTTTCTCATTTAGGAGAGGCATTGGATGGCACAATGAACATGGCTAACAATTGAGCATGGCAAAAATAAAATATCTCACATAGTGGAAGTCCCTGCAAAATTTCCCCTACCCTCTATTCTTATGAGAGAAAGCATGGAGTAGTGCAGTGATGGCAAACCTATAGTGTGGGTGCCAAAACTGGCACACAGAGCACTCTCTGTGTGTCCACTTGGCCCCCCCTCCCCACCCCCACCAGAGTCCATTACTAGAAAGGCAGAGGGACTCAGCAGAGCTGCTCCCTTCCTCCTCTCTACTGTGCCTGATGACATTTTTTTTTACATCACCCATCCCTCTGCCTAGCAGCCGAATGGCAGTGTACAGGGGGTAAGGTGGGAAGCTCACAGGCAGCAGAGCTGGAGACAGAACTGGAGGGGAGCAGACTGCTCAGGTCACTCCCCTCCCCCTTTCTATACTTGCTGAGAATATCCTCACTTCATCTACCCCTCCATCCAGTATCCCAATGGGAGTGCTTTCTCCCTCCCCTATGTGGGGTAAGGGGAATGGTGGGGTGTACCCAGCTTATGGGGAGGGGGGAGAACAGCACACAGTCTAGGTGGGGCAGGCATGGTACTCAGTCTGGGGGGTGGTCTGGGGGCAAGACCTGGCACTCAGTCTCTAAAAGGTTTGCCATCATTGGGGTAGGGAATAGACAATGATAGACTTCCAAATGTTTAACAACTGGTTACCTCCCTCCCCCATTAAGTTTAATTAGCTTTTTATCTTATTTGTTAAGTCTAGGCAATCAACAAAACAATATACCAATCTCTGATCTGTAATGTTTTTCAATTTCTGAAGTATAGATACTCACATTGAAAATTTAACAATTACAGGTATAAGCTGACTCCAGCCTGGGAGAAAGGTTGACCTGTGTTCAAGTCTTGTCTCTAACACATTATGGGTGTGAGACTCTGAAGGAATGACTTCACCTCTCAGTTTTCCAGGCATTCTTTAACACTCTAAGTTGTAGAAAAGAGACTGACCTGAAATGATATGCGAAATTCCTTAGTGAAAGTTTGGTGATACCAGTGAAATCACAAGCCCAATTCCTGTCCCTTTATTCTTTCTTACATTCTTTTTTTTATTAAAAAAATCTGAACTTAATTCCAACAAAATGGCATTTGAAAGAGGCTGAGGAGCTTGCTTTCAGGAGAGTTGTGATGAATTGCTTTAGACTATGAAGTATGTACAGTCTATAACTAGTCCTTGCTTGCTACTCATGTTCTTAAAAGAAAATTCTTTGATTTACTATATGGCTAGAAGAGAAAGAGGAGAGATGGCCTTCAAAATGCACTTGTTGATCAGTTGAATCTCAGTGATTCTCTTTGACTGCTCCTTCTTGGTTCGAATCTTCATTGTGAGAGTCTAGAGAGAGTCAGTGCTGTGAGAAGAAAAGGCTCCCTGGTTCTTTTGCTTTGTCATTAGTTCTCTTCTTTAGCAGGCACTAAAAAAGTAAATTAATTTAGATTGTATTCATATTTTTATTATATCAATATAGCCTAACCATGAACAATTACTATTTCTCCAATTACTTAGGTATGTCTTTACTTCTAAAAAAAAATGTCTTATACTTGTTCATATAGCTTCTCTGTCAACAGTCAATAATCAATAAATATTTATTAAGTGTCTACTATGCGTCAGGTACTGCATTAAGCCCAGCTTTTCAAAATAAGAAAAAGAAGCAGCACAATTCTTGCCTCTAAGGATTTTACAGTCTAATGGGAGAAGACAACACATTAAAGAAATTTGAAGGAGTAATCAATGAGAGGGCCTGTATTAGAGTGATAATCTGCTGAGACTATATTTCTGGTTGCAATAACTGGATACTCTGGCAGTGACTAGAGAGCTGCTAGGGGAACCTCAGGATGCCTAGTTGTAAAGGAGATAGATGAGAGATAATGAGAGATATAGAGATGCCGCTAGAGGGGACTACTCTGGGGTTGCCTATAAATCACTATTGATGGCTAATAGGTCAAGATATTCCTATCCTTCTCCTCCCCCTTCACCTTCCAGTTTCCACCCACACCCTTCTGCCTCCCTTTCCCTCCCCCGGTCTTAGTCAGCCACCTTCTAAGTAACTCAGGGGAACTATGAGATTTCAGAGAAATATTCTTTACTCTTCTTTTCTCAAGTAAAGGGGTGTATTGGGAACAATAGGATGGGGATTGAGGTGAGAGGGATGAAGTTTGTCCCTAATCTACAAGGAAGGGTTATGAAGGGAAATGTCAGTCTTGTCACAACTGTGACTCTGGGACAGTCAGAGAGATGGAGGACAACGGTTAAATCTTTCTTCTTCCAATTAAACAAAGCCACCAACAAAAGTAAATTTCTTCTCAGGTTAATTCCAGAAGCCCCCCCCCCCCAAAGGGTCCTTCAGCCTGGGACAGAAGCTAACAGGGACCAGTTTTCAGCTTCTTCCCCCTTCAGTCAGAAGCCAAGAAAGTCTCTCTCCAAAACCAAGAGAAATAGTTCAAAGCTAGAAATCCCAGCTTCTTCTCCACCACTCTGTCAGAGCCATCCAGGGCACTTCCTTGGTCAGAAAAACCCCAGAGAAGAAGTTTCTCCCTTGATTAGTAACCCCAGAGAAGAAGTTTCTCAGTTCATCTCCTCTGGCCAGCTCCAACTGCCTTTTCCTCAGAACATTCCATTTGGAATCTTCACCTTGATTGGCAGATCAGGTACCCAGCTTCGTTTTACAAGCATGAAGTTCTCTCTTTCTTCATGCCTCTTCCACAGGCCATAGTAGAAAACCCAATAAAGTTCATAATGAATGTAACTGGGTAGGAAATGAGATGGTTGAGTATAAGTAGAATGCCAAATATTTTGTCAACTTTATGGTTATTCTGAATGGATTTTTTCTTTCTATTTCTTTCTGATGGGTTTTGTTGGCATTTTCCAGAAGTAATCATGACTTACACTGATGTATATATATATGTATATCCTGAAACTTTGCTAAAATTATGAATGATTTCCATTTTTAAAGGAACTTGATTCTTTAGGGTTCTCTAAATAGGCTTAATTCTATAGTTGTCTAGATACCATCTTCTAAAATTATTAATTTTGTCTCTTCTTTGTCTATGCTAATTCCTTCAATATTCATTTCCCATCTTATTGCTATAGCACTGTGTAATTTCTGGCTCTATATCAAATAGTGGTAATGAGAATGGGCATCTTTGCTTATAGTGTTCTGAAGTGGTTTGCCACTGTTTTGTCTTCTTCCATTAAAATGTAAGCTCCATGAGAAAAGGGACCATCTTTCTATTTTTATTTCTATTTCCAGCACTTACCACAGTGCTTGGCACATAATATGAACTTAATAAGTAGTAGTAATTGACAAAAATCCTTGTTCAGTTCATGAAACATCATGAATAGTATACAGGTAACAAAGTACCAAAAGTTTCTGGATAGCAATCCTGGGAATCGTTTACATTGATATTGAGCTTTTGATTTATCAGTGTTTTTATTTCTAATATCTGATTCAATGTGTACAGCACCCTGGGGAGATAAATGTGACATGGAATGGTAATACTGTTAAAATTAATGCTAAATAGGGCAACAGTGACCCACAAAATCAAGTGACTTACCTAAAATCACACAGCTATGATTTGACAAATCAGGGGAAAACTCTAGGACTACAGGATTTTAGCCAGATAAATAAATAGATAGATGATGGTTGGATAGATAGATATATAAAATATTAAGTGTTAGAATATGCCAAGAAAGGTGCTAAAGTGCTTAATGCTGAGGATATACATAATCACAAGCAAGTAAAGAGAAGACAACATAAAAAGAAAGAGGTGGCAAGAAGGGTGGTAGTGGTGACATGGAACAGATCTGAAAGTAATATACAGGCCTGGGTCTCTAAAGGATGATGCAAAAATACCATCAAGATAATGTGAAAGTTCACCTATAGAGTAGAGGGATTGTAGCTGAATTAGCAGATACAGCTTGGCATCATATGATACATAGAATCAATTTCCTATCAATTTATGATGTTAGAGCTATTTTACCCCACCCCACTACACCCCAAATTACTCTACACATAACATCAATCCCACTTAATCCCATTACTTGCTTCAAGGGAATGTTCTACTTTCATTTGCATCTAAATTAATTCATTACAGTCACTATGGATGTTGAAGTCTTATTCAACATATGCTTCATTGGCATGGAAGGCAAATCCCCTAGGAAATATATGTGTGTGTGTGTGTGTGTGTGTGTGTGTGTGTGTTTGTTTTTGTGTGCATAAATAACACCTTAGAGATTATGTTAAAAGTTCCTTAATTGTGAACTTGAGTTAGGAGAGGGATGAAATAAAGTAACAATACTCTACCTACATTTAAAATGTATCAGAGAGATACACAGTACTTACAGAACCTTGTGCTTGACCTCAGAAATAAAGAAAAAAATGAAGTTCAATTTGAAATATAGGATGCATTTGTAGGCTGGAACACCCACAACACACCTGTACACAGGAATAGGCAGCCCTAATAGTGGTCAATAAGTGACTGATAAGGACAATGATAAAGAGGACAGAGAGATGACTATCACTTAAATTTATTTACTCATTTAGAATATTTTTCCATGGTTACATGATTCATGATCCCCCCCACCCTTTTTCTCCCCCCTCCAGGAGCTGACAAGCAGTTCCACTGGGTTATAGATGTATCATTGTTCAGAACCTAATTCTGTTATTCATATTTGCAGTCGAGTGATCCTTTAACACCAAAACCCTAATCATGTCCCCATCAAACTACTTGATGGATCATATATTTTTCTTCTGTGTTTCTACTTCCACAGTTCTTCCTCTGGATGTGGATAGCTTCTTTTTCATAAAGCCCTCAGAATTGTCCTGGATCATTGCACTGCTTCTAGTAGAGAAGTCCATTACATTCAATTGTACCACAGTGTATCCATCTCTATGTACAAGGTTCTGGTTCTGCTCCTTTCACTCTGCATCAATTCCTGGAGGTCTTTCCCATTCACATAGAAACCCTCCAGTTGAAATGAGTATCACTTAGGAGAATTTGGAAAGGCTTCCCCTTAATGGGGAAGGGAACAGGAATCAAGTTTCTATTATTGTCAGATACTATCTTATTTAATTCACAACAATCCTGGGAGGGTAGGTACTATCATCATATCCATTTTACAGTTGAGGAAACCAAGACAGATGGAGATTAAGTGGCTTGCCTAGGGTCTCACAAACTATTAGTATCTGAGGCTGGTTTTGAACTCGGGGCTTCCTGACTCCAGACCTAGGCTTCTACTCACTGCTCCACCTAGCTTCCTTAAATAATGAAGCATTTTAAAATAAGTGAAAAAGTAAGAGTTGGCATTCTAGGCTCAAAGCTTGGACAAAAGCCTTGAGGCCAGAATTGTGATTACTGGTTTGTCAGGAGAAAGAGGGAAGATAAAGATAGAGAAGCAAGCTGGAGTCATATTTGGGGAGGCCCTAACCAAAGCCTTCCCTGTAAAACAAGGAGACTGGATTAGATATTCTCCAAGGTATTTCTTTTTGGTTTGTTTTCTATAATCCTATGGACAGCTGAGGGTAGTTTGGTGATTGTCTCGTTCACTACTTTCTACCTTGAAAGTCTGGGATCTTTTGAAATTAATGATAAATTTTGGTCTTTTTGTATAATTAAATTGTGTAAGTGTAAATTTTCCATTCCTGGATTTTTTTCCTGGTTGTACTTTTTTAAAAAAAGTTTATTTAAATAATTTAGAATATTTTCCCATGGTTACATGATTCATGTTCTTTCCCTCCCTTCCTCCCAACCCCCTCCCACAGCCAAGGAGCAATTCCACTAGGTTTTACAAGTGTCACTGATCAAGACCTATTTCCATATTATTGATATTTGCATTAGGGTGATTGTTTAGAGTCTCTATTCCCAATCATATCCCCATCAACCCATGTGATCAAGCAGTTGTTTTTCTTCAGTGTTTCTATTCCCACAGTTATTTCTCCAGATGTGGATAGTGATCTTTGTCATAAGTTCCTCAGAATTATCCTGGATCATTGCATTACTGCCAGTAGAGAAGTCCATTACATTAGATTGTACCACGGTGTATCAGTCTCTGTGTACAATGTTCTCCTGGTTCTGCTCCTTTCACTCTTCATCAATTCCTGGAGGTTGTTCCAGTTCACATGGAATGTCTTCAGTTCTTTATTCCTTTGAGCACAATAGTATTCCATCACCAACATATACCACAATTTGTTCAGCCATTCTCCAATTGAAGGGCATCCCCTCATTTTCTAGTTTTTTGCCACCACAAAGAGTGCAGCTATGAATATTCTTGTACAAGTCTTTTTCCTTATTATGTCTTTGGGGTAAAAACCCAGCAGTGCTATGGCTGTATCAAAGGGTAGGCAGTCTTTTAAAGCTCTTTGGGCATACTTCCAAATTGCCTTCCAGAATGGTTGGATCAATTCACAACTCCATCTGCAATGTATTAGTGTCCCAATTTTGCCATATCCCCTCCAACATTCCTGGATTTTTAAAGAGTTTCACACAGCTTCTTTTACCTGAAGGTATAAGGAAGTTTTGAGGAAGGAAGTCAAATGTCCAAAGGATTTATCATAGTGAAGGATCTAGATTCAGGAAGACTTAAATTCAAATCCAAATTTTGGAAAATTCCTAGCTGTGTGACCCTGGTCAAATCACAGCCTCTATCTGCCTTAATTTCATCATCTAAAAAATGGAAAAAAATAATAGCATATTCCACCTAGGTTTGCTATGATAATATTTATAAAGTGCTTTCAAAACCTTAAAATATTATGTAAATATTAGCTCTTTTATTATGATGACTATTATTTTGTATGTGAGGAAACTGAGGTCTAGAGAGGAGAATAACTTTGCAGAATCATATAGCTTATTAGTGGCAGAGACAGAAACTGGATTTAAGCCCTCTAATTCCAAGTCTAGTGTAATTTTGATCAAACCATAGTGAATGTTTGCCCCTTAATGCTTATTGTTCCTGAAGTACTTTTCCATTCTTACCTCTCCCCAAGAGAGCCTCGAATGGAAAGATTTGAGGGAAACATGTCTACAAAGCTCCAGTGAATAGAAGCTATGTGTACAAGAATGCACACAACCCAACTACCATGAGCAACTGTTTAGCAGAGGAAATTCATCTTTAGCACTCTGAGATTCTCCTGTTCCTAGGAAATATTCTGAAACCAGTCATAAGCCCCTTCAGTGTTAGTATTATTCCTGTGCTCTTCATCTCAGGGAAAGGTATAATCACAGACATTCATTCAACTGGCATTTCTTAAAGAGTCATTCTGGGCAAACCCTATGATAGGCACTGTGTAGGTGGTGGGACAGAAATAAAAATAAATGAGATTTAGTCCATATTTTTGAGGACATTATAACCTAGTTTGAGGAATAAGATAGGGATATAAATAACTAGCATTCAAGGTAGCCATGATATTAATAGAAAGAACATTGGATTTGAATTATACGTGGTTTGATATCCTGGCTATCATACTATCAATTGGTCAACAAATCAACCAGCAAGCATTTATTAATCACCTTCTATGAACAGGCACTGAGGTAGCTACTGGGTAGGTACTGGGGAAACAACGACAAAAATGTTTCTGACCACAAGTTGCTTATAATCAATGAGAAAAAACAAAATTCTCGTTAACAAGAAAGAGTGGATTCTTAAAGTGGAAATGATGGAAACTCTCATGGGAAGTGACTATTACGTCTCAGAATTTGTGATAGAGGAGAGGGAATCTAGAGTTAATTGAAATGCACCCTACGTTCTAGGAAAGTAAATTTCAAGGGACATGGAGGAACAATGAGTAGAATGCCATGGTATAAAATGTTTCAGAAAGAATCAACCAGGATGGAAGAGAAAATGAAATTCTGAAGGCATAAAGAGAAAACATTCTAGTGAGAAGAGAAAATGGGATTCATCTGAAGAGACCAATGTGGACATATAGGGAAGAAAGGAAAGGAAACATGTACTTATTAAGCATCTAATATGTGCTAGTCGCTATGCTAGACAACTCATTTTGAACTCACTAATTTAGGTATTTTAAAAATGCACAGAATATTGAAAAAAGACAAGGTAATAGAGAATGAATATGAATGTAGCAAGTCTTGTGAAAATAGTGTTAGGAATATAAAGCTCTGCATTAAGAGAAGCTAGTGAGGGGATACTAAGGACAACAAAAATGTTTTTTATAAAGTATTATTGAAAGGAAAAGGGTAAAAAATTAGACAGAACCTATGTTGGATAGAACAGTGATAATTGACAAAAGAGAAGGCAGAGCTGCTCAATTTTTATTTTCTTTTTTTTTCTCAGCAAATGGAGAATGATCTTTACACTGGAGATGGTAGAGCAAAAATGACCAATAGGGAGTTGATGCCTGAGATAAATAAGTAGATAGTAAAAAGGCACTTAGCTGTTCTTGAATGATTCAGACCAACTTACCCTATGGACTGAATTCTAGGGTTTTTTTTTTTTTACTGAAAAAAATTATTTATTTATTTATTTATAGATAGGCAAAGCATTTTTTTTTGTTTATTTTTTAAATATTTTATTTGATCATTTCCAAGCATTAGTCATTAAAGACATAGATCATTTTCTTTTCCTCCCCACCCCCCATAGCCGACATGTAAATCCACTGGGCATTACATGTTTTCTTGATTTGAACCCATTGCTATGTTGATAATATTTGCATTAGAGTGTTCATTCAGAGTCTCTCCTCTGTCATGTCCCCTCAACCACTGTATTCAGGCAGTTGCTTTTTCTCGGTGTTTCCACTCCCATAGTTTATCCTTTGCTTATGAATGGTGTTTTTTTCTCCTGGATCCCTGAAAATTGTTCAGGGACGTTACACCGCCACTAATGGAGAAGTCCATTACGTTCGATTATACCACAGTGTATTAGTCTCTGTGTACAATGTTCTCCTGGTTCTGCTCCTCTCGCTCTGCATCACTTCCTGGAGGTTGTTCCAGTCTCCATGGAATTCCTCCACTTTATTATTCCTTTTAGCACAATAGTATTCCATCACCAACATATACCACGATTTGCTCAGCCATTCCCCAATTGATGGGCATCCCCTCGTTTTCCAGTTTTTGGCCACCACAAAGAGCGCAGCTATGAATATTTTTGTACAAGTCTTTTTGTCCATTGTCTCTTTGGGGTACAGACCCAGCAGTGCTATGGCTGGATCAAAGGGTAGATATTCTTTTGTCGCCCTTTGGGCATAGTTCCAAATTGCCCTCCAGAATGGTTGGATCAGTTCACAACTCCACCAGCAATGAATTAATGTCCCTACTTCGCCACATCACCTCCAGCATTCATTACTTTCCTTTGCTATCATGTTAGCCAATCTGCTTGGTGTGAGGTGATTCCTCAGAGTTGTTTTGATTTGCATCTCTCTGATTATAAGAGATTTAGAACACTTCTTCATGTGCTCATTAATAGTTTTGATTTCTTTATCTGAGAACTGCCTATCCATGTCCCTTGCCCATTTATCAATTGGAGAATGGCTTGGTTTTTTGTACAGTTGATTTAGCTCTTTATAAATTTGAGTAATTAAACCTTTGTCAGAGGTTTCTATGAAGATTTTTTTCCCAGTTTGTTGTTTCCCTTCTGATTTTAGTTACATTGGTTTTGTTTGTGCAAAAGCTTTTTAATTTGATGTAGTCAAAATTATTTATTTTACATTTTGTGATTCTTTCTATGTCTTGCTTGGTTTTAAAGCCTTTCCCCTCCCAAAGGTCTGACATGTATACTATTCTGTGTTTACCCAATTTACTTATGGTTTCCTTCTTTATGTTTAAGTCACTCACCCATTTTGAATTTATCTTGGTGTAGGGTGTAAGGTGTTGATCTATTCCTAGTCTCTCCCACACTGTCTTCCAATTTCCCAGCAGTTTTTATCGAATAGTGGATTTTTGTCCCAAAAGCTGGGATCTTTGGGTTTATCGTATACTGTCTTGCTGAGGTCGCTTTCCCCCAGTCTATTCCACTGATCTTCCTTTCTGTTTCTTAGCCAGTACCAAATTGTTTTGATGACTGCTGCTTTGTAATATTGTTTAAGGTCAGGGACTGCAAGGCCCCCATCATATGTGTTTTTTTTTTCATTATTTCCCTGGATATCCTCGATCTTTTGTTGTTCCAAATGAATTTTGTTATGTTTTTTTCTAAATCAGTGAAGAAGTATTTTGGTAGTTCAATGGGTATGGCACTAAATAGATAAATAAGTTTGGATAGGATGGTCATTTTTATTATATTGGCTCATCCTATCCATGAGCAGTTAATGTTTTTCCAATTGCTCAAGTCTAGTTTTAGTTGTGTGGAGAGTGTTTTGTAGTTGTGTTCATATAGTTCCTGTGTTTGTCTCAGGAGGTAGATTCCTAGGTATTTTATTTTGTCTAAGGTGATTTTGAATGGTATTTCTCTTTCTAGTTCTTGCTGCTGAGCTGTGTTGGAGATATATAGAAAAGCTGATGATTTATGTGGGTTTATTTTGTATCCTGCAACTTTGCTAAAGTTGTTGATTATTTCAATTATCTTTTTGGTTGAATCTCTAGGATTCTTTAAGTAGACCGTCATGTCATCTGCAAAGAGTGATAACTTGGTCTCCTCCTTGCCTATTTTGATGCCTTCAATTTCTTTTTCTTCTCTAATTGCTACTGCTAGTGTTTCTAGTACAATGTCAAATAGTAGAGGTGATAATGGGCATCCTTGTTTCACTCCTGATCTTATTGGGAATGTGTCTAGTTTATCCCCATTGCAGATGATATTAGCTGATGGTTTTAGATATATACTGTTTATTATTTTTAGGAACAACCCTTCTATTCCTATGCTTTCTAGTGTTTTTAATAGGAATGGGTGTTGTATTTTATCAAATGCTTTTCTGCGTCTATTGAGATAATCATGTGGTTCTTGTTGGTTTGCTTGTTGATGTGGTCAATTATGTGGATGGTTTTCCTAATATTGAACCAGCCCTGCATCCCTGGTATAAATCCTACTTGATCATGGTGGATGATCCTTCTGATCACTTGCTGGAGTCTTTTTGCTAGTATCCTATTTAAGATTTTTGCATCTATATTCATTAGGGAGATTGGTCTATAGTTTTCTTTCTCTGTTTTTGACCTGCCTGGTTTTGGAATCAGTACCATGTTTGTGTCATAAAAGGAGTTTGGTAGAATTCCCTCTTTGCTTATTATGTCAAATAGTTTGTATAGTATTGGGATTAACTGTTCTCTGAATGTTTGATAGACTTCACTGGTGAATCCATCAGGCCCTGGGGATTTTTTCTTAGGAAGTTCTTTGATGGCTTGTTGGATTTCATTTTCTGATATGGGATTATTTAAGAATTCTATTTCTTCTTCTGTTAGTCTAGGCAGTTTGTATTTTTGTATATATTTATCCATATCACCTAAATTGGTGTATTTATTGCCATATAATTGGGCAAAGTAATTTCTAATCATTGACTTAATTTCCTCTTCATCGGAGGTGCTGTCCCCCTTTTTATCTTTGATGCTGTTAATTTGCTTTTCTTCCTTCCTTTTTTTAATTAGATTGACCAGTACTTTGTCTATTTTGTTTGTTTTTTCTTTTTTTTTCTTTTTTTTTATGATATATATCATTTATTACTCAAAGTATATATAGATATAGATAGATATATTGGTGGAGAGATAGATTGATAACATAGATATGTGACACAAATCTGTGTGTGTGTATCTTTCTAAGGGAGAATTTTATTTTTAGAAAGTTTTAAGTGTGGGAATAGAAATTTGTGATGAAAGTTTTGTCGTGACATTAACTAGTGGTTTAACACTGAATAGCAAACTGAATCTGGAAGCATTTAAAGGCAAAATTTCTAATTATAAAACCTAGGATGTTGTAGGCTGACACTGATTTTTCCTAGTGCTGATTTTTTAATAGATATTTGCCCCTCAATATAAATTATCTCTAACATGCTACCATTTGTTTCTTTTTCCTCCTGATCAGTGACCTAGAAACTCTTTCTAAGATGATGCCAGGAAGGTATGATGTGGCTTTGGACATCAGAAAAGTTTCTTTAGCATTCCTAGGTTATTGTTCTTTGATAGCCAGATTAAAAATTGTTTGTGCTTTCCCCTGTTGTCACTTTTTAAAAATTTTTTCATAGACTTTCTCATAGCAAGATTTGTTGTTAATATATTCTATTTTGGATTCCAAATAGATGTCTTTCGGGACCACCCACATGCCAACTATGAAAGTCATGGAAGGAATACTCATGTTAACCAAAGGTTTGTTTGTTTTTTCAAAGTACCAGCTTCTTGTCTTATTTATTAAATCAATAGTTCTATCACTTTCAATTTTATTAATTTCTCCCTTAATTTTTAGGATTTCTAGTTTGGTTTTCTGCTGGGGGTTTTTAATTTGATCACTTTTGAGTTTTTTCATTTGCATTTCCAATTGATTGATCTCTGCTCTCCCTAGTTTGTTAATATAAGCATTCAGGGATATGAATTTACCTCTGATTACAGCTTTGGCTACATCCCAAAAGGTTTGAAAGGATGTCTCGCCATTGTCATTTTCCTCGATGAAATTATTAATTGTTTCTATGATTTCTTCTTTAACTAAATGATTTTGGAATATCATATTGTTTAAATTCCAATTAGTTTTTGATTTGGTTTTCCATGTACCATTACTAATCATTTTTATTGCCTTGTGATTTGAGAAGGCTGCATTCATTATTTCTGCTTTTCTGCATTTGTGTGCTATGTTTCTGTGACCTAATGTATGGTCAATTTTTGTGAATGTGCCATGTGGTGCTGAGAAGAAGGTGTATTCCTTTTTATCCCTATTTATTTTTCTCCATATGTCTATAAATTCTAGTTTTTCTAAGATTTCATTCACTTCTTTTACCTCTTTCTTATTTATTTTTTGATTTGATTTATCTAAATTTGATAATGGTTGGTTTAAGTCTCCCACTAATATGGTTTTACTGTCTATTTCTTCCTTCAATTCTCCTAGTTTCTCCATTAGAAATTTGGGTGCTATATTATTTGGTGCTTAAATGTTGATTAACGATATTTCCTCATTGTCTAAAGTCCCTTTTAACAAAATATAATTACCTTCCCTGTCCCTTTTGATCAGGTCTATTTTTGCTTTGGCTTTATCAGATATCATGATTAACACTCCTGCCTTCTTTCTGTCAGTTGAGGCCCAGAAGGTCTTACTCCATCCTTTAATTCTGACCTTGTGGGTGTCAACCCGCCTCATGTGTGTTTCTTGAAGACAACATATGGTAGGGTTTTGGATTCTAATCCATTCTGCTATTCATCTATGTTTTATGGGTGAGTTCATCCCATTCACATTCAAAGTTATGATTGTCATTTGTGGACTCCCTGGCATTTTGATTGCCTTCCCTAATTCTAACCTTTTCTTCTTCGGCTCTACCTTTTAGTCCAGTGATTTACTTTGAATAAGTCCCCCTTGTCCCCTCCCTTGATGTTTCCCTTTTTAGTCCCTCCCTTTTTGTTCCCTCTCCCTCCCCCCTCTCTTTCCCTCCCTTTTTGTTTTCCCTCCCCCCCCCTTGGTTTTCCCTTCTCCCTACCCTTGTTGGGTAAGATAGAATTCAAGATCCCAATGGATCTGGATGTTTTTCCCTCTCAGAGTTGATTTCCCTGAGATTAAGGTTTAAGTAAAAAACCCTCTCTTCCTCTCCTTCTTATAGGAGTTTTATTCCCCTCCCCTTCCCATGTGAATCTTTGTGTGGGAAAGATTATTCTATTTGGTCTTTCTTTACCCCCTATATATACATTACATTTTCCCCACATGTTAGTATACATAGATTGGTATAAATGTAGTCCTTATAGAAGAGAGTTTGAGTAAAAGAAGAAGATAACATTTTTCTCCTTTCCCCTTTCCTTAATATTTACCTTTTCAGGTATTCCTTGCTCTTTGTTTTTGGTATCAAACTTTCCACAGAGCTCTGGTCTTTTCTTTGCAAAAAGTTGGAAATCTCCTATTTTGTTGAATGCCCATACTTTCCCTTGGAAGTATATAGTCAGTTTTGCTGGGTAGCTGATTCTTGGTTGAAGACCCAGCTCTCTTGCCTTTCTGAAGATCATGTTCCATGCCTTACGATCATTCAGAGTAGAACTTGCAAGGTCTTGTGTGACCCTGATTGGCATTTCTTTATATCTAAATTGTCTTTTTCTGGCTTCCTGTAGGATTTTTTCTTTTGTTTGAGAGCTTTGGAATTTGGCAATTACATTCCTGGGAGTTGTCTTTTGGGGGTTTAGTGTAGAAGGTGTTCTGTGAGCTCTGTCAGTGGCTGTATTACCCCCATGTTCTAGAATCTCTGGGCAATTTTCTTTGATTATATCTTGTATCACGATGTCGAGTTTGGTGTTTATTTCTGGCTTTTCTGGAAGTCCAATTATTCTTAAATTATCTCTTCTCCCTCTATTTTCCAGATATGTCACCTTGTCGGTGAGATATTTTATGTTCTCTTCTAATTTCTTGGTCTTTTGGCTTTGCTTTATTAATTCTTGCTCTTTTACACAATCGTTGTCTTCCAGTTGCCTGATTCTGACCTTTAAAGTCTGGTTTTCCTTTTCAGTTTGGTCACACCGGTTTTGTAGATGCGTGAATTTCTTTTGCATTATTTCCCACTTTTCCTCCCAGAAGGCTTCCATCTTTTTGGTCATTTCTGATTAAAATTCTTCATGGGTTTGTGGAGAGTTTCCATTTCCTTTAGAAGGTTTTGGAGCATTTTCTTGTGTATCGTATTCTATCTCCTCTGTATTTTGTATTTTGGCTCCATAGAATGTGTCCAAAGTCGCCCCTTTCTTCTTATTTTAGTTGGTATTTTGGGGCTTCTGTGCTTCTGTGGAGTTTGCCATCTCTGAATGGGGAGGATTAGCTTTTCTTATCTCTGTCTGGTGTTCAGAGGCTTTAGTCCTGGGCATATTGTCAGTTCTATGAGCTTTCCGTGGGTTGAACTGAGTATGCCTTAAGGCAGTGACTTTCACTGGAACTGGAATGGAAGGATCAGACCAGGGGGTTACACTGTCCCCCAGCTCTCTCTGTTTCCCTGCTGTTTGGGTGCCCCCTCGACTGGGTCAGGTTGCTTTCCGGAAGTTGCCTTCAGAATAGCTGGCCGTGAGGCTGTCTTGTCGGCCCTGAGGGTTACTGTTGTTTCAGACGACCCTGGTCTCTGAGGGGGGAGGGGCCACGGCTTCCCGGAGCTCCGAGGGCAGTGACTTTCACTGAGACTCGGATGGAAGGATCCAGCCAGGGGGTTACAATCTTGGGTCTAAGTTTCCCTCTGTAGCCTTGGACTCGGCGCTCTTACCCCTTAGGTCCGAGTGATCTCGGGTTCTGGCTTTTGAGGGGGGTCGTACCTTTTGATCCAGGTCCAGGTCCAGGAGGAGGATTCCCAGGGTCTATGCTATTGATCGTTTTGAATTTCGACGCCTTAGGAGCTTATAGTTTGAGATCAGTCGGGAAGGGTTTTCCGGAGATCTGAACTTTAGCTTTCTCTAAGCCGCCATCTTGACCGGAAGTGAATCCTAGGGTTTTGAAAGAACTGGCAGACATTCTTTGCTGAACTTCTATCTAATGGTATCTGAAAGGTTGTAGAAAATGGAAGAGGTGCTACAATATTGGAGAAGGATAAATGTTCCACTTTTCAAAAAGTGAACAATTTGTAAACTATAAACCAGTAAATCTGATGTTAATTTCTAGGGAACATCTAGAATGGATCATCAAAGTACATGAGTAATAGTTTTAAATGTGTGTTATCATAAATATGCTACTATGTTAATCATATGTGTGTGATTATATTACATTGTACTATGTTTTCTATAAGTTGATTCATATAGGAAGGTAGCAAGCTCTGAGGGGGATGAGGCTTTCTCAGAAATGGGTGTTGGGATGCACAACATCAAGAATGACTTGGAAGAAACTAAAGTCAAAGTATCTTGATGTGTCTGTGATATGTAAGTTCCTGTTACTTACATCAAGAATGATCCCTGTGAAAGTCTTACCACCCCCATTGTATAAGTTCCTCTTTTTGCCTTTAAAAATCTGTCAAAGTTGATTATCAAATAGTATCACAAATTCAACTGATGAATCTCTAGATCTCTGACTTGTTAGCCTTGTGTACCAAATAAAGTCAGACTTTTCTTAGAAAGTACTTTGCCCAATCTTTGTCTTTCGCTAGTTACCTCTAGGATTACCTTCAATTCACACTGTAGAGGTTGCAGGAAGAAGGTGATAGTTCAGTTGGATTCAGTCTCAATAGCATTATGTTCAGCTCTGGGCACCATGACTTAAGAAGAATATTGATAAACTGGAGTGTCCAAAAGAGGACAACCAAGTTGGCAAAGGGCCTTGAGCTCATGAGATATGAGTATTTATTGAAGTAACTAACCCTCAAAAAGAGAAGAGGCAAAGAAAACATGATAGCTGTCTTTAAATATTTGAAGGGTTGCAATGTGGAGGAAGATTTAAATTTGTTCCATTTGGCCTCAAAGCACAGAACAGGGAGCAATTCGGTGGAATTCATAAGAAAACAACTTTAGGTTTGATTACAGGAAAACCTGTCTAAAAATGGAATGGGCCATTTCAGGAGGTGGTTGGTTCTCTATCCTCAGTCTGAATGCTCACTTGTCAGTTACATTATACTAGAGATTCATTTCATATATAAGTTGGCCCAGATACCTGCTAAAGTCCCACCCCATTCCCACATTCTGTAATTCTGTGATGTATATACAAAAGTTTATACAAAGCAGATATGAGGCTATTTGGGGGAGAGGGTAGGAGGAGGAAGACACTAGTATTTGAGGGAGCCAGTTGGTTTTTTTTTTTTCCTTTCACAACCTATTAAATAGCATATGATTACAAAATGTGAGAAGAATGGGAATTGTCATCTAGCAAACAAAGCCAATGCAAGCACAATTTCCACAGAATCAAATAGGATGTAGATTCAGATCCATATTAGATGTAGAATTCATTCAGAGAAAGTCTATGTCAATCAGTCAACAAACATTTACTAAGCACTTGCTATGTTCCAGGCACTGTACTGTGGATACAAAAGATGCCAAACCAGTCCCTGCCCTCTAGGAATTTCCATTCTAATGGTGGGGTGGGGAGGGCAATAACAAACACAAGTTGTATGACTTCCCATAAACATCTCGCCTATCTCAAGGAAGCTCTTTATTTATTGGCAGAACCTGGCAGAAAGCAAAGAAGGACTGAGATTGGATATGATCAAAGGCAAAAAAATCTCTTATGAAGATGAGAAGAGAAAGGCAGTCCAGACCTTCTTGTCAATTCTTGTCAGACCAAAACAAATCACTGACTGTGCTGGACAGCTTTTATCAATATAAAGGACTTGTGACATCTGTTAGGAGTTCAAAACATTTATCTGGCTTGACCTTCAAGGAAGAAAAATAAGCCCAGGAAAGCTGTTTCTGCTGCCAAAGACAAATTCTCTCTCTTGGAATGGAGAGTGTGCCTGATGCCTGTTTCTGTAGGCATTACCACTAACCAAATTTCATTAACACATGTTTGCCACTTGACTTCTGGTCAGAGTTGTTGATCAGGGTCCTGCCTGAACCAAATTGCTTTCAGTGGCAGGAAATTGTCCAGGTATTATTGCCTTTCTGAGGCTGGCCTCTGGTTTGGGTAGGATGTTCTATTGGTCAAACATGGTGTGGAGAAGATGGCTGGCCTGTTTCTAAGGCATTTCTGGTAAATGTTGGAAAAATGGAAGACAGTCTTTAGAGCTGTTCTAAGCTTCTCTCTGTGTCTGATGCTCTCTGGAGCTAGCTACACTCACTAGCTATCCTCAAGGCCTGGAATACTCTCCCTCCTCATGTCAGCCTTTTGGCTTCCTTCAAGATTCAGCTCAATTCCCACCTCTGTAGGAGGCTTTTCCTAGTTACTCCTCCCCCAACACGTATTTACTTCTGAGATTACCTTCCATCCACACTATCTATCCAATGTGTGTGATTTTTTTTAGATGTTGTTCCCTCCACTTCCCCCATTAGAATATGAATCTTTTTTTTTTCTATCCTCAAAACTTAACATGGTGCCTGGCACACAGTCAGAACTTAATAAATGCTTACTAACCTGAGATAAGACAGGATGAGACTCAAGTTTTGATTTCCAGTTAGAGCTTGACATCTTGAGTTATCCACACCCCACCTCCGTATACATATACCCCAACTTGTGATCTCCAGAACAACTATCTTCCTGGCTGCTGCCTGAATTTTTCACCACCTGGAATCCATCCCATTGGCAGAAGGTCTTGTTCTTTGTCAAAATGTCTATTTTTCTGAGAGTTCACACTTTCAGATGCCAGTCATTTGCACTGCAGGAATAAATAGAGTGGGAATAAAGGTTGTCAGAGTAGGTGAGTTCAGGGGAGAAAGGAGATCACTTCAGGTAGGTGTGAAGAAGGTCTACCCAAAGGGGAAAGGGAAATGCCAGAGAGTCCAAAGAAATACTTTAATGGGCAATCTAGCTTCAGAGGCAAAGCAGTAGAGTAGAGTAGAGTAGAGTAGAGTAGAGTAGAGTAGAGTAGAGTAGAGTAGAGTAGAGTAGAGTAGAGTAGAGTAGAGTAGAAAGATCCCTGGATTTGCAGTCCTAAATCTCCAGTTAAAAACCCCATTTTTGCTGTTTGTTACCTATGTGAAAGGTAATTCTTTATTTCCTTTGTCTATTTTGAGTTAATCAATCAAGAACTTAAAGTACCCCTACTTAACACTAAGTAAGAGAGTTCACAAATCACTTACTAGAAAAAATTCATACCTCCCAAGGCCACAAGCACTGAAGACATCACCCGGGACTCCTGACTTAAGAGACTACCACAACTTCACTTGAAAATCAGGACTTGAGGGAGCCCTTACCAGGTGGTGAGCTAGACTTCCATCAGAAATTATAGGGTATCTAGCTAGGCAATACTTTCTACTTTGTTCCTATATTTCTCTCTTTTAATCTATCTTTATTAAAAATTGTTAAGAGCAACTGTTAACAGACTCATGTCTTAAGAGTTAATTTTATAAACAGTGACCACAATCTTATATTTTTTAACTCTTATATTTAGTCAAACCAATTTTAATTTTTTTTTACACATAGATGACCTTGGTCAATATTTCCATTCTCTGGACTTCATTTTTAGTTAGTGTAAAATGAAAGGATTTGAAGATTTCTTTCCCTTCCTTTCAGTTTTATGTCCTATTAGCCTCTGAATAGACTTAGAGTTTGGACTATTGGAAGTGAGGATTTCTGATGGGGAAGTGCTGTTCTAAGCTTCTCTCTGTCTATCTGATACTCTCTGGTGCTACCTTCTCACTGACTGTTCTCCAGGCCTAGAATGCTCTCCCTCCTCATGTCAGCCTTGGTAGGCAGGAGTCAGGTAAGAGAAAATGCATCATCAAATGTAACTCTGAAAGGGAGTGTGGCTTGTGAAGGGAGCAGAAGTGACAGTGTACCTGCCTATGTCAGGAGCATAATGGGAAAGGTAACCTGGTATAGTAAAAAGAGCACTGGACTGATTTAATGTCAGCTGATCTGGGTTCTGTTCTTTGCTTTGTGACCTTGGGCAAGTCCTCCCTCTCTGGGAGCTAGTTTCCCCTCCTTGGCTTCTATAGCACTTCCCTTTCTACCTTTGGTAGATCCTCCTCACATCTACCTGAAGAACACATTGTCCTTCTCTTCTGTCCCTTGTACTCATCTAGTCTGACATTTCTTTATTCTCATTATGGTGTAAGTGATTAATAGATTAATAGCTCAGTGAAAAAAATGCTTCTTTTCTTCCCTGCATCCAGTATGCAGTCATGGTTCAAGCAGATAATTTACCCACCATTGTGATCCCTACATCTCAAACATCATTTATAATCCCAAACATCCCCAGGTTTCTCAAGATGGGTAACATGATCAGGATGCCACAAAGGATGCATACTTGTACTGTGCTCCCAGACCCACCTCTGTAATCAGGATGTCATAAATGGTGTGTGCATATATTTAAGCCCCAAGATCCAAAGGCACCTGCTCTGTTACCTAGTCTCCCCTGTTTGCCCACTTGTTTGTTCTCATTGCTCATCCACCTCCCCATCCTTCCTTTCCAAGTCACTTAGAGCACCTCCCTTTAGGATATAAAAACTCTGAATTTTTCTCTGTTCAGGGAGGCAGTTGGTCCTGCATGTTGCCTCCTGACCATTCAACCTAAATAAAAATCTCTATTTTTAAAGGATTTCCACCAGTCTGTCATTCTTGAAAGGGCACCTCCCCACACCAAGGGTTAATCTCCAGCCCCCCACAACTGCAGGGGTAAGACAGGAGTGGTGTTACTACATGACAGAATAATTTTCTAGGATGTTTTGTGACTGGATTGGCTTTTCCTATGTATTTGTGTTTATGTTTCTATGTTTTGTTCCCCCAGGGAAACCTTGTCCATTGTTCTGGCTGTGCTGTGAACTTCCTGGGCTCCGGGCCACTGAGAATGAGCAACAGTTTCAGCCATAATGACAGGTTGCCACAAAACCAGACATAAATAAATATATCCTTATAATTCCTTTGGAGTTCTTCCCTATTTTATAGGGTGTGCCAGGGTCAAGGATCATGGTACCCAGCTAACCTCTGAGATTCAGTGATCCTGTGAAACTGGACTGATTATAACAGGGTGTAGGCTGGGGAAAAATGGGGAAATGAGATCACATGGATTACTGGGGGTTTAGGAAGCCTTGACAAGAGGGTTTAGCAGTGGGTGAGAAACAAAGTTTCCTGCCCTGCTATTTCTGGTTTTAGTAACAAATCCAAGAAAAGAACAAGGGCTAGGCAAATGGATTAAGTGACTTACCTAGGGTCACACAGCAAGGAAGTGTTCACTGAGTCAACTTGCTGACCCAATCCCCTATTTTAAATGTCTTTCAACTTTCAACATTATGAGGAAAAGCATATATTCTGACACATAAAATTACCTGGAAAGGAGGGACCACATGATGTAGCCATCCCTCCCTTTGTCAGGGTCTCTTCCTTCAGCTGCTTCTTTCTCTCTGATGGGGAGGGCTGTCACCATCGCCCTACTTAGTAAACTTACTGGTGTTCAAGGTGACACCTCCTGCCCTCCTCTAATCATTAGTACCAGGAAGAGAATCTCATCTGGGCCTTTGCTTTCCTAAATGACCTACTGATAGGCCACTCAAGGCAGCCTCCTGGAGCTCTGGGATTGACCTAATTGCTCAGTCTGTGCAAGACTTTTAGAGCTTTTTGAGTGTTTTTTTTTTTTCCATTTTAAAGTGATTTGGAATGGATGTGGAAAATGCTGATTCAGTACTCTCCCAGGTGCATAGATGGACCACTACTTTTTGGGTATAGCCAATAGGGGAGTGTCCCAGAGCTCCCAGCAGGGCACTGGGCCCTTTTGGAAACATGCAAGAGAAAGTGTCCATCTGTCAACGAAACTCAACCTTTATAAAGCCCTCCACAATCTGCTTCCTGCCCACCTTTCCAGTCTCATTTCATAGTATGGCATACTCTTCTGAGAATAGAAGAGAAATAGAATGAGATGGAATAGAAAAGGACAGGTAGTCTCTCCTTTTGCTGTTGTTCAGTCATTCTTGTTGTGTCAATTCTTTGTGACCCTATTGGGGATTTTCTTGGCAAAGATATTGTAGTGGTTTGCCATTTACCTTGTCCAGTTCATTTTACAGATGAGAAAACAGAGGCTAACAGGGTTAAATGACTTGCCCAGAATCATGCAGCTGCTAAGCTTCTGAGGCCAGATTTGAACTCAGAAAGCTGAGTCTTGCTGACTTCAGGTGCAGGACTCTACCCACTGTACCACAGCTGCTTAGACTGTTCTACTAGATGGAATTTCACGGAATTGTTTCTCTTCCCACCTCTATACCCATGTAGAAGTGCTACTCTAGGTGTGGGATACACACCCTCATCTTTGACTTGCACCATCCTTGGTTTCTTTCCGAGCATAGCTCACATGTCACTTTCTACACAAGGCTTTTGTTTATTCTCCATTATTAGCATTCCCTCCTTTTTTAAAGTGCTTATCTTCTTAGTATAATTTATTTTTGTTTGTTTAACCCTTACTTTCCATCTTAGAATCAATACTACTTAGACAGAAGACAGAAGAGTGCTAAGGGCTAAGCAATGGAGGTTAAGTGACTTGCCCAGGGTAACACAGCTAGGACATATCTAAGGTCAGATTTGGAGCTAGGCCCTCCCAATGACACTGTGCTATCTAGCTGCCTCCCCACCCCCAGTACCCTATCTTAAAATGACTTTACATAACTTTTACAGTTTCTTATTATACACACTATATTCCCCAAGTAGAATGTAAGCTTTTTGAAGACAGGAACACTATTTCATGTTTGGCCTTACCTGATACCTAAATAAATACTTAATGAATTGCAATGTTTGATGAAGGTCCTAGATATTATTGTGTATGTCTACTATCCAAAGAAAGGTGCTTTCTCCTCAGATGGGAAATAGGGAATGAACTCATTCATCTGTTATTATTCTGATAGGAAGAATAAAGTTGTACTTTACCACAATGTTCATCATTGCTCACTTCCCCAATTCTAGGTTTAGCATGTTTCTTGATCCTGAAGTGCCATCCTTATAACACACCACATACGCACGCACACATACACACACACCCATGTACACCCTCTCCTGGCCCTCTCCTACAGTAACAACACACAAAGAGGAACCTGGGAGATTAAGAATCAACAAATGGGCCCCCAGCCTTAGTTGGTACTTCCTTCTGCATTTAACCCACTAAAAATTAGTGTACATTATCTCGCCAAGTGTCTTTCCTTCCTTCCTTCTTTCCTTCTTTCTTTTCCAAGTCAGAAGAGTGGTACAGGCTAGTCGCTGGGGGTTAAGTGATTCATTCCGGGTCACACAACCAGGAAGTGCAAATGTCAGATGTGACCCTTGGACTTCCTATCTCTAGACCTGGCTCTCGGTCCACCTAGCTTCCCTGAAAGACTTCTTCTTTCTAAGCCATAACAACCCTCTTTCTCTGAACTGGACTCCTTGGAGAGGCAGTGGGGTATAATGGAAGAAATGCGGACTCAGAGTATCTAAATCCCATTCCTGACTCTGCTGTTTATAAGCTGTGTCTTCTTGGACAAACTGTTTGCTTTCTCTAGTCCTTAGTTCCCTCACCAATAAAAATGATATAAAATAGCAAATTAAAAGACTAATAAAATAATATTCATAGCAGCTCATCTCAGAGTTGTAGTGAAGAAAGTGCTTTGTAAATTCTAAAGCTCCATAGAAATGTTCATAATAATAATAAAAATAGTAAATAATTGAAATGCCAGTGCAATCACCTTCCTTTCAGGCTGTCTTCTACCTCCACTCTCCATAGTGCCCTTTGCTCCATTTATACTGATACCTAGTTTGCATTAGGCTCCCAAGTTTTGGCCTGAGATTATAGGTAGAGGAAGCATTTTTTTTGTGATGGGCCCCTGAGACACCCCATTGGCAAGTTCTGCTCCATTTCAATAATTGGTCCTTGCTCTATATATAGCCTTTGGTACTGATTGTAAAAAGAGCTGGTTGGTCCCTGAGACTTTGGTGGTAAAACAGCCAAAGGAGAATTTGGGACCATTTTTATTTTAGTGAATGTGGGTAATGAATCGGGTTGGGACATCTCCAGTGGGCGTGCTTAGTCCCAACAGGAGATAAAATTTAGCTCAGAATCATCTGACTTGTCAACATAATTAGGGCCCCATTTCATCTTCTGCTGAGAAATGGACAAATAGGAGGGAAATGAAGGGATAGTGATCAAAATGGATCTGAAACTCTTGGGCCTTGTTTGAAGATTAGAGACACTAAATTTAGTTAAGTGGTACTTAAGGAAGGAAGGACATCTTTGTACAAAATGTTCCAGGGTCGGGGTATTGAGACGGGATGAGTTAGCTAAGATGCCCAGTGCTCTTATCCAGCATATTCTAACAGTAAAGAGTGATAGGATCACTGAATCTCAAAACTGGAAAGGAGGTCATCTTATTCAATCCATTCCTGACCAAGAATCAGTCCCAAGTATTGCTGATTTAGTGGTTATCTGGCCTCTGCTTGAAGGCCTTTGGACACGGGGACCTCACCAATTCAATTCAATTTGGCAAGCATTTAGTAACTACCTAGTCAGGGGGACCCAAAGACTGATATAACACAGTCCCTGCCTTCAAGGACCTGACATTCTTTCTGGGAAAGAGATTAGGAACACAGATAACTACAAAGCAAACAAAACACATTTGTGTTCGGGGAGGTAGGTGAGTGAGTGTTAACAAAACCTCCTTGGATAGCTCATTTCACTTTAGTACCATTTAAATGATGAGGAAATTTCTTCTTACCTGCTCCTATTTCTGCCGTCTGGGGCCAAAGCAGAATAAGTTGAATTCCACTTCAACATAAAAGCTCTTCAGATTCAAGATTCAGATTCAAATTCAAGGAGATTGTTTTTATGTCTTCCCATTCTTCTCTCTGCAGAAGATTCTCAGTTCTTTTGATAGAATAAAATGTCATGTTTTCTAGTCTTTTCATCTTTACAGTCACCCTTTTTCTGAAAGCATTTCCATTTTTCAGCCAATCAGTTGAGAAGTGTTCATTAAATGGCCTATGCCTAGTTCTAAGTCCTGGGGATACAAGGAAAGCTAAAACCAGTACCTGTCCTTAGGGAGCTCACACTCTAATGAGGGAGAGGCAACATGGAAAAAAATGTACATGGAAGATATATATTATAAATGGAAGGTAACCTCAGAGAGAACGGACTAACAATTGGGCTGGGAAGGGGAGAAGCAATTCCCAATTCTCCTTCAAGAAGGTAGGATTCGAGCTGAGTCTTGAAGATAAGCAGGGAAGTCATCTCAGATTCACATTTTCCCTCTTCCCTTACCATAATTATTATTTTTACATTTAAATTTTATTTTTTCCCCAATACTTATAGAAACAATTTTTAACATTCCTTTTCCAAAGTTTTTGAGGTACTTGCTTGTATGAGTATATGATTTGAGGTTTTGGTTTTAAAAGATTGCTCTATTAAAAATTAATAATATAGAAATAGGTTTTGAGTGCTAATATATGTATAACCCAGTGAAATTGCTTGTTAACTATAGGAGATTGAGGAGGGAAGGAGGAGGGAGGAAACAAGAATCATGTAACCATGGAAAAAATTAAAAAATTAAATTAAATTGTTTTCTCAAAAAAAAAATTGAGTCCCCAATTCCCTCTATCCTTCCTTCCCTCTCCCCTCACTGAAATGTAAGCAATTTTATATATGTTTTATATGAGTGCAATCATGCCAAAACCATTTTGAATGAAAATTTAGGAGTATAATTCCAATAGCTTAGAAACTACAGTTGGGAAAATTCTTAACCTTTGGGAAGAGGTTTGGTTTCTACCTGAATTTAAATTTATATTTATTTCTAGCTAATCCCTGATCTCCGTAGGACTGAAATGAGAATTCAGTTACTGTTAATACTGAGTTAAAGAGATGAATAGGGTATGTTATAATGACTTTTAAAGGGCAGTCACCAGGAGAGAAAGCTGAGGGAAGAGCAGACCTTCCCTTATAAGTAACATCCCTCAGGCCTTAAAAAGATGGGTTGTGAATTTTAAAACTACTCTACCCTACTCAGATCATACTTTAGAAGATTTGATTTAGCTATTGCCTGATTTGTAACAATGGAGATACTTGGTCTAACAGAATCAGGTCTTGGGAACTCTACATTACTCCACACTACTAACAAGGTCAGGAATGTCTGCACCCATACTCAAGGATTAAGTATCTAAGAAGATGGCCTTCAACAGACATGTGCAGAAAGAGCTGACAGACCCCTGGGATGTCCTAAGTCAAGTTAAGCTATCATTGGTACAGATGAGATACAGGAAAGTGACATAAAACCGTCTATATAAGGCATGTCACTTCCTCTCTTCGCTCTCTTTCCCCAGAGAGGCGGCTCTGGCTAGCAGTGTGCTAAGTGTTCTGACATCTTGGTGTGGTGGCAGCTATTTGTCTGGGTTTTGGTGGTGAGTTTGCCCTTGAGTTGATTCAAGTTCAGGCATCTTGGCTGAGCCTTCTTGGAGTTCAGGCTGATTCCTTCCTCCTTTACTCTCCCAAACCTTACCTTCCTAGAGCTTCTGGTCTTCCTCCTGGCCCAAGCCAGGTGGGAGAAATCCTACACCCTTTCCTTCTTCCTTCTTCTTAATTTCTTTCCACTATATTAATTAAATCACCATAAATTTCCAGCTGACTTAGGTATTTTTAAAAATATATTTGGGATATCCATGGCGACCAAATAATAATATAGTTTAGGTCATGATGCTAAAATTATCCTTTACAGTTTACAACTATGTATTTTAGTCTGGGTCTTCTAATCTGAGATACTTAAAAGGGCTAGTGGATCTTATCTATTCCTTCTTCCCCTGCTACAGTTTTATCATAGTTTTTATTTCTTCTTTCAACTGTTGCTCCTTTGCGTCTGATGCTTTCTGGCTCAATTTTTTTCCCTGATTGATAATATTTTATTTTCCCTCCAATTACATGTAAAAACAATTTTTAATATTTTTATATTTTTAGAAAAAAATTAAATCCTGAGTACTCCCCTATTCTTGCCCCTCTATTTCTTCCCCCCTCATCTGGTTCAACTCTTGAGGTCCCACATTTTTCTCTCAGTTTCTGTCATAGGCTGTGTATATCTCTTTTAGAATTCTAGGATGTCCCTAATTGACAGATGGTCAAAGGATATGAATAAGCAGTTTTCAGCTAAAGAAATAAAGCTTTCAATAATCATATAAAAATATTCTAAATCACTCTTAGAGAAATGCAAATTAAAACAACTCTGAAATACCATCTCACATCTATTATATCAGTCAATATGACAATAAAGGAAAAGAGATGAGTGTTGGAAGGGAAAGGGTAAAATTGGGATATGAATGCATTGCTGGTGGAGCTGTGAACTGATCCAACCATTTTGGAAGGCAATTTGGAACTACGTCCAAAGGGCTATAAAACTATACATACCCTTTGATCCAGTAATATCACTAGACAGTCTGTATCTCAAAGTGATTAATAAAAAAACAGGGTGGGGAAAGGACCTACTAGTACAAAAATATTAACAGCATCTCTTTTTGAGGTAGCAAAGAATTGGAAATTGAGGGGATGTCCATCAATTAGGAAATGGCTGAACAAATTGTGGTATATGATGGTGATGGAATACTACTGTGCTATAAGGAATGATTAAAAGGATGATTTCAGAAATAGCTGGAAAAACCCACATGAACTGATGCAGAGTGAAATATGCAGAACCAGAACATTACACAAAGTAACAGAGATATTGTGGAATGATCAACTGTGATAGATTTAGCTACTCTCAGCAATGCAATGATCCAGAACAAGTCTTTTTTTTTTTAAACCCTTACCTTCCATCTTAGAATCAATACTGGGTATTGGTTCTAAGGAAGAAGAGTGGTAAGGACTAGGCAATAAGTGACTTGCCCAGAATTACATAGCTGGGAAGTGTCTGAGGTCACATTTGAACCCAGGACCTCCTATCTCCGGGCCTGGTTCTCAATCCATTGAGCTACCTAGCTGCTCCCTGATCCAGAACAATTCTGAGGGATTTATGACAAAGAATGCTATCCACCTCTGAAGAAAGAACTGTTGGAGTCAAAATGCAAATAATGCATACAATTTTCCCCTTCGGTATTTGAGTTTTTGTTTTGGGGTTTTCTATGATTATTCTTTTAAAAAATGAAAATATGGAAATATGTTTTGTATGATAATACATGTGTAACCCAGATCTTAATGCC
Source organism: Monodelphis domestica (assembly GCF_027887165.1). Taxonomy (NCBI): domain Eukaryota; kingdom Metazoa; phylum Chordata; class Mammalia; order Didelphimorphia; family Didelphidae; genus Monodelphis; species Monodelphis domestica. The sequence goes on from NC_077227.1 coordinate 537,001,261, forward strand.
AGCTCTGGGAGGATGGAGGGAAGAGAAGGAGGGAGACAATTTGGATCATATAATTTTGGAAAATTTAAGAGGAAATTTATTCTTCATGTAATAGGTAAAATAAAATATCTTTGTAATTAAAAAAAAAAGAATTCCAGGAGATGAGGGCAGCTAGGTGACTCAGTGGTTGTTGAGCCAGACCTAGAAAAGGAACATCTTGGTTCAAATTTGTCCCCAGTCACTTCCTAGTTGTGTGACCTGAGCAAGTCACTTAACCCCCATTGCCTAGCCCTTACCACTCTTTTCTGCCTTGGGACCAGTATATACAGTACTGATTCCAAGATGGAAGATAAGGGTTTAAAAAAAAAAGAATTCCAGGTTGTGATTCAATTCTACCTTCTGGTCCAAAGATGGAGAGAGTTCCAAGTCTTTTTTGGCCCTGAACTTATTCCTTTGAACTATATATTCCAGGATGTCAAGCAGTTCTCAAACCTCTAGTCCACTAGTATGAAGACGATTCTCCTTGGAACAAAAAAACAGAAGTAAAAGATGAACTCAACTGCATTGTTTCTGTCATTCATTATCCTCATCCCATCAATCAATCAATCAATGAACACTTATTAAGTACCTACTTCATGGCAGGTACCATCGTAGACATTGTGGATACAAATATAAAATTGAAATAGTCTCCTCCCTCAAGAAGTATCAGCAATAAAAAAGTAGTTCTATTCTTTTTTAAAAAATCCTACTTTTGTCTCCAACCTAACTTTTAAAAGCCCTTTTGTTGTCCTTAATATTCATTCCCAAACTTGCCTTGTTTTAGTATTCCCTATATTAATCTCCTAGTACTGTTCTATCCTTTCATTTATCATCAGTTACTTACCATTGCTTCCATCTTCTATACAGATCTTTTTTAAAAAAAATCCAAGTTAGTTAACTATTTCTGTGTATTTTAGCAACATCAGTGTATTTTAGCATTTCCTCTGTTCATCAGAATCATTTCTGCTTGTATTTTCAGAACTGTATTCTTCCCATTCCTCTCAGACTGATTTTCCCTGGAGGATATTAGGCCACTGAAGCCTATTCTTTAGCTGAACTCTTTAAAATCAGACTAACCCAAACACAGGGTCCATGCTAGACTATGTCTGGCATTCCTCTCTTCTACCAAGAATTCTGTGATAAAGGAGTGGTACCTATTATTTCTATATTAATAGATAGATCTTATTTGTTGGTGAAGTCCAGAACAGCAAATGCCCTGATCCTTTCCTCCACTTTACAGTTCTCAGACTGTTGTTTCTTGAAGACAAATTAATCCAAAGAACAACTTCTGTATTTGGCACAAAGAAAGCTCCAACTTTTGTCCATTTAGCCTACATGTAACATTACTATGACATCATCTTTTATGTGTCAGTATATGTGATCTATTTCCCAAACTCCTCATTAATGGAGTTGTTCTGTTCAGGTGGACTGTAGTATATACACTGATGATAAAATGTCTTTTATTTCTCTTTCCATTTATTCTTACCTACATGTTCTGTATTCTGTTTCCTCTCCTCTTGTCCCTGGACTTTCTCACAAGGGTTCATTTTTAACATATGAACTCTTCTGTCCCTTTTACCTATTCTTATTAAAATACGTTTTTCAAGAACTACAATCCAGCCATGAGACTCATCTCCCCAAAACTCATTGATAATAGAGTGGCTGCATGGGAGAATGAAAGATCACTAAATTTGAAGTTGGGACAAATATGACTCAAATCCTGCCTTTAACATTTATTGTTTGGCTGACCATAAGCTTTTTCATCTGCAGAGAACAAAAAAAAATTGGAAGGGACCTTAGCAGTCATCTAGTCTAACCTAACGAAGAATCCTCTATTATAACACACCTGACAGGTGGTCATCTAATCTTTCCTTAAAGACCTCAAGTGAAGGGGAACTCACTACTTCCCAAAGCAGCCCATTCCACTCATTGTTGGGAAGTTTTCTCCTTACATCTAGCCTAAAATTACCACCCTGAAGCTTCTATCCATTGTTCCTAGTTCTGAAATCTGTGGTCAATAAGAACAAGTCTTAATTCCTCTTTAATTTGATAGCTTGATCCAGAACAATTCTGAGGGACTTATGAAAAAGAATGCTATCCACCTCTAGAGAAAGAACTGTTGGAGTAGAAGTGCAGATGAAAACAAAACAAAAAAATAACTTGACAGCTTTTTAGGTATATAAAGGCAACTGTCATGTTTCTCTCCTTAATGATCCATGTGTTCTCTTCTCTCCCTCCCCAAATCTTCTTTAGGCTATTCAGCCTTTGTTCCTTTAGAAGATCCTCAAATGGAATGCACTTGAAACTCTTTGTCATTCTGGGCACCCTCTCTGAATGTATAATACCAAAGGCCTAAAATGTAAAACCTAGAAGTGAGTACAATAGGGACATTGGTGAATCAGTGGATAGAGAGTTAGGCTTGGAGATGGGAGGTCCTGGGTTCAAATTTGATTTCATATTCTTCCTAGCTATATGACCCTGGGCAAGACACTTAACCTTATCTCTCTTCTGTCTTGAACTGAATACACAGTATTGATTCTAAAACATAAGTTAAGGGTTTTAATTTAAAAAAAAAAGAAGAAAGATATGCAACCCAATAATATCTACAAAACCTACCTCACAAGATCATTGTGAGGTTCACATGAGATAAATATATAATTTGCAAACCTAAAAGGGATACATAAATGCCATTACTATTATGCCCATGAAGTCAGATTTGCCTCTTTATATCAATTACCCTCTCCTTGGGTATATTTGTCAATGGACAAGAGGCCAGGAGTTATATCACCAGCTTTCTCCTTGCAGATTGTCTCCTATGATTTATTAGTCTTCTCTGATGTTCCTCTTTCTGTAATGTTCCTGCTATCCTCTATGGTTCCAGTCCTGGTGGTTCCATATGAGTGATTTTTTCTTGAAAACTCTTAAGCAAATATTTTACTGGCCTATAAGATATACCCTATTCTTGGGCAAGAACTTGGGATGATTTACACATTTCAACTGTGGTCTAGAACTCTAAAACTCATTCACAGACATCATCTTTAGAGCTAGTTTTCTGTTTCCCCAACTCATTTTTTCTCGTCTAAACTTCTTGCCTCCAATCTGCTGTCATGATGAAAATGCCACTTTTGCCCCTAATGGCTTCATTTCCTAGGTTAGGACTTTATAATCTTAGCAATACTTTCTAGGCTCTTTTTCCTGTGTCATCATTTGTCCCCACATGAAACATTACAGTGTTCATTAAAGTGAGTAGCGATAGGGCAGCTAGGTGATGCAGTAGACAGAGCACTGGGCATGGAATCACAAAGACTCATCTTCCTGAGTTCAAATCCAGCCTCAGATACTTAATAACTGTGATGCCGAGCAAGTTCCTTAACCTCGTTTGAGCTGGGGAAGGAAATGGCAAATCACTATCTTTGTCAAAATGGTGTCCCAAAGAATCTGACACAACTGAATTAACTGAACAAATAAACAAAAAATGTCGTCAATAGGTTTGGCAAATCTCTGGAAGTTCTGTCACATCCTGGGTGTTTGTCCTAGGGAGAAAGCAGACCTCTCTATCCTTTAATACCCTTTTGACAAATAACCAGGTCAACACACCTTAGCCAGAAGTATCCTATCCTCACTATTCATCGTTTTGCTCTGATCAACACTGGTCTGAGTAGCACCTCAGAATTGGAAGGGAGAGGCAGCTAGGTGACTCAGTGGACAGCTAGGTAGCTTAGAAACAGGAAGTCCTAGGTTCAAATCTCACCTCAGCCATTTCCTAGCTGTGTGACCCTGGGCAAGTCACTTAAGCCCCATTGCCTAGCCCTTACTATTCTTCTGCCTTGGAAACAATACACAATCTTGATTCTAAGGTATAAAGTAAAAGCTTTTTTTTTTTTTAATTGGAAGGGAATTCTAGGGGCTATCTAGTTTAACCTATATCCAATAAAAAAATCCCCTACTACAACATACCTGACAAGTGTTTACCTAAGTCTTCTTTTTCTTCAGTATTTCAATTAATTAATTAATTAATTTTGAAAAATATTTTTCCATATTTATGCGATTCATTTTCTTTCCCTTCTCTCTTCCCTCCCCACTCATAGAGCCAACAAGCAATTCCATTGGGTTGTACAAATGTTATCACTGGATACCTATTTCCATATTATTCATTTTTTCAATAGAGCAATCTTTTAACACCCAAATCCCAAATCATGTACGCATTTAAACAAGTGATGTTGTTTTTCTTCTGCATTTCTACTTCCACAGTTCTTTCTCTCCATGTGGACAGCATTCTTTCTCATAAGTTCCTTGGGATTGTCCTGGATCATTGCATTGCTACTAGTAGCAAAGTCCATTACATTCAATCATTCTACAATGTTTCACTTTCTGTGTACAATGTTCTCCTGGTTCTGTTCATTTCACTCTGCTCCTTCCTTCCTTCCTTCCTTCCTTCCTTCCTTCCTTCCTTCCTTCCTTCCTTCCTTCCTTCCTTCCTTCCTTCCTTCCTTCCTTCCTTCCTTCCTTCCTTCCTTCCTTCCTTCCTTCCTTCCTTCCTTCCTTCCTTCCTTCTTTCCTTCCTTCTTTCCTTCCCTTCCATCTTAGAATCACTAAAGTATATTAGTTCCAAGGCAGAAGAGTGGTAAGGGCAAGGTAATGGGGGTTAAGTGTAACACATCTAGGAAGTATCTGAGGCCAAATTTGTACCTAGAACCTCTTTTCTCTAAGCCTGGCTCTCAGTCCACTGAACCACCCAGCTGGTCCTCATCTAGTCTTTATTTAAAGACCTCTAATGAAAGGGACCTCTTGAAGCAGCCCATTCTACTCCTGGACTTTTTAGTCAACATCGCCTCTGTCTCTACATTTTCATTCTTTAGAGTTCAAGAAGATGCTGTGGTTTTTTTTTTCCTCAGAGAATCTAGATTTCCCCTCTATGGAAGAGTTTTTTAGCTATTTTTTAGCTTGGCCTGTTTACTAGTCCTTCTTCCTCTTCACATTTTTCCATTCCTCAATCTCTAGATCCATATCAGAATCCCTTTCTGTCTCTTTAGGATAGTCTCTGTTTCAAAACCTTTATATTCTGCTTTAGAATTGATCTAGTGAAAATTCCAAGGCAGAAGATTGGTAAAAGCTAGGCAATTAGAGATAAGAGACTTGCTCAGGGTCATACAGCTAGAAGTGTCTGAAACCAAATCTGAACCAGGCATCCCATCTCCAGGCCTGGCTTTCTATCTACTAAGCCACATAGCTGCCTCTGTTCTTTCTCTTTTTTTTTCTTAACCTTAAAACTCTTTTTCCACTTAAAAAAAATATTTTGTCTTCTCTAATAAAGTAGAAAACTAGAGAAAAACATGTTACATTCTGAGCAGATCATTACAAATTTTCTCTTTGTCCTCCATGCTTTCTGTAAGCGTGATCCATACATACTCCCTTGTCTTTCTGGTGAATCTCTTGCTGAACCCTTATGGGTGATTGCTGGTAAAAACTACTTATTTGTTATTATAGCCATTTGTTGTGTTGGGAGTTCAGTCCCAAAGGGCTCCTAGGAGAGGCTTAATCCATTGTGGGTCAGTATTCTGCCTTTCCTGGTGATAAGATGATGGGTTCTGCATAGCTCTTCAATAGCACCTTCCTGCCATGCCATAGAGGGAACAGAAACAAACAGATGCTAATCCATGAGCAGAAATCAAGTTATCTTATTAAATTCTCTTAATCTATTTTACTTTATTGCAGATCTTCAGGTATTTGCCTTTTGGGACTATTAGGACCTCAGATCTCCTCAGAGGTTTGTTATAATTTATTTAGTAGGTAGAAGCAAGCACAAGACACAAACGCAAAAGACATAAGCATGTTAAATCAAAAAGAATCTGATCCATAAGTAGAAATCTGGTTACTGAATTAGATCTACCAATTGTTTGCCACTGATCTCCCAATATTTTCTTGTACTTTTCTGGCTGCTCGGCTCTTGCAGAGCCTGAATTAAGATAAGCCTTAGCAGGGACCTGGCATCCATTGAGCTTGAAAACAGAGGCATCCTGGACTTCTCCAAGATAGTGTTGAATTCTTAGCTCTAGGTCAGCCAGTGTGCCTACCCTATTCTAGGCAGACACTATTTAGGAGGTGGGGGCAGGAATCAAAGGAACACAGACCCTTCCTTCCCTATCCTGGACCCTATCTCTCAAAGACATTAGCCTTACATGCTTAGTCACATATTGGGGCAGACCAGCAAAGAATCACAGAGTTCATAGCATTACTGCCCTATGACATCCAGACTCCTACCTGCCTCCTTCAATTAAATTCAACAAGCATTTATCTTGTCATTTCCTCTTCCCTTTGTAATCAGTCACTCTTGGTGAGAAGAATAATGAGGACGCAGCTCTACACGCCAGTGATGCTCATGTTGCCATCTCTCTTCAGATATCCTGGATAAACATAATGTGAACATTAATGCCATCACACCTACATGGCAAAGTGCACCCCCTTTCCTCCCTATCACCCCACTAGCCTTTCCCAGTACTAGAAAAGTAGAAAAAACTATTCCTAGAAGCATCCCTCCTAAAGAAACAAGTAAGTTATAAAATCAGGACCTGGGAGGAACCATCTTAAGCCTCTAGTCTATTATTGTTCTTCAGGCGTTTGGGTCATATGTGACTCTTCATGACTACATTTGAGGTTTTTCTGGGCGAAGGAAGCTACTGGAGTCGTTTTCCATTTCTTTCTCAAACTCATTTTATAGATGAGGAAACTGAAGCAACTACGGTTAAGTGACTTGCCCAGGGTTATACTGCTAGCAAGTGTCTGAGGCAAGATTTGAACCCAGGTCTGACTCCAGGGACAGAGCTTTGTACTGCTTAGCTGCCTAACCCATTAATCTAATGCTCCCACTTAACAAAAGAGGAAACCAGGGCACAGAGAAGTGAAATGGCCTGCCCTGGACCACAAAGATGAGCTGGCATTTGAGACTAGGTCTTCTGAGTTAAAATCCTTTGCTCCTTCTACCATAGCACAGCACAGCTGCTCTGAGCATTACAGAAAAATGCCAAAGACAAACAAGCATCAGCAAATTCTCATACAAGAATGGCTATGGGCCCAGGTCCATGGGAGAGGCTGAGGGGGATGAGAAAGAATGAAAAACAATTCATTTTGTCTTAAGATGCTCACACACTTGATACAATTAGAGAAGAAAGAAAAGGGCGACATATTCATACATATGTATATGAAAAACAACAAAAATGTTTATATGTCTACGTGTGTCTCTATATATATACACACACATATGGCTAGAACACGATCTATGTACACATGCATAATGAAGGAGTCTAGCTAGATTTATGTATACATACACACACACACACATATTTCTGGCTCTAGAGCGCTGGGCTGGGAGTCAGGAAGAATCATCTTCCTGAGTTTAAATCTGGCCTCAGACACTTATTAGATGTGTGAACCTTGTTTGCCTCAGTTTCCTCGTCCTTAAAATGAGCTGGAGAAGGAAATGGCAAAATATTCCAGTAGATTTACCAAAAAACAAAATCTGAATGGGGTCATGAGAGTTGGATATGACTGAAAAAAACAACTGAACAACAAAAAATATGTCTGTCTCAGTCTCTCTCTGTCTCTATATACCTCTCTCTGTTGATCTTTCTAACTCTCTTTCTCTCTACATATCTATCTACCTCTCTGTCTCTCTGTCTCTGTCTCTGTCTCTCTCTCAGTATGTCAGTCATTCTCTATCTCTCCTTCTACATAATGCTTATTAATTGTGGTTTGGGAAATAGGGCTTGCCTGAGGCAGGAGAGAAAGAGTCTAATCTCCTCCGACTCTAGCCAAATAAATATAGGATAAGTCATATAGGATTATAGATTCAACGATTTAGGTCTGGAGGGGATTTTAGAGATCATTAATTCAGTCCCCTCTCCCCCCATTTTACAGGTGGAAAAACCAATTCTCAGAACAGTCAAGTGAATTATCCAGAGCTGTGCAAGTTGCAGGCAGCACTTTTTCTTTCTCAGCCTGTCTGTTCTAAAAATGAGGATAATAGTCCATTTCTCAGGAGTAATGTGAGGAAAGTACTTTGGCAATATAAATGAGTGCTATATAAATGAGATATTATTATGTCAAAGAAAAAATTTATACTAATGATGTACTTTGTGATTTGGACTTCAACTTGACAGAAACAATATTGTGAATTTAAAATTAATTTGTATCCAAGCCATTTCTAGCTTGGAGAGAGATGTGTCCAAATTGGCACTTTCCAATGACCTCTGACACGAATCTATCCCAAGACAATTTGAGATAACATTTATAGGAAACTTGAACAATAAAAATGATCATCATATGCTAAAATATAATAACATTCCAGAATAGTCACCAGTTCCTTTTTGGACCATTCCTAAAGATTGAAAATAGTTCCTTCTTGGGATCATTATTTTAACCTTGAATACAAAGGGTGTTACCCTTAGGTGCATCTAGGGTACAATTACTATAGCAATGGACAGGCGGGAATTAATCTTTGGTTTCTACTTTTGATCCCCTTAAAAGGAAGGCATTATCCTCTATTCTTTCCCTAAAAAGAAAAGCCTGGAAAGGATTTTAAGTTGGATAGAATATATTTTTTAATATTTCTAGAGAAACTAAAAAGACTTAAAAATACTATTCCATAATTATCACCTCTGTTAATATAAATATGCTTCTTGAGTTGCTTTTGTGAATTTTTCTTTAATTTTTGTATGTCCATGACTTACTTGCCAATAGTCAGTGTTTAACATTCATTAAATTAGATTAAATGTGAGAGTGCTTTGAAAAGTATAAAATACAGGACACATATGTACAAGGGGGTGCCTGGGCTCTGCCAGTTAGTCAGAATATACTAGAGCAGAGGCCCAGAATTTAGAGAATTGAACTCTCTAAGCATTATGAATGTGAATTAATATACTCCCTATATAACTCATGGGTAACACATGTAAACAACATACATGGCTGGCCTGCTTTAGGAGTTCTTTACTGTTTATTCCAATATTTCAGAGGAGCAGATAGAAATGAGAGTACTAAAGATGTGTAAATATCAATGCTGAATATATGTAGATATATAAGTACACATACAAATACATATATAATAAATATTCATATTCGTCCCTGTCTATCTTTAGATATACATATTGCATATATGTTAATTTTAATATATAGCCTCTCTATTATCTCTTTAATATATGACCTCTCTATTATCTTTCTCCCTATAACATTTATGGCATTTATATGACATATATACCACATATTCTTCCCTGATTCCCTCAGTTTTGTTGCTTTCTTCAAATTTTTTGAACAAGCCATTTGTCCAATTCACTCCCTTCCCCCATCAAATCCCATCTTGAATTATATTTTTCAGGATACATGTCCCCTTATCGTCCCCTCCCTGGCCATGAAGTGTAAGCTTCTAGAGGTCAGGTCCTGTCTCTTTGAAAATCTTTTTATGTTGAATTAGCACAGTGAGATCAGATTGAATTTGATTGGACTTGAAGGGATTGCACTGAATTGGACCAGACTGAACAAATCCTGGCCTGGATTGGATTAAACAGCATTAGATTCAACTGGACTATATTGCATCTTATTGGATCAGATTAAAACTGATTCGACTGGACTGATGTGGATTAGATTAGGCTGGATTGGATTAGACTGAACTGGATTGGACCCAGGTGAATGTTATTGGATCAGACTGAATGGTTCCAAAGCTAATAGGTGTATGAAGCCAGATTTTTATCTTAAATCTTGTTGGTTCCAAGTTCAATGCTCTGTCTACTGTGCCACTTAGCTGCCTCTTGGGACAATTACTTAATATCCTTGGTCTTCTATAAAATAATGCTGCTGAATTTGGTGATCTTTAAGAGCATTTATGTGTAATAGGTACAGAAGACAAGATCAATGAGATTGTATGCCAGGAAAAGGAGTTGGGCAGTTGTATGTCAAGAGTGAGAATTAATAGATAGGTTGCAGTGCTAGCCATAAAGCATGGAAAGAATCAGAAGAAAATATTTAGCATGTTGCTTAGCCCTTTTCTGAAGGATTTATGGAGAAGCATGTACTAGAATTTCAAAGGTTAATATAGTATGGTTGAAGTAGGTTAGAAGCATTATGGAAAGATGACAGAATAGGGCATGAAGCTTCCTCACCCTCCTAATACCCCCAGAAACAAACAAAAATAACTCCACAGAATCAGTGTTAAAAGTGGGGGGAATAGATAGGAGTCAGTTATGAAGCCGAATAGCCAGACATAATGACAGAGGAAGGTTTCTGACTTCCTTGACCTTAGTCCCACCTCCCATAGGCCCTGTAAACAAGAATAGAGCAAACTGAAATCAAGTTAGCTCGTGGGGGCAGGATTGGCAACCTTACCTTGTTTGCTGAGCCCAGGAGCTTCCAAATCTCTAAGAATACCACTGAAATTCAGACAGAGGACCCTGGGAGCTATATTTGTTTAAGCCTCAGTTCTGGAGACTTCTACTGGTCCACAACAGACTGTGGACTGAAGAAATGGATACCATAGAGTCAGCGGGCACCAAGAGCAGTAACTCAACCCTTCCTACTGTGAAAGAGAATTCTTTCTCTATTGTCTATCCCCAGTTAACACTAACTTAAGTACCTCTCTAGACTGTGAAGACAGGATTAACTCTCCTTTGTCTACCTTTTGATTGAATCAACACAAGCTTGAACTAGGTGGAGAAGCTGCAAACCAATTAGTGAATTCACACCCTAATTAATGCCAGGTGAGAAGCCAGAAAGATACTTGGAGAGCATCACCCTTTTTTCTGACTCAACCAGTCAAACTATGAACCCTTTTGATGAGTATTCACCCCTCCCAGAAGGTGTGAACTGGTTCCCACAAACACTTCCCCCTGGGCAGTGCTAGACGATTTGGAAACTGTGATTGGCCCCTGTAAAGAGGGAAGGAGACAAGAAGCCACTATAAAAGGCCCTGACTTTCTGAGGCTAGAGCAGTAGGCTCCAAGAAGAGAGTTGGCTTCAAGAAGAAGGTTAGCTCAAACAAAAAAGTTGGCTTCTGGAGTCACCTTCAGTTCAAGTCATTGTTTTGACCTATCTCTTGGAGGGAACTTGGGTGAGTGGATAGCTGGCTTTCCCTTCCTGCCTTCTGGAGAAAGTTTAATTCCTGTTGAAGGTCAATAAGTCCTCACCAAGTTAAGCACCAAAGCAATATTTAGTTAGATAAGTTAATGTCTTCTCTACCCTTTTGTATTTCTCTACTTTCACTCTTTTCACCTCTTTTGTAAATGAATGCTATTAAAGTAATTTCAACTTTGAGCATATATTTAGCCAACCATTGATTTTTTTAACACACTGCTAACAAAGGAAGGACTTTGGAGGAATGTAGATGGGATATCTACTCTATTCTGGGCTGAGGCAATAGGAGAGGAGGAGAGAGAAAGGAGCACACACTGATGAGTGTGGTTGTTGAGGGATTGGAGTCCTCATCATCTGTAGTCATTTCCAGGAGAGTAGAGTCCCTGGCTACTGCCAAAGGGGAAGTCAACTATCTGCTTGCAGTTGCAGTGGCAGAATTTCCCCACTGGGCCCTGGTTGGAGTATCTAAAATCAATTGCAGACTGAAGTTTGAGCAGGAGAAAAGGAGTACATCTGATCTTGGACTATAAAAACTAAAAAAACTAGACAGGACCTAGGAAAAAATAAACACACACAAAAAATTCCTGAAGTACATATCCCAACACACTAGGAACCCTGGGACTGCAACAAAAAGACAATAAATAAGCCTACTGCCCTAGCCATTATATTTAAAATAAATAAATAAAAATAAGCAAGCAAGGGAGAAAGAACTCAACTATTGGGATAGATAATGTGGGTTTAGAGAAGATGGTTCAAAGTCAGAGGATGATGAAGTAAAAACATCTACTTCAAAAAAAGATAAAGAAATGCAATAAATGGCCACAAGCTCAAAAAAGAGCTTTTAGAAGAGCTTTAAAAAGAGCTCAAGAACCAAATGAGAGAGGTTAGGGAAAATTAGGAAAAAAATAAAAACAATGCAAGAAAATCAAGAAAATTATGAAAGATTTCCCAAATGGAAAAAGAGATCCAGAAATTCATGAAAGAAAATAATGTATTAAGAACTAGAACTAGATAAGAGGAGGCTAACCACTTCTAAAAACAAGAATAAATAATAAAGCAAAATCAAAAGAATGAAATAATTGAAGAGAATATGAAACATTTTATCACAAAAACAATTGATCTGGAGAATGAATCAAGGAGAGAATAATATAAGAATAATTTGGACTCCAAAAAAGTTATGATAAATAAAAAGTTTAGACACCACACTTCAAGAAATCATCAAGGAAAACTGCCCAGAAATTCTAGAATCAGAGAGTAAAATAGAAATTGAAAGAATCCATCAATCACCACCTCAAGATAATCAAACACAAAAATATGTAGGAATATCATTGTTAAGTTCCATAGCTCCCAGGTTAAGGAGAAAATACTAAAAGTTTTAAGGGAAAAAAAAACAATTTAACTACCATGGAGCTACAATCAGGATGATACAAGACTTAGTGGCTACAATATTAAAAGAATTCAGGACAAAGAATATGGCATTTTGCAAAGTAAAAGAATTGGACTCACAATCAAAAATAACACCCAGAAAAGATGAGCATAACTATAAAAGGTAAAAAGTAGATATTTAATGATCTAGGGATTTTCAACTCTTCCTAGGGAAAAACCCAGAACTCAACAGAAAATTTGATCTATGAGAAATATACAAAGGTAATGAAAGACTAATCATAAGAAACCCAAAAGGTCAGTGTTTGAAATTTTATGAAAAAAATGTCATCTATGACCCCTGGGAATGGCATCATTGCCTAGGTATTTTGAAGGGCTGTATATGAATTGAAGACTCAAGCCTGAGGTGAATGTAATGGAATGAGCTGAAATGGTTGTAGAATAGACCAGAAGCAGATAGGGTGGAAATGGTTATCTCATATGGAGGAGGAATGAGTGGAGGAACTGCCACAGAAAAAGGGATGAGGGAGTAGAGTCCTGGTAGTAGTAGAATCCTACTCTCATCAGATCTGGGATAAAGAGAAAACAATATACACAATTAGAAGGATAGAAATCTTCTTAACATATAGAGAAACAGGGAGAAAGGGGGATGTGATAAAGGAGGAACTGGGAGTCCCCCTGGGGGACTGAGGGAATAAGAGAAGGAAGGGTGGGTTAAAAGAAAGGATAGCTAAAAAAAGGGACAGAAGGGAGGCATACCTAGAGAGTACATATCAAGAAATCGGGTAGTAAGGTGAAGAGATAAGGGAGAGATTCTTAGGACAAGATAGAAGAGGGATTTTTAGATTTGAACTCATATTAAGAAGGAGGAGATCAGAGCTGGGGGGGAAAAGGAAGAGTTTTTTTGGAAAGATTGAAAGAATAAGAATTAAAAGATAAATGGGAAGGGAGGGACTTCTGGAAAGTTTGGCCAATTTGGAACTAGGAGGGCCAAGGGAGAGGATAAGAGAGGACTTTTGAGAAGGGGTGTGAATTAGAGAGGTACTGATCCAAGAAAATTGGACATCTGAGGAGGTATGTGACAGAAAGAAAGGAAGAGGGGGACAAAAAGTGAGGAGGGATGGAGTAGATGGAAATGCATAGCTAGAAACTATGAAATTGAGTGTAAATAGGATGAATTTACCCATGGGAAGAAAATGGGTAGCAGAAAGGATAAAAAACCAGGCCATGACAATGTATTATTTATAAGAAATACACTGAAAATGAGAGATACCTATAGAGTGAAGGTAAGGGGCTAGAGCAGAATATACTATGCATCAGAGAAGGTAGGGGTAGTTTGATGATCTCTTACAGAGTTGGGGTTAACATTGATATAACGGGAAAGAATTAACAGGGCAACTATACTAAATTGGATAGTACTATCGATAATGAAGCATTATTAACATTGCACTTGTATACACCAGTTACAGCATCCAGATTTTTAAAGAAACAACTAGAGATACAAATGGAATTAGATAACAAAATAATATTAGCAGGAGACTTTAATAATCCCCTCTCAGAACTAGCTAAATCTAACCAAAACATAAATAAGAAAGAAGTTAAGGAAATGAATAGAACCTTAGACAAGTTAAATATGATAGCTATCTGGAAACCCACACATACTTCCATGAGACTAGTAGTAGACATAAATTCAAATATACATATAATCCAAACATAGTTTCTAGTGGGACAAGAATGGTTTAGAAAGCATAAATACTCTGCAACAGTCTTTAACACATCATTCTGTGGCAGTAATCCTGCATTCCTGAGGGGTTGTGGCACTGGAACAAAAGTTCCACTGGGTATGACTAAGCTGGGAAGACTTTGGTAAGAATATGATCCTGGCAACAGATTGTGTCTGCTGCCTAAGTACCAACCTAGTTAAATATGGCTCTGGTAATATAATATGTTAACTGAGAATCATATGGGTTAAGTTGATCAAATTAAATGCTAATAGAAACATGGAGAAACTGGCTTAATATTGTATTTCTAGGGCAGCTATGAATTGTTTTTTAGAAAACAACATAGGAATATACATTCAGAGTTGTAAAGCTATTCATGCTCATTGACCTAGAGATCCCACTAATAGGATTTGGTCTTCAGAGCATTATTGAGAGGGTAAAAAAACTGTGTATGTATGAAAATATTTATGGAAGCTTTGTCTATAATGACAAAATAAGTGAAAATAACACGAATGTAATGATTAGGGAAAAGATCTGAATAGATTGTGATATTTGAATGTAATGGGTTGCATTATGTTATTAGAAATGAAAAGTATTGGAAATATAAAGAAAATAAGGGAAATATATGAAGAGATGAAAAGAAAAGAAAGGAAAATAAGAGTAATACATACTGTGATTACATTTTTAAAAACTAGACACAAAATCAAGAGAAAAAAGCAACCAAATAAAATAAGACCAAAAGGAACTCAAAAGCAGAGAATGTTTATATAGTAGCACACATATATATTTTTAAACAAATTGTAAACAATGTGGATTTTGAGGTATGTTAGTGCATTTGTTTATTTAAATTTTAACATTATTTTATTTGGTCATTTTCAAACATTATTCATTAGATACAAAGATCACCTTTTTTTTCCCTCCCCCCTGCCCCCACACCTCCCATTCGCCATGTGTGATTCCTCTGGGTGTCTCATGCGTCCTCAACCTGAACCCATTTCCATGCTATTGGATTCCGTAGTAGGGTGTTCATTCAGAGTCTCTCCTCAATCATATCCCCTCCACCCCTGTAGTCAAGCTGTTGTCCTTCCTCCGTGTTTTTACTCCCACCATTTGTCCTCTGATTTTGGGTAGTGTTTTTTTCTCCTTGGTCCCTGCAGGTTGTTCAGGGACATTTTATTGAGACTAATGAAGAAGTCCATTACGTTCGATTGTACCACAGAGTATCAGTCTCTGTGTACAATGTTTTCCTGGTTCTACTCCTTTCGCTCTGCATCACTTCCTGGAGGTCGGCCCAGTCTCCATGGAATTCCTCCAATTTATTATTCCTTTTATACTATAGCACATACTATATACTATATATATACTATACTATACTATACTAGCACTATATACTATACTATATAGCACAATAGTATTCCATCACCAACATATACCATAATTTGTTCAGCCATTCCCCAATTGAAGGGCAGCCCCTCATTTTCCAATTTTTTGCCACCACAAAGAGTGCAGCTATGAATATTCTTGTAAAAGTCTTTTTACTTATTGTCTCTTTGGGGTATAAACCCAGCAGTGCTATGGCTGGATCAAAGGACAGACACTCCTTTATCGCCCTTTGGACATAGTTCCAAATTGCCCTCTAGAATGGTTGGATCAATTCACAACTCCACCAGCAATGAATTAGTGTCCCTACTTTGCCGCATCTGCTCCAGCAGTCATTACTTTCCATAGCTGTCATGTTAGCCAATCTGCTAGGTGTGAGGTGATACCTCAGAGTTGTTTTGATTTGCATCTCTCTGATTATCAGGGATTTAGAACACTTCTTCAGGTGCTTATTAATAGTATTGATTTCTTTGGCTGAAAACTTCCTATTCATGTCCCTTGCCCATTTATCAATTGGAGAATGGCTTGATTTTTTTATACAATTGCTTTAGCTCTTTAAAAATTTAAGTAATTAGACCTTTTTCAGAGGCTTTTGTTATGAAGATTGATCCCCAATTTGTTGCTTCTCTTCTAATTTTGGTTACATTGGTTTTGTTTGTACAAAAACTTTTTAATTTGATGTAATCAAAATTATTTATTTTACATTTTGTGACTCTTTCTATGTCTTGCTTGGTTTTAATGTCTTTCCCTTCCCAAAGGTCTGACATGTATACTATTCTGTGTTCACCTAATTTACTTATGGTTTCCTTCTTTATATTCAAGTCATTCACCCATTCTGAGTTTATCTTGGTGTAGGGTGTGAGGTGTTGATCCAGACCTAATCTCTCCCATACTGTCCTCCAATTTTCCCAGCAGTTTTTGTTAAATAGTGGATTTTTGTCCCAAAAGCTGGGATCTTTGGGTTTGTCATAGACTGTCTTGCTGAGGTCACTTACCCCAAGTCTATTCCACTGATTCTCCTTTCTGATCTTTCTGATCTCCCTTCTGTCTCTACCAAATTGTTTTGATGACTGCTGCTTTATAGTATAGTTTGAGATCTGGGACTGCAAGGCCACCTTCCTTTGTATTTTTTTTTTCATTATTTCCCTGGATATCCTTAATCCTTTGTCCTTCCAAATGAATTTTGTTATGGTTTTTTCTAATTCAGTAAAAAAATTTTTTTGGAAGTTCAATGGGTATGGCACTAAATAGATAAATAAGTTTGGTAGGATGGTCATTTTTATTATATTGGCTCATCCTATCCATGGGCAGTTAATATTTGTCCAATTGCTCAAGTCTAGTTTTAATTGTGTGGAGAGTGTTTTGTAGTTGTGTTCATATAGTTCCTGTGTTTGTCTCCGGAGATAGATTCCTAAGTATTTTATTTTGTCCAAGGTGATTTTGAATGGGATTTCTCTTTCTAATTCTTGCTGTTGAGATGTGTTGGAAATGTATAGGAATGCTGATGACTTATGTGGGTTTATTTTGTATCCTGCAACTTTGCTAAAGTTGTTGATTATTTTGATTAACTTTTTTGTTGATTCTCTAGGATTCTTTAAGTAGACCATCATGTCATCCGCAAAGAGTGATAACTTGGTCTCCTCCTTGCCTATTTTAATACCTTCAATTTCTTTTTCTTCTGTAATTGCTACTGCTAGTGTTTCTAGTACAATGTTAAATAATAGAGGTGATAATGAGCATCCTTGTTTCACTCCTGATCTTATTGGGAATGCATCTAGTTTATCCCCATTGCAGATAATGTTTGCTGATGGTTTTAGATATATACTGTTTATTATTTTTAGGAAAGACCCTTCTATTCCTATACTTTCTAGTGTTTTTAATAGGAATGGGTGTTGTATTTTATCAAAGGCTTTTTCCTGCATCTATTGAAATAATCACGTGATTTTTCTTGATTTGCTTGTTGATATGGTCAATTATGTGGATGGTTTTCCTAATATTGAAACCAGCCCTGCATTCCTGGTATGAATCCTACTTGATCATGGTGAATGACCCTCCTGATCACTTGCTGAAGCCTTTTTTCTAGTATCCTGTTTAAGATTTTTGCATCTATGTTCATTAGGGAGATTGGTCTATAGTTTTCTTTCTCCATTTTTGATCTACCTGGCTTTGGAATCATTACCATATTTGTGTCATAAAAGGAGTTTGGTAGCACTCCCTCTTTGCTTATTATGTCAAATTCTTTGTATAGTATTGGGGTTAGCTGTTCTTTGAATGTTTGATAGAATTCACTAGTAAATCCATCAGGCCCTGGGGATTTTTTCTTAGGGAGTTCTTTGATGGCCTATTGGATTTCTTTTTCTGATATATTTCTGATATTTAAGAATTTTATTTCTTCTTCTGTTAGTCTAGACAATTTATATTTTTGCAAATATTCATCCATATCACCTAGATTGACATATTTATTGCCATATAATTGGGCAAAGTAATTTTTAATAATTGCCTTAATTTCTTCTTCATTGGAGGTAAGGTCTCCCTTTTCATTTTCATTCACTGTTAATTTGCTTTTCTTCCCTCCTTTTTCTAATTAGGTTGATCAGTACCTTGTCTATTTTGTTTGTTTGTTTTTTCAAAGTACCAGCTTCTTGTCTTATTTATTAATTCAATAGTTCTATCACTTTCAATTTTATTAATTTCTCCCTTAATTTTTAGGATTTGTAGTTTGGTTTTCTTCTGGGGGTTTGTAATTTGTTTGCTTTCAAGTTTTTTGATTTGCATGTCCAATTCATTGATCTCTGCCCTCCTTAATTTGTTAATATATGCACTCAGGGATATGAATTTTCCTCTGAGTACTGCTTTGGCTGCATCCCATAAGGCTTGAAATGATGTCTCACCATTGTCATTTTCTTCAATGAAATTATTAATTGTTTCTATGATTTGTTCTCTTACTAACCGATTTTGGAGTATCATATTATTTAATTTCCAATTGATTTTTAATTTTGCTCTCCATGTACCCTTACTGATCATTATTTTTATTGCCTTATGATCCAAAAAGGTTGCATTAATTATTTCTTCTTTTCTACATCTGTATGTCATGTTTTTATGACCTAGTGTATGGTCAATCTTTGTGAATGTGCCATGTGCTGCTGAAAAGAATTTTTTATTTATTTTTCTCCATATATCTATCAACTCTAATTTTTCTAAAATTTCATTCACATCTTTTACCTTTTTTAAATTTATTTTTTGATTTGATTTATCTAAATTTGATAGTGGTTGGTTCAGATCTCCCATTAGTATAGTTTTATTATCTATTTCCTCCTTCAATTCTCCTAGTTTCTCCATTAGAAATTTGGTTCATACATGTTGATTAGTGATATTTCCTTGTTATCTATGTTCCCTTTTATAAGGATATATTTACCTTCCCTATCCCTTTTAATCAGATCTATTTTTACTTTGGCTTTGTCAGATATCATGATTGCAACTCCTGCCTTCTTTCTTTCAGTTGAGGCCCAATAGGTCTTACTCCAACCTTTAACTCTGACCTTGTGAGTTTCTACCCGCCTCATGTCTGTTTCTTGAAGACAACATATGGTATGGTTTTGGATTCTAATCCACTCTGCTATTCATCTACATTTTATGGGTGAGTTCATCCCATTCACATTCAATGTTATGATTGTCATTTGTAAGTTCCCCAGCATTTTGATATCCTCCCCTAATTCTGAGCTTTCTTCTTTTGCTATTACCTTTTAAACCCATGGTTTATTTTAAATCAGTCCCCCTAGTCCCCTCCCTTGTTGTGCTTCCATTTCTAGCCCCTCCCCCTCTCCTTCCCTTCCTTTTTGTGTCCCCCCCCCATCCCTTTGGTTTTCCCCTCTCCCTAACCCTGTTGGATAAGATAGAATTCAAGATCCCAATAGATCTAGATGCTCTTTCCTCTCAGAGTTGGTTTCACTGAGAATAAGGTTTTAGTATTAATAATTGGCTCTCTTTTCCTCTTCTTATAAGAGAATTCTTCCCCTCCCCTTCCCGTGTATATCTTTGTGTGACAAAGATTGTTCTATTTAATTTATTCCTATTTCTTCCAGTATATCTTAGTACCTTCATTGATCCCCCCTTTCCTTTTTCTTTCTTTTTTCTCCCTCCCCTCCAAATCATGTTAATGCCCCAATCTTTCCCTATGAGTGATTCTTCTGATTACTCTATTAATGCATACAATTTTTGAAAGTCGCACATAATGTTTCCCCCATATGTTAGTATATATGATTTGATCTAATTGTGGCCCTTATACAAGAGAGTTTGAATAAAAGAAAAAATAAAGCACTTTTCCCCTTTCTTTCATATTTACCTTTTCATGTTTCTCTTGCTCTTTGTGTTTGGATGTCAAACTTTCCACGGAGTTCTGGTCTTTTCTTTATGAATATTTGGAAATCTTCTATTTTGTCGAATGCCCGTACTTTCACTTGGAAGTATATAGTCAATTTTGATGGATAGCTGATTCTTGGTTGAATACCCAGTTCTCTTGCTTTTCTGTATATCGTGTTCCAGGCTTTATGGTCTCTTAGTGTGTTTACTGCTAGGTCATGTGTGATCCTCATTGATGCGCCTCTGTATCTGAAGTTTCTCTTCCTAGCTTCTTGTAATATTTTCTCCTTAGTTTGGAAGCTCTTGAATTTGGCAATTACATTCCTGGGGGTTGTCTTTTGGGGATTTAGTATAGAGGGTGTTCTATGAACTCTTTTGATTTCTATTTTGCCCTCTTGTTTGAGAATGTCAGGGCAATTCTCTTCAATGATTTCTTGTAGTATGGCATCTATGTTTTTGTTAATCTCTGGTTTTTCAGGTAGACCAATGATTCTCAAATTTTGCAAGATCACTGTCTTCCAGTTGCTTAATTCTGGTCTTTAAGGACTGTTTTGCTTTTCAGTTTGGTCTGCCCTTCTGTTAGAGGCTTCCAGCTCTTTCTCCAATTGTGAGATTTTGTTGGTCAGGCTGAAGACCTCTTTTTGAATTTGTTCCCATTTTTCTTGCCAGAAGGTTTCCATCTTTTGGATAAGCTCCATTTTGAGTTCTTCCAGAGCTTGTGGATAGTTTCCATTTTGGGGGGGCATGTTTTGATTTTGTTTGCATTTCATCCTCTTTTTCATCTGTAGACTGGGTTTTCCCTCCATAGAAGTTTTCAATAGTCACTTTTTTTCCCTTTCTTCTTGGAGGGTTGATCTTGGTCACTCTGAGCCATCTCTTCGGTGGTTTTCCCTTTCCTTTTCAGTAAGAAATCTGAGTGAAATGGGAGGATTTTGATGTTTTTGCCTAAGGCTGATTCTTCCCAGCCTCTGAAGTTTGTTAGTGTGCCTGCCCACATAGTCAGTGGTCTCTTTTCTCCAGTGCGCGCAGGCTTCCCCTGTAAAACCACTCTGCGGGGTAGTTCCCTGGTATTCCTTGTCCGTTTCCAAGGACCCTGGTGTGCACCCCCCCCACTACAGCGAGGAGCAGAGGAGATTCTACCCCGGGCCATTTCTAGAGCCTCCATGGGTTCGCAGTTTGCAGGAGCCCCATGGTCTGCATGCTCTCCAGTGAAACCGCTCTGAGGGGTAGTTCTCTGGGAGTCCTCTTTAGATCCCTAGCACCCTGAAGTGCTCCCCACTCACTGCAGAGCCATTCCTCACTCACTTGCTATCTCCAGTGAGTGCGCTGGGGTGGGGGCAGCTCAGCTCAGTTCACGCTTGGCAGCAAGCTTTCTTTCTCTCTCTTATAGTGTGGAAGTGTTGAAACCCCACGTACCTTCATTGCTGTGGGCTACTGGAGAGTCCCTCCGATCTTCTAAAGATGATTTTTATGCTCTTTTGAGGTAGTCTATTTTGTTCAATTTGGGGGAGAGGAAGGAATTCATGTCTAGATTGCCGCCATGTTTACCTGGAAATCTAAGTATAAAATTTTTAAAAATTGGGGGAAAAAAAAGCAGATTGAGTTGCTTTTGGGACCAGTAGAGGAAGTGCCCATATTGAGGAGATCAAAGAAACTATCAAAGGGTTTACATTCCTACCATATGAATGTTGGGACTCTTTACAACTTAGAGAAAGGGCAAAGGGTTCCCTCAGTACTGCTGAAATCAGAATGATTGTCTACTTTACAAAGCTGGATTCATCTCAGAGCATTTTTCTTTCTGGGACACTTGTTTTTGTATCCCTGATATTTAGCACAGTTCCTGTCATATAGTAGATGCTTGACTATTTCATTATTTCATTGATTTATTCATTAATACTACCCCCTCAGCTCCCTTCCCACTCTACCCAAGATCTGGAGGATTTCCCTACGTGGATGAGTGTGGGAAGGGTAGGAATCAATTTAATACTCTCATCATGAGGAACATACCTCCTATGAGAGAAACAAAATTAGTCTGGAGTGAAGTTATCTAACTACAATCCCCCCATATTTCTGTCAACCCCTGAAGAGTAGGGGTCCAACTGAGATGGCAGTGATTAGTTATAATTGAGGTATCAATGTGAACTGGCATATGGTAGCAAGCTAGTGCCAGCATGTTTAGCTTTAAGTGCACTCACACACACACACACACACACACACACACACACACACACACAATTTTTAAAGGCAATGAGGGATTGTGTAGATCCATTAAATGGCCATATGGACCTTCAAGTTCTTCATTCCACCAAGCAGGTGTTGGAGGGCCCCCATCCAGTGCATGCTGGGAATGCTGGATGGTGGTTCACTGAAGACAGTGGACCCCCTGGAAGTTTCTTGGCTATTCCTGTTTAGAAATCATGCCACTGCTCTTCAGGCAGGCAGATGGAATGGGGAGCGAGGGGGAAATCACCCTCTGCTTTTTAACTTGTATCCTGGCTACAACCTCCCTATTTGTTGTTTAACTGTGTGCTAAAGCTATATATGCAAAATGAGACAGTATTTTCTTTTCCCCAACTTTAGGAGAGAGTGGGAGGAAGATGGAGAAGAAGGTGCTAGAGGAGCCTGGAATTAACTTGAAGGGTAGTGCAAATTGTTGATTACTTTATGCAAATTCTCTTGAACCCCTTTGACTTATTTCCCTACCTAGAGTTAAAAAGGATAAGCTTTTCTCTGCCAGCAGGGATATATTAGCTCATAGAAATTCAGCACCTCCTATCAAGGCATTGAATGGCACCGGCTGGCTGGCACCATTATCTACAAAGGGAATTTTCAATGAATTTGGGGAATCGGAATAATGAGCCTGGGATGTGATAAATGATGCCTGCTGGAAAAGTTGTCCAAAAAACATACACAAGGTAGCAGTAGACGAAATAAACACCACAGCAAGAAAATTAGCTAGGAATTGGAGCTGAAAGTGAAGCATCTGTAATCTGTTGGGGCCAACCCATTCATGCACAATCCATCAGGGTGCCATGGAATTACTCATCCATCTAACCTCAGTTAATTATCTAAATTCAGCCAAAAGGCCACATATCGGTATCACAAGGCCTTTTGACTCAAACAAAATAAAAATCTATTTAGGTTTTTAGAACAAAGACCTTTTTAATCTCCTAGGATTCCAGAAACACATTTTGAAAATGTTAAATGTGTGTTCCAGAGGTTTGCCAGGTACCCTACAGAGGAAGTTTTGGAAAGAATTAGAGGCTGCTTTCTCTGCTTGCTCACATTGCCTTCTTTCTAAAATGAGGAACAACTAATGATGTAGTCACAAAGTACTTACATTTAGTTCTACCTATGATTGAAGAGCTATAAACCTACATCAATTTAATTGGGTCCAAAGGATTAGGGAAGTACACATAAGAGAAAGAACTTTGGATTTGGAAATAAAATTTGGGTTTTAATTCTACTTCTGCTACCAAGTACCACTGTTACTTTTATATCACATAATGATGTGATTTTATACTATTTATATATATTATTTCTACTATACTATGTTATAGTATATATTATAAATAGTATAATTTATATATTATTTGTATTATACATAAATATAAGTTTCTCTCTCTTGGGTATATTAGCGAGGGGTGCCATGAATGATTCCTGATCCTATTTAGCAAGGCTACATGCTGTCAAACACCCATCCCTACTTGTTATAACCACCATCTTATGATAGCAGGTACTTTGGGATAACTGCCAGACACTCTCTGTCTCTCAATGACTTGGATATCTTTCTCCTTTTAGCATTTTTTTTAATTATATGGAAGGCACTACCTATTCTAATTGGGCAGCTGGAAGGTGCAGTGGATTGAGAACTGGGTCTGAAGTCAAGAAGTCTGAAGTCATCTTCTTGGGTTGTAATCCAGTCTCAGACATTTATTAGCTATGGGATCCTGGGCAAGTCACTTAATTCTTTTTGCCTCAGTTTCCTCATCTATAAAATAAAATGGAGAAGGAAATGGCAAATGATTCCAGTGTTCTTGCCAAGAAAACTTCAAATGGGGTCATGAAAAGTTGGATATGTCTGAAAAATAAGTCAACAGCAACAACAGAAGGTTTGGATTGGATTACCCTTTCAGATCTCTATTCTCCATCCCATTCTAGGAAAACTCTTCCCCTTCAACTTTATCTGCCCTATGTTTCCTAGTTACTTAATCCTCCATGTGCAATTGTAATAAATGTTTAATTGAAGTAATAAAAACTTAGCAATATGGAAATATAAATGAGGATTGGCATACATTCCTATATACTCTTTCATGCAGCTATAATATGAAAACCACCTTGTTCTGCCCAACCTCCCAAGCCTGGGCAGGGGTGGGTGAATACAATTGGAATTTCAAATTAAATAATCAACAATTGGTTATTAATATCTACTATGTACTAGGTGTTGGGGATAAAAATACAAAGAATGGAATAATCTCTTTTCTTAAGTCATTCTACATCCTAATGGGAGAGATAACAGTAGATTTATACATGTATACAGAATAATTTTCTCTCTATTTTTGGTATTAATTATTAAAGAAGGCCAGAGATTGGAAGGTTTCTATACTACACATGAGAAAACTAAGATACAAATATTACATGACACCAAGTTCATGCATTTACAGAAATGGTATTCAAATGAAAGTCATTTCAATTTATATTTCTTTTATTCCTAGTGATCTGAAGTGGATTTTTTTAAAACATGGTTGCTCTTATTTTTGAGGTCTTCTTTTAAAAATTGTTCACATCCTAAAATCTCTTGGGATAGATGCCCTATCTTAAGAAAAATATCAATAGAACAGAGTGTGCTCAGAGAAGGGCAACCAACATTTAAGGATTCATTGAAGAAATTAGGGAGATTAAGATTAAAGTAGAGGATTTAAGGCAGGAAGGGGGGAAGGGGGAAATATGATGGCTATATGCGACAAACTAGTTAACCTTGTGGGTCCCATCCAACTCTAAGATTCTGTGATTTGCCACAATTGATGTGTCAGATTTGTGGTTCAAACCCTGGTCTAGTCTTCATCTTGATTTAAAAACAAATAGGGTGGGGCATCTGGGTGACTCAGTGGATTGAGAGCCAGGTCCAGAGATAGGGAGGTTCTGGACTCAAATGTGACCTCAGACACTTCCTAGATGTATGACCCTGGGCAAATCACTTAACTCCCATTGTCTAGCCCTTCCCACCCTTCTGCCTTGGAACCAATACACAGTATTAATTCTAAGATGGAAGGTGAGTTTAAAAAAAAAAAAAGGGAGGGTCAGCTAGAGAGCACAGTGGATAGGGTGCCAGGTTTGGAACTGGAAGGAGCTGGCTTCAAATTTGACCTTAGACGCTTCCTAGCTATGTGACTCTAGGCAAGTCACTTAACCCTAACTGCCTGACCCATGCCACTTTTCTGGTTAGGTCAGGAATTGAGCAAGTAGGAGGGGCATGCAGTCTGGGTTTGGGTAGGAAGAAGTATTCCAATTGGCTTTCCCAATTTTATCTGGGAGGCTGTAGGAGCCAGGTTAATCAATGACAATATCTGTAGTGTCTACTTTGGGCTTAGCATGGTGGAGATATCAAAATAGAGGTATAGCCTTTGTCCCAATGGGGCACTTTTTCAGGAGTACCAAATTGCTTCTTTTCATGCAGCCAGTTTCTTTTTGTCTATGCTTCCACCTCTTCCTTATCTCTAGGAACAATGTTCCCTCAAAATCCCTTTTGCTGATCTCAGTTTCCATGTTCTTCATCAGTGATTCTTCTCCACTTGAGACAAATAGGATTTGTTCTCTTCACTGAATGTTTAGGGCTAGGGGGCAGTTAGCACAATTATATATAGTTAGGTGGATGGAGCACTGGACTTGGAATCAGGAAAACTCATTTTCATGAGTCCAAATCTGACCTCTACCACTTACTAGTTGTGTGGCTTTGGGCGAGTCCCTTAACCCTGTTGGCTGCAGTTTCCTCATCTGTAAAATGAGCTGGAGAAGATAATGGCAAACTGCTCCACTAACTTTGCCAAGAAAATCCCTCACAGAGTCACGAAGAGTTGGACATCCCTGAAACAACTGAACAACAACAAAAGGGGACATTTAAAAAGAAAATGATTTCAAATCTGAAATCTGAATTAGACTGCTGGCTGATTTTCAAAAGATTTTTAGACTTTATTCACTATCAGGTTTTGCAAATCATATCAAACTGACCTTCTAACTGTTCCTCAAACCCTTATGCCTATAGGGTGTACCTTCTCTGCCTTGGCATTTTAGAATCTTTACTTTCTTCAAAGCTTCACTAAAATAATACCTACTATGTGATGTCTTTCCTGATTCATTCCTTCCCCTTCCAAATTGCTAGTACCGCTCTCCTAAAATTACCTTGTGTTTATTTATCTATTCATCCATCCATCAACTCATCTTTCTATCTTGTGTGTGTGTGTGTGTGTTATTTCCCCTGATAGAATATAAGCTTCTTGAAGCCAAGTTCTGCAGACATAGTAGAGTGATGGACTTGGAGATACAAAGACCTGAGTTCAAGTCTCACTTCCTATATTTATTAGCTGTGTGTCCCTGGATATGACCTTAACCTCGGTCAGCCTTAGTTTTCTTATCTATAAAATGAGGATAGTAATAATACCTGACTCAAAGGGTTGTTTTGAGGATGAAATGGACTATATAAAGCACTTTGCAAACCTTAAAGCACAACATAAATGCTAATATTATGTTTTCTTTGAACCTTCCATACCTGGCATAGTGCCTGATAGATAGTAAATATTTGGAAGATGTGTGCTGATGGATTAATTGAAGCTTGGCTGGGTACTTCTTGACTTTCTCATCTTCTTGAAAGCACTGATTCACATGAGCCTCATTGTGAGACAATGCATTATCACAGAAAGTGGGAAGGAGTTCAGAACATAGCAAACTTTACCCAAGGGATTCCGGGTTCATCTGCAAATATAATATTTCAACTTGAGAACAAGATAAAGGGCAGATCTTATATATGTCTCTATTAAATTTCATACTGTTAGATTTGGCCCATTGTTCTACACTGTCAAGGTCCTTTTTGGATCCTGGTTCTATTATTTAATGCATTTTATTAGCTATCTTTACCAAACTTGGCATCATTTGCAAATATAATAAAAATTCCATCTGTGTTATATCTTCATCCATAAAATCAATTAAAATGCTTAAACAGAATAGGACTCAGGACAATGTGTCATGGACTCCAAAGAAAGAGGAGACTGCAGAGATCATATAGGAAACTTTTTGGTCTTGGGACTCCTTCTATACTCTTAACATTTTTATACATATGGATTTATAAAATTGGCCTCATACTATGATGCAGTCCGAAAGGGACAGTGCATTTTAAAAGGCGTATAATGTTTTAGTATTCAGTATGAAAATAGTTTTGACATTACAGGACCCTGAAACAGTCTTGGGGAAGTATATCAACCAGATATTGCCAGATCCTGCCTAAGAGATCATGAAAGCTGATGACTGAAAAAAGGGCAGGGGATGGATGCATTAGGATGCCACTGATAACCTTAGCAGTCTGGGCCAGTAAAGACACTGTCTAAAACCTTGAACAAGTCATTTCCTCTGTATGTGTTAAATGACAAAATCAAGACTAAAGTAGTTTATCAAAGTTCATAGGTTAGTGAGATGCATGAGAAAAAATGAACAAAACAGGGCTGATTAAGGGTTTTGACCCTTAGAATAAAGGTAGGGTCAGTTAAGCACAGAGATTTTTATGTACAATTTAGTGGTCCCATTCTATTTAAGTTTGGCACAATGGTTTCAGAGGATCCTTATGAGATTATCAAAGGATAGAAAGTGGTATTTAAGAGTAGCATCTTGAATTCAGACAAAAGGAAGGAATATATATATATATATGTGTGTGTATATATATATATATATATTTTATAGCTAAAAATAATAGTAATAATAGGAGGGGAGATTAAGGTATAGGTAATTGAATTGACAAAAATAAGAAGAGGGGAAAATCCTGGACCTCAGTTTCCTGACCTATAAAACAAGCAGATTGGACTGTACTCTCTCAGGTCTCTTCCAACTCTAAATATCTGATCTTATAAGCCAGTGTCCTTTATAAGCCCATGCCCTTACAAGCATGGGTGAATCAGAAAGAAGCAAAGTCAAAATGGTGCCCCTTTCTCTGTATTTTGCCTCCTGTCCAATGCAGAGGGAGCAGACTGAATCCTGATGCCAACAAATGGTTTTGCAGCTACTCTCAGTCCCTTGGATTTTCAGTGCTATAAAGTGGAATTGACTGGCCTTTTGGCTCACCCTCCTATTGATCGAGATCAGTGCCCTGCCCCATATTTCCTTATAGCAGGAATTTCCCTTGCCCAGCCCAGGAATTTGCCAAGTCACTGGCATTATCTATCCCTGACCTATGAAGGATGTGACATTCTCTACTGTAACTGTTTTATTTAATGTCAAGGTTCAGTTTGAAGAGGACTGTTTGCTCATCTGGATGGCTAAGCAGTGGCGGAGGTCATAGGAGAGAGCACCAAGCAGATAAAGAATTAACATTCTGAAAACAAAGAGGATGACTGGACTGGTCAAGATGATGGCTTGCTTTTCTTCCCTCCATCCTTTCTATGCTTTACACTCCCTTCTCCCATCTATACATTAGCATGCATAGAGACACACAGACACAGTCACAGACCTATATAGCCTTCAGGTTGTCCCCTTCCTGTCTGGTCCTGCTCCACCCCACTCACCCCCTTTCCCAAGAAGGTACCAGGATGTACTGTAGAAAATGCTGATTTGGTAGGATAAAGACCTAAGTTTGGATCCAGTCTGTGCCAGGAAAGTCACTGCCTAAAACCCTAAAGGAGTCATTTCCTCTGTATGTGTTTTACTTTCCTTTTCTATAAATTGGGAAATGGAGAAATTGGGCTAAAATCTAAGGGGCTGACAGACTATATTCTGTTTTCTAAGGCACTTTCTAGTTCCAACATTCTGAATTGGACTAGATGGCCACTGACATCCCTTTGAACTCTGGAATTTTTGTAATTTTTTTTATTCTAGTTTCCATGTTCTAAAAAGTCTTTCTCAGTGATGACATTTTGTGTACTAAGATCCTTTTAATAAGTTTTGACTTCCCAGAAGTGATCCCATAAGAGAGGTATACTAATGTAGCAGAAAGAATGCTGAATATGGAAAGTCATGACTTCAAATCTTGTTTTTGCTGCTTAATTAGTCTATAACTATGTGGTAGTCCTTTTATTTCTCTGAACTTCTTCCGTAAAATGGGACCTTCCTCATGAGACACAACTAGGGAGCGAGGCCTGGAACTTTTCTTAACGGTGCCAAATTTAGGGGCAATGAAAACATATGGGGCCTAAAATCCTAGGAAAAAAGATGGAAACAAGCACTTACTAAGCACCTACTATGTATCAGGTATAAGCACTTTACAGATAACTCAAAACTTAGACTTAGCACTTAATTCTCAAGAATTAGTTAAAATTGGGAGCTCCCAGGTTACTGCTTGCTCCCGTAGGTGGTTGGGCCACAGGTGAACTTCATTCATCCCTCTCCATACATCCCTCCCAACAATGTTTCAGCTTCAAGTGGATCAGAAGCAGCATGTTGGGCCTCTTGCCTTGGAACATGGTACCCTCAGAGAAATATTGTTTCTTTGGGTTCTGTCATTGTTGTGAGCATCAAATGAGAAAACGTAATTAGAGTATTATATAAATGTTCCTTAGCTAGGATCATAGGAGGGTAGCTAGAGAGCCAAAGTGACTGTTACAGGCCTCCAATGACTATTATAATTCTAGGAGCTCCTTAGAAGCCACACTTCCAACTCTTCCTTACTTTCCCTCCCTCTTCCCTTCCCCAGTCAAAGTGCTCCTGTCCTGGGTCCTATCCCCTCTTACCCTGGTGACTCCTACTCTGAAAAACTTATTCTAGTTAAGGTGTGCACAGCTAATAATAAATATAATATAAATAAAAATAATAAACAAATAAAAGTAATAATAAATAGTCATGAGTTACCGCTATCATACTTGTTTTGGCAGGGAATTTGATGCCCTAACACAGAAGGGAACTAATAGAACTTTTAGGCCTGTAAGGGCCAGAAATGTAAGGGGTTAATATAACAGGTTGAACTAGATTATTTAGGAATAGGGTTGCCATGAATTTAATCAATTCCAAAATGATTTTTTAGCAATTTATTTATAAAATATAGAAAGAGTGAAAGTAAGAAAAATGAGAGAGAGGATAGGGTAAGATAGCTAACCTAACACACTAAGTACTTTGCTCTAACCTCTGGCTCAACCCAGGCAGGGCTAATTAGTCCTTAGCCAGAGGGGCCTCAGCCTGGAGTACCTCAGGATGCAGGGAGCCTCTCTCAAAAGGATAGGCCTCTCCTGAGGCTAGTCCCTTCAGAAAATCCAGGAAAGGAGTCTGCCCTTTTCACTCACCCCATGTGGTAGTTCTAAGGGAAAATTCCAAGAGTAGTCTGAGGTCCCATGCTGGGGCTCCTTTATGATCAAGTTCAAGCTGAAAGACCTCTTCACAGGAAGTTCTTGGCAATTTTAAAGACCATCCCTTTTTGTCACTTCCTGTGACTTCCTTCCATTTTACGAGTACCAATTACAGCTAAAACTTTGCTTAGGACTGCCCAGGGGGACGTCAGTTGATTCTGATTCATCACCCACTATTGTACACATGAATCACCTCCTCCACTCAAGTGTAAGTGGGGTGTATATACTGCTGGTGATTAAATCTAAAAACAGGCAAGGGAGAGTTAATCCCATCTTCACAGGCCTCTGCTAGACTGTGGGGAATGGGAAGAGATAGTTTGGGGCTAGAGAGTAGAGAAGGTTGCTCAGAGATCTCCAAATCACCACTTTTTGGGGTTTAAAAAAAGCAATAGGTTAAAATGAATGGAGAACTGACCTAGACTCAAAAGGCCTATATTTGGGAGCAACTAGGTAGTTTGGTGGATTGAGATCCAGGCCCAGAGACAGGAGAACCTGGGTTCAAATCTGGCTTCTGACATTTCCTAGCTGTGTGAAAAGAAAAAATAAAGGAAAACCAGCGTTACTGAATCAAAGAGTACATGATTGTGAGTAAGATATAAGAAGATTAGGGAGACAGAACAGGGCCAAATTGTGAAGGGCTTTGAATGCTAAACAGAGGATTTTGTATTTGATCATAGAAGTATGAGGGTGCCACTGGAGTTTATTGAACTGGGATGTGACAAGGTCATATATATTTTAGGAAGATTAACTTGACAGCTGAATGGAGATGGGCCTGGTATGGAGAGAGATTGGACAACTAGCTGACTATTAGAATAGTCCATGTGTGAGGTGATAAGGGCCTGCACTAAGGTGATAACAGTGTCAGAGGAAAAAAAGAGGACATGTACAAGAGATGCTACAAATGTGGAAATGACAGGAATTGGCAATTGATAGGATTTGGGCCAAGATGAGAGAAAGGGATGAGTCAAGGATGACACCTTGGTTGTCTGGATAATAGGGAGAATGATAGTGCCCTTGACAATTAATAGGGAAATTTAGAAGGAGGGAAATATTTGAGGAAAAGATAATGCATTCAGTTTTAGACTGGGTGAATTTAAAATATCAATCAGATATTCTGTTTGACATATCTAATAGACATTTGGAGATGCAAGTCTGGAGGTCAGGTTGGAAAATAAGATCTAAGAGGCAATAATTGAATCTAAAGGAGCTGCTATCACCAAGTGAAATAGTAGAAAAGGAAAAGAAAAGAAGATATAGTCTTAGAGGACACTCACCTCAAGAGTTCCTGAATTTGACGAAAATCCAATAAAGGGGAACAAGGAGCAATGAGATACACAGGAGAAGATCCAGGAAAGAAGACTGTCTAGAAAACATAGAAAAGTATCAAGAAGAAATTGATTGGTACAGTTTGGGTGACTGAATAGGTAGAGAGTCAGGTCTGGAGTCTGAAGGATCTCAGTTCAAATTTGACCTCAGACATTTCGTGGTTATGTGACCCTAGGCAAAACTCTTAACCCCAATTGCCTAGCCCTTACCTCTCTTCTACCTTGGAACCCATACTCAGTACTGACTCTTAAGACAGAAAGGGTATTTTTCATTTATTTTTTTTTAAAGAAGAGATTGACAGAATCAAAGGCTAAAGAGAGGTCAAGAAGAATTAAGATTCAGAAAAGGCTGTGCCAGTCAATCTCTTCTTGATGATGAGGTTGGAAGGCAGATTATAGAGCATTAAAGAGTGTGAGGCAAGGAAATGGAGATACCTATTGTAGATAGTCTTCTCCAGAAATTTAGCTATGACGATCAGGAGAGATATGGGATAATAATTAGTAGGGATGGATGTAGTAAGTGAAGGTCTTTTGAGGGTGAGAGAACATGGGAATGTTTATATTTAGTAGGGAAGTAGCCAGTATACAAGGAAAGATTGAAGATAGGTGAGAGGGTGGGAATGATGGAGCAGGCAATTTGCTGGAGAAAATGAGATTAAATAAAATAATTTGTGCACTTAGAAGTATTTGCCTTAATGAGAAGGGCTGCCTCTTCATGTGAGACAGAGGTAAAGAATGAACTAGTAGCAGAAAGCATCTGAATGATGTCAGATGAGGAGGAAGGCAGAAAAGGGAACTCTCTGCAAATGACCCCAGTGTTTTCAATAAAATATGAGGCAACATTCTTGGATGGAAAGGAGAGTATAGAGAGTCATAGGAATCTTGGGAAGGGATTAAAATGTTTCAAAGAACCATTGTCATGACTAAGATAGTGAGTTATTTCAAGACATTTAAGAAGATTGCATTATAGCAGTTACAGTCCAATTATGGTATGTAACTGTGTAATTATCCTAAAATCCAAGATTTAAAAAATTTTAGAGCAATTTCAGGAAGAGAAACTTGCCAACATCCTGAATCAAGAAAGCAGATCCTTTTGGAGAAGGTGCTGAAAAGATGCCTGCAGAAGACAACACACTGCATCAAAAGATCCAGAATGAACTTTTGAATATAATGAACTGAACTGAAGGGGGTTGAACATACTTATTCTGAATGTAAACTCTTATGCCAAAGGAGACTGCCCCCAATTGTCAATTTGTCAATGCATCTAGCAATCATTTTGTTTTCTTCCTCTCATATTCCCTTCTCATCTCTAACTATTGTGACTGACTCTTAGAAAATGCAATATTGTATGTACTTTTAGTTAGAAGATATTTAATGGTATAAGATAATTATGTTTAACTGATCCATTGAGAATTCTGGTCTCCCAAAGGATCACAAGGGGAATAATTGTGTTGAGGGAAGTTCATGCCCTCCCTCCTCCTGGGTTGCTGACTGGTCAGTCAACATTCTTTACATGCTAGGGTTGTGCCAGAGTTTGCGTCCGTGAATGTCCATAAACATCTTGTACATCAATAAAAGAAAGGGGGCAGGAACTCACAGGGTCTTTTTTTTTTGCATGGACACAGGGCTGGAGAGAGCAGACAAGTGAGGGAGAGTAAAGATGCTGGTAGAATAGAGATATGTGGTCTGAGAACTTAGAAGAAGAATGATATTTAACTCTGTTCTTATCTACCTTTTCTATTAATTAACTTTATGAAAATTAATAACTGGTTGAGATATTAATTTTAATTATAACATAACATAAATTTGTAGTGGAGCCACTTATCATGGTATTGTGATTTTCTCCAGCTTTGTTTAGTAGGATAACCATAGGTAGCAAATGGTGGAAGTGATTCAAGACTAAAGCAATTTGATACTGGCATATTGATAAGGCAAGATCAGCAATATGACTCAAGAGAAGGGTACAATGTAAAGTTGAAAATGGCAATATGGGGAAAGGAGGAGAATGTGACTATTGATAGGGTTAATGGACTGGAAAAGAACTGAAGGGTGGAGGGATTGGAGATCACAGTGAATCTGAAATACTGGGTTTGGAAGATTGGGAAGAACAGGTTGCAAGACAAGAGAGAAGGGTGGCAACAGTTTTGTTTTGTGAAATTTCAAATTGACCCTTATCCCATGAGAACTTGCCTTCAAGAAACACTGGGACTGACTCTTGTTCCAGAGTGAACAATAAACCATCAAGCATCTATTGCGCACCCTAGTTAGGACTTAGTACCCTTTTGTCTTCTTATAGTATCTATGCCACTCCCAAGTATTCTAGTCTCTGGATGCATCCTCTTTCCCAAACTTCTATGTAAGCAGTCAGTTGTTATCTCCTTGGTTATAATTCCTAAGGTATAAATTTAACTCCAAATTCTTTAGTTGGGGGAAAATTCCCATTATCAGTGTCTTTCTTGGAAACAGTGGGGGCTCTGTGGAGTGGCCACTGTGGAGTGGAGTGAATATTGTCTTCCTTGTCTTGATTAACGATGGGTTCTACTATATCTACTTGGGTAGTTCTGTATTTTTTCAGGTTGACAGTAAAATTGCAATAATTTCAGATCATAAGGGGGAATTTCAGAATTCATGAACATGGAAGTGGGGCATTTGTGAGTAGTAGCAAGATCTAGGTATGGCCATCTTTGTGCATATCTAAGATAGGATAGAGGATTAAGTTATGGGAAATGAGTAAATTAAAGAACAAGGAGCTAATATGGGGGCAGGAGTTGAGGAAGATATCATGGGAAGACTGTCTGATCTGGTTTAGATGGGCTGCTCACTTAAAGAATTACAGTCTCTAAACAAATCTTATAAAATAGAGAAATTTATTAGGAGAAAAGGTTAAATGGCTGAGAGGCAGAGAGAAGGTGGAAAACTGCCTCACAAAGAGGGGATTGTGTGATAAGAGGAGAATTAGAGAAGGTGAGGAGGGGGAAAAAGGAGGGAGATTCTAAGGTTTCAATGACGATCTGTCAATAACCTCTCTGTGTGTGGCGCCTTGATGTCTGGGGTGCAAACAAAACCGTACACACTGTGAGTAATTTATTTGTGTTGAGAAGTCTTGATGTTTGAGATGTCAGCAAGAAAGGTATAAAATAATGAGGTAAGTTATTATACATAATTGTGAGCAGTCATATGTCTGGGTGATGAGCCAAAGGTATGCATTCATGTGATAAATATATAGGATATATCATAAATGTATGGATGGGGGGCAGCTGGGTGGCTCAGTGGATTGAGAGCCAGGCCCAGAGATGGGGGTCCTGTGTTTAAATCTGGTCTCAGACCCTTCCTAGCTGTGTGATCCTGGGAAAGTCACTTAACCCCCATTGCCTAGCCCTTACCACTCTTCGGCCTTGGAACCAATAAACAATATTGATTCTAAGTTGGAAGGTAAGGGTTGTAAATGAATAAACAATAAATAAATGTATGGGCAGATCATCCTTATGGACCTTCATGTTTACATAGCTGCTTCTTGATTGCACCTGGGCTCCCTCTGGTCACTCAGCAATCCCGAGGTCAGAGGCTGGACTCTCCAAGATTTCTCAAGGGTCCTACAACCCACCACAGAAGAGAGAAAGGAAGGGAACCCTCTGAAGAAAATAGGGGAGTTGTCTTAGAGGTCAGTAGATAACAGTTACAGGGATATTGGCTGGGTGGTAGATACATATTTAGTGAACCTTGGCAGAGGAAAAGTTACTGATTGCTGTTGGTAGAGAAGAACATAGAACTGGCCATGGAAAGCCAGGAGTAGTTCCCCACTTTAGTAAATGAGTTGAGAGGAATGAGTAGAAGTGTAATCAGTGCTGGAAAGGGTAAATAGGGAGTTGACATGCGGGATGACTGAGAAAGTAAATGATTTAAGATAAAAGCAAGTTTGTTGTGTATGGACTAGCCATTCCAGAGAACATGGTGGAAGGGATGAGTAGCTTTAGAGTGGAATATTGCTATATATTAGTATCTTGGATCTTAGAGAATGCGAATAATGGACAGGGCATTAGAGGTGGGGAAGATAACAAGGTTTGAGTGATGATGGAGATTTGGTATCACAGGAGTGGGAAGGGGACCAAAGTGGAGTTTGTTAATCATTGAGAAATGAGTTCAAGTGTATTTTGATTGTCTTTAGGGGTTTGACCTTCTCAAAAACTTAAGAATTTCAGACCAGAAAATCAATGCTTGAAGCTAAACGAATGGTGTTACTTTCCTGCCCCCAGTTCCAAGCTCAAGACTCAATAGAATGACTTTATACTCTTTCCCAGAAGGAAGAGATTTAATGCACAGTAGAATGATGGTTTTCCCCTTCTAGTTGGAGACAGATCAAAGAGGAGAGCTTAAGTATAGAAAGACATTTTCTCTCCTTACCCCATAGTCTAGAAACTGATTTGCAATGGACTTATACTTCTCTTCCAGAGGGAGTCTGGAGACTAGGCAGAACTGGCTTGATAGAACAGCATTTCTTCTACTTTTGCTACCTGTTTATCTTAAGGAGAAAAGTACTTTACAAACCGTAAAGCATTAGAAAAACAGATACTATTGGCATTATAAAACTGGAAGTAAATATTATTTCTCATTCCTTGCACAGGGCCAACAATCAAGAAGATTTGCTTTCATCTCCTCCTTGGACCATTTTGCATATTGGAATAGAGATCAAATCCTTAGTTTGTCATTCAAGGACTCTACAATCAATCAATAAACTAGTAATTACTGAGTGTCGGCTATGTGCCAGGCACTGTGCTTGGTACTGATCTGGGGGTACAGGCTTCTCCTAGATCCCCCAAGCCCCAAAGGTGTCTCAGGTCAGAGAGTACATAAAGAAATCATTTTCCTTTGCATTCCTGCAGTGCTGAGGGAAGGTGACTTTGAGCTGAGAGGAATATCATCCCATTCTTGATGAACACAAATAGGTACCTCTCAGCTTGCTTCTGATAAGCATCAGTTTTGAGCTCAGATACTTAACCATCCTCCTACACTGGATAAGTTCACCCCCTTTTGACTTTGAGGCATAGGACATAACCACATGTCCTATCTCAGGTCCTAGAGATCCAAAAGACATCACTTCATCATCCCACCATCACCCATCCCCTCTGTCTCATAACATGTCACCCCACTATCATCCCATCTCTAGTCACTTAGGCTCTGTTGTCAGAAGAGTATAAGTACCCCAAATCTCTATTTCCTCTGGGAGACAGTATTCCACCTGCTCCTGACTCCTGGCCACTCAACCCAGTAATTCAATTTACATTAAATTTAATAAGTCTCTTTTATTTTTAAGCTAATTATTGGAGCCATCATTCCTGACAAGAGTACTTATCCTGACCTAGAGTTTTATTTTCAAGCTCTCCCACAACAGTACAGCAGATACATTCCTACCTTTCTAACTTTAGCACACATTATTCTTCTCCTAGCAGTAAATAGAACACTAGACCTGAAGTCAGAACCTGAGTTCAAATCTAGGCTCACACCCTTATTAGCTATATGACTCTGGACAAGTCACTTAACCCTATTTGCCTCAGTTGCCTCATTGCTCCAGCATTTCTGCCAGGGAAACTCCAAATGGTATTATGAAAAGTCAAACATGACCAAAAACACACGAGAGAGAGAGAGAGAGAGAGAGAGAGAGAGAGAGAGAGAGAGAGAGAGAGAGAGAGAGAGAGAGAGAGAGAGAGAGAGAGAATACTCTATGTAGGGAAAGAGAATTGGTCATAGCCTCTGAAGGTTTCTATACTAGGCAAAAGCGTAACAAGGGCTAGCCAAGGGGAGTTAATTGACTTATGCAGGGTCACCTAGCTAGGAAGTATCTGAGATTAGATTTGAACCCAGGACCACCATTCAGGCTTGGCTTTCAATCCAATGAGCCACCTAGGTGCCCCTGGATATCATCTATTTTTAAAACATTTACACAGAAATATTTACTTTAAAAAGGTATAATCACAAACATACAAAACTTATTCCTTCAGCTTTGGAGCTTGATTTCCTTCTTTTGTACCACCTCAGTCATTCTGTGGAGATGAGATAATCAGGTTCACAGTTTAGCTTGGTTCCCATAAAGCTCAGTCTCAATTTCAAGTCAAAAACCCTAGAGGAGCTCAAGTCCCAGACACATTGGATTCTCTGGACTTCCTTGCTGGGGATAGCTGGCTGCATCTCTTACTTGTAACCCTGGTTTCAAGTTTACGATGGCTCAAATTCTCAGTTAGGTCCTGTGAAAATCACTTCTGGAACTTGAAACTGAGTTTAAATAACAAAGAAAAGCAACACACACCTTAAGAATAATTTCTCAGAGCCAGGATAAGAGGAAGATCAGGGGGAGAAAGTCCTTCTCCAATGAACAGTTCAGTTCCTACAGCTCATGGGCACAGGATGAGTAGCCAACAAGGTCAATTATCGTCTCCAGGCAGACGTCACTTCTTTTTCTGTAAATACAGCTTTACTCTTTCTTGTGAGCTTCAGTGTCATGTTCCTTTCTTTTGGGTTTCTCAAATTAGATGGGCCATAGGAATCTCTAAGTAAACATATGATATTCATAATCTTTCTAATTATTAATAATATTTTCCTCCAACCCTCCCAGCTTTCCAGATTTCTTTTTATTGTCAAGACCACCATTATCCACTCAGTAACTCAGAGTTTCATCCTTGCCATGGTCCTTGACTTTTCACTTTCAATTAGCCCACATAACCAGACTGAGGCCAAGTCTTGTGTTTTCTATCTTCACGTCTCTCTTCATTCTTCTTTTCATTCACATAGCCAGAATCCTAGTTCAAGCCCTCATTCATTTTCCCCAGACTATTGCAAAAGCCTACTGGTTGTTCTCCCTGCTCTTCCCAATCCAGTCCAATTCTTAGTTGTCAAACTGATCTTTCTAAAAGAAGTCTGGTCATATCACATCCCTATTCTATAAACTCCCCCTTCACAGTGTGGCCCCTTCCTATCTTCCCAGTTTTATACTTCACTCCGGTCTGCACATTCTGATTCAGTGACATTGGCCTTCTTACTATTCCTCACAAATGACATTCCTCTCAACTGCATGTCTTTTTTTCACTGGCTTTTTGACCCAATCTCAGAATGGTTTCCCTTCTTACCTCTGCCTTCTGGCTTCCCTGACTCCTTTGAAGACCCAGCTCAAATCCTACCCTCTGCAGGAGATCTTTTCAGGTCCATACCACAATGCTTTCCTTCTGAATTTCCCTATGAAATTATTTTTATTTACTTTCTCTTCATATACCTATTTATTTGCATCTTGTCTCCCATATTGGAATAGGAGCTCCTTGAGGAAAGGGAGGCTATGATTGACTTTCTTTGTATTTCTGGCACTTAGCACAAGATTTGGTACATAGTAAATGCTTAATAAATGCTTGTTGACTGACTGACCAAAAAATGAATGTTAAAGCTACTTCGTAATATGTAGAATTCTCTTAAAATAAAAGAAGTTGCTTCAGTTTGTAGTGAATTCCTCCATCAATGAGACTTTAAGTGGAGGCCAAATGGTAGATAAGGCAGCAAAGTTTGGAGGATGCATATTTTGGGTAAGGGTTGTGCTACGTCATCTCTGAGGTCCCCTACGATTGTAAGAGTCTACAATTCTTTGATTTTTGCTTCCTGAGCCATTCTTCTGCAGAGATCAGAGCCTTTATAAAACTTGTTGAAAACTGGAAAAATATACCCCTTATCAAGAGTTCTATAGAACTAGAATCTTATTTCAATGTAACCTAGAATTATGCCTTATTGAATTGGCCTGAATTAACTCAGAAACTGTTATAATTTGGATAGTGTGGGATGGATTTGCCAAGAAAATTGAATTCGCTTTGATTTGATTCAATTCAATCCAACATTTATTAAGTAGTGACTTTGTGCAAGCCACTATATAATGGTATAAAAGGATTGTGGGAGGAATATTTAGCCTACCTAAAGGAACTATTGTATATATTTTAAAAGAACTCATTTAAAGAGAAGAAACTTATAACTCTTTCTTATCTATTCATCAAAGGAACACCTGAAGAAGCTTTATTTGCAATGCTTTTATAAGCTTCTTTCCAATTATAGAATCAAAATCTTAGAATTTCAGAATTGGAAGTGATCTCCATGGCCATTGTGAATTCATACCACCAAAGAATTTTCTCTGCGACATATCTGATAAATGACAATCTAGCTTGAAGACATACAATAAGTGTGGGAATTCACTCTCAATTAAGGAAACTTCTTCTGTCCTAATTGTTAGGAAGTTTTTCCTGATATCAGTCCTAAAGTTATCACTTTGCAACTTCCACCCACTATTCCGGGTTCTGTTTTGTGAGGTTAAACAGAACAAGTCAAATCAGTCTTCCACATAACAGCACTTCAAATAACTGAGAACAGTATCATATTGGAATGAATCTTCTGCTTTCCAGGATAAAAGTGCCCAGTCATTCAACCTATTCTAATACAAAATGGTCTTAAGACCCTTCAACAGCCTGATTCCTCATATCTATATATTCATCAGTGTATCAATGACCTTCTTAAAATGTGGTACTCATATCTAAGCACTCTACTCACATGTGATTTTACCACACCAGAGTAAAGTGAGACTATTACCTCTTTATTCATTGAAGTTGTATCTCTCTTAATAAAATCCAAGACATTTTCCAGGCTGACAGCATACTACTGACATATTAAGATTACAGTTCACCAAAATTCCCACAGCTTTTACAGATGAATTGCTGTCTAGACGTGCCTTCCCCATCTTTTATTGTGGTACTGGTTTTTCTCAAGCCAAGTGTAAAACTTAACAAAATCCTAATGAATTTCATCTTAGTTAATTTGGCTGGATGTTCTAGACTGTCCAGATTTTTTAACTTGACTATCAGTGTGTTAGTTATCTTTTGATTTGATTTTTATTTTTCCCAGATTATATGTAGATGCAATTTTCAATAATCATTTCCTGATATTTTGTGATCTATGTTCTCTCCCCTCCATCCATTCCTCCTCCTTCCCCAAGATGGAAGGTGATATGATATAGGTTGTTTATGTGTTATCATGTTTGTCATATCATGAAAGACACATATTGTTTACAGTAGAGAAAATTTCATGTGTGAAATAAAGCAAAGAATGGTATGCTTCAATCTATATTCAGACTGTCAGGTCCTTCTATGGCAGTGAATAGCCTTTTTCATCATGGATATCTTGGAGTTGACCTAAATCCTTGCATTGCTCTTAGTTATTCTTTGAGCTTTGAGTCATTTGGAGATTTGATAAAAACTGCACCTGTATCATTATAGGAGCCATTAATAAAATGTTAAACAACAAAAGATTAGACACAGTTCCCTGATCTAGAGACTTCCTATCAGACTGATTAAACTGTTAATAACTTTTCTTTGAGTCAACTCTTCAACACATTCTGAAATTATTTTATTATAATATCATCTAGTCCTCATCTATCCATCTTTTCCACAGAAACCTTGAGAACATTTTTATTAAAGAAAAGAAAGGATTTTTAAAATTAAAATTCACAAGAATCTCTCTTAAATGCTTTATCTAAAACTAGGTAAACCATCTTTATAGCATTGCCTTGATTGTCTACTGCATAACCATGCATCATTATTTTTTAAAAACTTTTAGGGGGCAGCTGGGTGGCTCAGTGGATTGAGAGCCAGGCCTAGAGATGGGAGGTCCTAGGTTCAAATCTGGCCTCAGACACGCCCCAGCTGTGTGACCCTGAGCAAGTCACTTGACCCCCATTGCCTAGCCCTTACCACTCTTCTGCCTTGGAGCCAATACACAGTATTGACTCCAAGACGGAAGGTAAGGGTTTTTAAATTAAAAAAAATCTTTTACCTTCTGCCTTAGGATAGATACTAAGTATCATTTCCAAGACAGAAGAGAGGTAAGGACTAGGCTACTGGGGTTAACTGACTTGCCCAGGGTTGCACAGCTAGGGAGTGTTTGAGGTCAGATTTGAACCCAGGACCTTCTATCTCCAGACTTGGTTCTCTAGCTACTGAGACACCTAACTGCCCTACCATGCATAACTATTACACACAAAAAGGAAATTATAGTAGCCTGGCATGACCTGTTGTTGGTAATGATATGCTGATTCTTTGTGATCACTTAGTGCTTTGCTAGATGTTTATTCACCAACCATAGTTTAAATTTTTTTTTCTAGAATTTGCCAGAAATCTAAGTCAAGTTCATTGGCTTATGGTTTGCAGATTCTAAACCCTTTTCTGACAATCAGAACATTTAGCCTTCTCCCATCCTGTGATATCTCTCCCATTTTCCATCATCATTCAGAAATCCCTGATAATGACTCCATAATCATATTTGCCAGTTATTTGATTTCACTAAGATCTTTTGCTTGAGGGCAAGTGACTTCAATTCATCATGAGTATCTAGGTGCCCAGGTTCTCTTGATTCCAGATCCCATATTCTATGCATGGCTTATCTCTATTAATAATGTAGTGTCTCATATCTCTCCTTTCACCCAAGGTCTATGTACACTTATTTATTCTTTGGGTTCTCTCTAATCTGCTCTCACATTGGCAGGTCTAGGTTCCCAAAGAAACACCATTATGCAGTCACATTAAAATTCTCTTTGAGTCCTAGGTGTAAT
Organism: Monodelphis domestica; assembly: GCF_027887165.1. Taxonomy (NCBI): domain Eukaryota; kingdom Metazoa; phylum Chordata; class Mammalia; order Didelphimorphia; family Didelphidae; genus Monodelphis; species Monodelphis domestica. Next base: position 537,043,718 of record NC_077227.1, read on the forward strand.
CCTGTTATAGGAAAACAAATTTCACAGATCCATCACTTAGCTCTCAAGCCTTCACTGCTCTGCTTCCATTTATACAAACCAGCTATTCCCAATGATGGCACTCTGAGAGTTTAAATGTAATAATTTATTTAACAAGAATACAAAAGAAACAATCACCACATTGCAGATACTCATATATTCATGCACACAAAAGCAAAAACATATACATTGAAATCTACACATAAACTTGAATCACACTCTCTGAGTCATTCAATATCTCTGAGGGAGAGTAGACACATACATAAGCCCGTCAGGGATGCCCATGAAGTGGGAAAATCCACGTGCTACACAAAGCTGCTTCTCTGCTAACTGCTCATAAGCTAGTCCCAACTATTCTCCAGATGCGCAAATCCTATTCTCTTACGCTCTCAAACTGATGAAGCATTTACAAGTTCTTTTAACTTACAATTACCTAAAACGGGTTGTGTTTGTTCTCAAATTAGCTAGCAATTCCTTCGAATCCAGTCAGATTGGAGTAAACAAAGCTCACAATAAAAACGATTCAAATTGCCTCTCCCGACACAGCAATCTAGCCTAGATGACTCTTAACTCGCCAGTTCGATCCCAGCATCTTTTCCCATACATCAAAGTAGTGCCATCACCTCTTTCCACTTTTCTCTTTCTCACCAGAGAGGGCAGCAAAGAGCAGCAGGTGCTTCTGAAGAAAAGCGTGCGTTACCTCACTTTAGCTTTAGTTAACACTGAATACCAATAGCTGAAACTGAAGCTCGGTTCTAATCACTTTCAGTCTATTCAGCCAATCAGGAATTAGCAGCCCTGACAGTTGACTGTTTTTACTAAGGTTTCCTCACACAGTTCAGACAGAGCTGCTTTTGTAACCTCCTTCCCCCAACCGTTTTGCCAAATCTTTCCCCTTATATCAGGTTCTTCAGACTTCTTCGAAGTCAATGGTTTCTACCAAAACTCCCTGGTACTCATCTTTCAACGATGAAGTAAGAACTGACCAAATTTCCCCGATGAAATCAGTAGACCTTATTTAATCATCCCTTCGTTTTCAAACAATGACGATGTTCATGTTTCACCCTTTAAGGTCTAAAAAACAGTTATATGAAAATAAACAGAAGGATCACAATGCCTTGCAGCTCCAGCCATTAATCAATTCTCGATTCGCATTCTGTGCCCTTGAAAGTTATGTTTCTTTATACTCACATTTTTTAGCTTTTAATAAATAAAAGTTCTTTCTTAGTCCCCTTAAGCCATCAAACTGTTCACACACAAACAAGACCTCTTCCTGAATCCTTTACAAAGTGATTTAAGCCTTCATATTTATGTCATGGTTCATTTTTTAACAAAATGTTCAAATTCCATTTGACAAATATTTCTTTACATACTTTTTCTACTCCTTTCATGAATCAAACTGATTATGAATGAGGTAATCCTTTATATTCTTTTCCAATTGTTTCAATGCTTTTTATTTATGTGCTTTTCCTGGACTTTTCAGCATTAAACTACTTCCTATTCTAGGAATAAACGGTGATATTTAGAATATGTATTATTCCATGGTGTCTTTTAACTCTTTTATCCAAATCTCTCATTTTCTAGATAAAGAAATAGAAACAAATCATTTTCCCTCTTTGTATCTCTTTCCCCCCCTCTGTAAAATGAGGAAATTGGACTTAATTATTTCTCTCTCTCTCAGCTCTAACTTCAATGATTCTATAACTAATTTGCCAAACAAAGGTCACACAGCTTGTTGAATCACTCAGATTTCCTAACTTCCACTTTAGTAGTCTTTCCACAAATGGTTTGAAATCTTGAAGTCACTTTTAGTTGACTTCCTTCTTCCGCATTCTCATATCCAATCATTTGCCAATCTTCTTGATCCAACCTTCATAATACTTCTAAAATCATATTGTCACTATCCTAGTTCAGGCCATTTATTTCTTTTTGCCCTGAATATTGAAATAACCTGATTGGTCTACCTGTTTCTAATATCTCTCTAATATCTAAAATACCCTTCCAAAAGCGTAGACCTTACTAGGTCACTCCATTGCTCTAAAACCTCCAGTAGCTCCCTTTTGTCTCTAGGATAAAATACAACCTAACATTTAAAGCCCCCCCCCCCAATCTATTCCAGATTTATTTTGTAATAGTCCTCTTCCAAAATCTAGGTTCCTAGGAGCTATTCCTAAACTCAGCATTTTATCTTCTCTCTCTGTGACTCAACATTGATTTTTCCTCATGCTGGGAATACACTTTTACCTTTCTCCCTCTGTCTCTTCCTTTAAGACTTACTTCAGGCATTACCTCCAATGAAAATTTCCCTGATCTTCTCAATGCCTTCTTCCTAATCATATAACCTTCTATTATACTTAGAGTCATAAGTCTAGGGCTCAAAAACAAACAAACAAACAAACTTAGAGATTGTCTAGTCAAACCTCCTCATTTATAAATGATACACTGTGACCCAGAGAGATTAAATAACTAGCCTAAGGCTACATCAGTAGGAGACCTCAGAAGCAAGATTTGAATCCATGTCCTCTGACTCTAATGCTCTTCTTTTCACTGTACCACACACACTGTTTCATATCTTCATATAAGTTGTATCTGTTGTATAGAATGTAGACTTTTGAGGACAGTTTTTTTTTTAACCATGTATCACTGGAACTTAGCACAGAACCTTGTATTAAACACTTAGTAAGTATTTATTAACTCCAACATCTCCTAAAGTGAGACCAAGCTGTTAGCCAAGAGGGAAAAAATGATTAGAATTGCCTTTGAAAGATCAGTGGCAGGTAAAATGTTGTCCAGGAATGTCACATTCTTAGATTAGGCTCCAGGATGAATGAACAGAATTTCAGAGAGCAGGGCGAGCAGAAAGCAGAAGCAGAGACCAGATTGATTGGTAATTTTTGCCAACAGGTGACCCTGACTGTTTATCTGGCAAATCCTGTGGCTTTGGATCTGGCTTCCAGCAGGGCAGGAGATGAATGCTAACAAATTGATAGTGGCCTTAGTAGTTTAGAAGAATTCTTAGATAATAACCACACACCTTCTGCCTAACAAAAGCATCCGTGTCATCTATAGGGAGCCTCAGACATAACTCTTCTCGCTTAGGTCCTTTTTATTGTTGCTTTCTGGTATTGATCGTCAGATGCTCCTTGGTTTTATCCTGTAACTCTTCAAAAACACAATACCAGGCTGTGACTTGGGAGCTTTCCCCTGTCCTCTACTATGGTATGTCACTACTAACCTAGCAGGTTTATTATAACTTTTAGCATGTGAGTTCAGGCTCCCTATGGATTCTTGGATAATAGACAAGCTTTCCAGCCTTGAATTTTACACCCTCCTGCAATTTGGTTCCCACTTACCTTTATAGACTTATTTTATATTATTCTGCTTCAGTAACTCCATTCTCATCATATATTCTCCAAGCCAAATTAGACTGTTTCAGGTCATTCTCTGAATTGGCTCTGTTGCCCATCACCTTAGTACCTTTGCAGAGGTCATCCCTCATACCTGGAGTGTGGTCTTTCCATGACTCTGCTCTTAGAACCACTACATTCCATCCAAGCTTGAAGTGGTACACTTCACAAATGAGTTCAAACACCTAGAATTTCAATTATTGGAACCGTAATTTATTAACAAAAGATAGAAATAAAGAATCTACCAGCTGGGACAGAATTCCCTAGTGGAAATCTGCATCAGACTGACATTATAGGATAGCTTACATACTTTACAGGTTCTTATCTGACAATAAAACAAACCTTAATACAGGAATGTGGGGTCTGAGATAAGGAGGCAACCTTTAGATATATGAGGGGGCTGTTATCCAAGGAGTGTTTATCTTCACTTAGCCAAATGTTAGTTCGAAGACCCTTTGATATTCCTGAAATTCCTCTTTGTCTCCTGCCCCCAAGCTGAGTAGAGACTAGTCTGTTATCTGCATAAACAGCTTGACCTCCTGGGGGAGAGAAGCCAGGTCTGTTCCCTAAAAATGCTGACAGAGGCCTATCTGCTTTATTTCCTTTTAATTTTTCCATCTTTAGCCTTTTGGGGGCTACTTCAGGCTCAGCCCAGATTCCACTTTTTAGGAGAATGCTTTTTTTAAAAAAGACCTTTACTTTCCATCTTAGAACCAATACTGTGTATTGGTTCCAAGACAGAAGAGTGGTAAAGATTAGCAATGGGAGTTAAATGATTTGCCCAGGGTCACACAATTAGGAAGTATCTGAGGCCAAATTTGAACCCAGGACTTCTCATCTCCAAGCCTGGCTCTCAATCCCCTGAGCCACCTAGCTGCTCCCAATCATGATTTCTTGATCTCTTCTATACCACCCATTAACTGTACTCCAGAGAGCAAAACTCCAGTGGACTGGCCATATAGCCTGAATGTCAAACATATGTTTACCTAAAAGATAACTTTACAGAGAATTAGCACAAGGCAAGCATTCACACGGAAGTCAGAAGTGGCACAATGACCCTCTCAAGGTCTCTCTGAAGAACTTTAGAATAGATCGTAAGGCAAGGGAAACGTTGGCACAGGACCCTCCAGCATGGCATGCCTACATCAAAGAGGCTCTATGAACAGTGTAGAATGGCAGTGGCACAGAGGAAACATGAGATGCACAAATCTAGAGACACCTTCATCCCAAGTTTCCAAATGGACTGTTTGTGCCTGAGCCATGGTAGAGCGTTCCAAGCTCGTATTGGTCTGATCCACCATAGTCAGGCACAATGCACATTGACTCTGGCAGAGGGGTAGTATTTTGGACCTCTTCAAGATTGAAGGACAACCAACAACAAGACCTCCCACAAAATGGTTGATTCTCTTTTTAAATGTACTTATCTGTGTAGTATCATTCTCTCCCTCCCATGTAACCTCCTTTAATCAATCATCCAAGGAAGCTTTATTTAGAACCAGCTTCATGCCAGACACTGTTCTAGACACTGGAGATGCAAAGACAAATACAAAATAGTCTCTGATTTTAAGAAGCTCACATTCTTTAGAGGATAAAACAAATAGAGAGAGATATGTAGGAATATATATACACATATAACATATATGTATTCTATACATTGTTACATATACATATGTTCTATATTACATATCAATATATACACACATGCACATATATATAATTTGATGAGGGGAGGTACTAACAACTGTGATTACAAGGAAAGACCTTCTGGAAGAAGTGAAATTTGAACTGTTTTCGAAGGAAACCAGGGCATCTAAAAGACAAAAATGAAGAAGGAGGCTATTCTAGGCACAGAAGACAAGGAACAAAGGCACAGAGGTGGGAAATGAAATTTGTGAAATTTGAGAAATTACAAGAAGGGCAGCTTGGTTGAACCATAGAATGCACCAGGATGAGTAGTACTATGTGATAAGACAGTGGTACCAGATTGTAGATGGATTTAAATCCCAACCCCAAGGAGAATGTGAGCTTCTTGAAAGCAGGGAAGATCTAATTTTTATCTTTTTTATATCCTAAGGCTGAGTATAATGCTTGACATCTTATGGCAGATTCTGAAATCAAGAACTGATTTTAGAAAAGACAGCTGAAGAAGGATCTAGGGGCACTGCGTATTGCATATTTTGTAGCCAAAAACATAAATGAAGAAGTTACCTCACAGATGTTCTCACCCCAAACAACAGCTTCCAAATTCTATTGGGCATTCTGGGGTAGATTAAGTCTGTATATCCTCCCTTGAAGGAAGATGCCCCCTTCAATCTACCTCCTATTGTACTGGCTTCTAAGTCAGTCACTCACTCTGATTCCCTTTCATGTAGGCATCATGCCCACATCATGCCCTCCTCTTGAACCCTCATCCTATTTCAATCACTCCCACCCTTCAATCACTACCACTCTTCCCCTGGACAATTCCAAACTAATTTTGGTCATTGTCTAGTTCATTATACTATGGTCTTTGACCTCTTTGCTCTATTTCCTTCCAACTTTCTGGCATCCTGAACTTCATTTGTGTATGTATAGGATTATATTTAGAATCCATTTTTTTTTTACTATTTTCTTTCCCCCATGGTGTCTATCCTTCTCTCCCTTCCACAAATAGCCATCTCATATAACAACAAATGGATGTTATTCAAAGACAAAAAAAAAAGAAAAAAGAGAAAAGAAAAAGAAACAGGGAGATGAGAAGTATAACTGATAACATCAAAAAGTCTGAAAATATGTTCAATGTACAAAACTTGTGGACCTTCCACCTCTATGAAGGAGTGAGAATGTCTTGTCATATCTGATTCTTTATAATTTTTCAATACTGACTTTAAAAAACAAAACAAAACAAAAACCCTTACCTTTTGTCTTAGAATCACTATATAGTGGTTCCAATGCAAAGATCAGTAAGGGTTAGGCAATGAGGGTTAAGCACAGGGTCACAAAACTAAGCAGTGTTTGAGGTCAAATTTGAACCCAGGACTTCATATCTATAGGCCTGATTCTCAATTCACTGAGCTACCTAGATGCCCCTGAATTTAATGTTTTCTTTCTCCCTTCCTTCCTTCCTTCCTTCCTTCCTTCCTTCCTTCCTTCCTTCCTTCCTTCCTTCCTTCCTTCCTTCCTTCCTTCCTTCCTTCCTTTCTATTTTTTTCCTAGGGTCACACAGCTATGGAAGTGTTAAAAATTTGAAATCAGAAAGATGAGTCTTCCTGACTCCAGACCTGGCACTCTATCCACTGAGCCACCCAGCTCCCCCTGCAAAATTCACTTTTAATTTTGTGTGTGTTTATGTGGTCTCGTTCTTTCCATTTACATTGCTGTAGTCCTTGTGTATATCTTTTTCTTGGCTCTGCTTACTTCACTCTGCATCATCACATAGATCTTTCCAAGTTTCTCTGCATTCATTATTTATAACAGTAACATTCCATTACATTCATGAACCACAGTTTGTCCAGTCTCCTACTGAAGGGCATCTATTTTGCGTCAATTGTTTGCTCTCACAAAAAGTGCTGCTATGACTATTTTGGTGTATTTTTTTTTTAATCAGTAGCATCCTTGGGGTATGTTTATAAATAGAATCTCAGTCAAGGTATATGAACATTTTAGTCACTTTATCCACATTATTCCAAATGTCTTTCCAAAGTGATTGCACTGATTTATAGTTCTATCAACAATGTTCTGGGGAACCTGTCTTCTTCCCACAATCCCTGCAGTATTCACTATTCTTATCTTGTGCCAATACTGAGGCTGTTTTGATATGCATCTCTCTTATTAGTATTTGGAGCATTCTTTCCTATAAATATCAATAATTTGCAAATCTTTTGAGGAATTTTGTTCATCTCCTTTGACCACTTGTCTTTTGGATAATGGGTTTTGGTCATAGAGACTCATATATGTATATGTTTATAAATTCTTTATATATCTTGGAAACCAGACATTATTAAATAAATTTGATTTAAAATTTTACCTCATTCAATCATTTCCTTTCTTATCCAAGTGCACTAATTTGTTTATAGATAAGTTTCTGAGTTTCATGCAATCAAAATTATTTATTCTTATCTTAAATTTTTCCCAACCCTTTTTTTTTAAACCCTTACCTTCCATCTTAGAATCAATACTGTGTATTCTTTCCAAGGCAGAAGAGTGGTAAGGGCTAGGCAATGGGGATCAAGTGACTTGTCCAGGGTTACACAGCTAGGAAGGGTCTGAGGCCAGATTTGAACCCAGGATCTCCCATCTCTGGGCCTGGCTCTCAATGCACTGAGCCACCCAGCTGGCCCCCTAACCCTTGTTTTGTCAAGAATATGTCTTCAACTCATAACTGTGAGAGATAAATGATCTCCTACTCTAATTTTTAAATGATATGATCTTTAATATTAAGTTCACATGCCCTTTTGGAATGTATTATGGAATATGGACATGGTATTGGTCTAAATTTAATTTCTGCTAGATAGCTATCCAACTTTCTCAGTATTTTTAATCAATATAGAGAGTACTTTCCTAAGTAACTTATGTTTTCTGATTTATTGAACATTGTTGAGTTACATTATTTCTGATTCTCCTTTGTCAAGTCTATTCCTCTGATCTACCTCTCAATTTTTAAACTGATTTCAGATAGTTTTGATTACTTTGAAACATAGTTTGAAATATGAACATTCTATTCCATTTTTGTCTGCCTTTTTTCAAATGAATTTTATTATAATCTGTAAAGTATCCCTTTGATAACTTGGCATATATTTCATTAAAATTATAATTTAACTTCAGTGGCATTATCATTTTTATTACATTGGCATAGCCTAGCCATGAGCATCGAGTATTCCTATAGCTATTTAAGTTGTTTTTTATTTCTTTAAGAAGCATTTTGTAATTGAATTTATACAAGTCTTTTGTGTGGTTTGGCAGATTTGTTTCCAGATACTTTATGCATTTCATAGTTTTCTGGAACAGGGCTTCCCATTTTATTTTTGCCTCATGAATTTTGTTATTATTACATATAAATGTTGAATTTTGAGGATTTATCTTGTAGCCTGCAATTTTGCTGACATTATTGTCTCAGTATCCTTAGAACTTTCTAAATAAAATGTCATGTCATCAGTAAAATATTAGAAAGTTAAAAATAGTTTTAGCTCTTCTTTACCATTATGCCTTTAATTTATTTCTCTTGTTTTATTTTTACTGCTAGAATTTCCAGAATTATATCAAACAATAGTGAGGAGAATGAACTTTGCTTTACTCCCATATTTATTGAGAAAGTTTCTAGTGAATCCTCACTGAATATAACATTTGCTTTTGGTTTTAGATAGACACTTTTTATTATATTACAAATATTTTATTATAAAAAATCTCTCTTTCCTCAAACTTGGTAGACTGTTTAGTGTCATATTTTGTCAGGGGATTTTTCTTTACCTATTGGTTATTTATTGTTAGATGTTCTTATTTTTAATATGACTAATTATGTTGATTATTTACCTAATATTGAACCATTCATCCTTAAGCCCTTGGTATAAATCTAAATTGTTCATAATGAATGATGACTCGAATGAATCTCTGTAATCTGTCTGATAAGATTTTATTTAAGATTTTTCATTGGTATTCCTTAATGATTTAGCCTTCATGTCCTTCCACAGAAACAGTATTAGGACTATAATTGTTTTAAAACAATCTAATATGGTGTTTTCTTTCTCAGTTTTTGAGAGAAATTTCTGCAATATTGATATTAATTGTCCTTTTTAAATCTTGATAGAATTCTTTCTTGAATTCATCAGGACCAAGAGATCCTCTCACTGCCACCCCTTTGGTATTTCCTTTATGGCTAGTTCTAATTCCTTTGCTTTGACTTAAGATCTCTATTTGAACTTTGGTTAGTTTAAATATTTCACATTTTTAAGATATTCCTCTATTTCTTTAGTATTCTCAGTTTTGTTGGCATATACTTATGTATAATATTTTCTGATAATTCTTTTTGTTTTCTCTGATTTTATTGTGATTTCACTGTTTTCTGTTTTAGACTTGATTTCCATCTTCTTTTAAATAAGATTGATTAGTGGTTTATCAGCTTCTTAGAATTTTCAAAGATCTAGTTATTACATTTATTTATCATTTTCATAGTTTTTTTTTTTGGTTTCCAGTTTATTTCTCTTCTAATTTAGAATATCTCCCATATTGTTCTTACTTCCAATTTCCCTTTTTGTTTGATTTCTAATTTTTAAAATGCCTTTTCAATAGATTAATCTTCTCTTTTTCTATTTTGTTAATATAGATGGTAAGGATATAATTTTTCCTCTTGGGGATTACATCCCAGAAATTTTGATATGTTGTTTCATAATCATCATTTGTCACAAAATTATTAATATTTTTTATCATGGACTCACTCATTATTTAATATTTCACAAAGTCTTCTTTTGAGTCTGTCTTTTGTTTATATTCCTTGAACTGAATACTATTTTAATTATATTATTCTCTTTAAAGGATATGCTTACTATTTCTGCTTTTTTACTTTCCCTTACAATATCTCTATTCCTTAATATGTGATCAGTTTTTTAAAGTTCCACATGGTTCTGAAAAATATATTCTTTAGCAGTATCATTTAGAAGATATAATCAGTCTTTTAACTGTAAGTTCTCCAGCAATTTGTTCATTTCTATATTTTTGTGTTGTTTCTCTTTCTGTAAGACTTATTCCAAACTGAGAGGATATTTAAATCTCCTGACACTATTATATTATTCTATGTTCTTATAGTTCAGTGAATTATAAAATATGTTTCTTACAAGCAAAATGATGTGGGTTTTTCTACTCTTCTAAATTTTATTGGAGTGTTTGATCTATTCACATCTAAAGTTTAGAGAGTTGGCTTTCTATTTTCTTCAATATGTATCCAGTATTATATCCCCTCTAAATTAGGTTTTACTTTCCCTCTTCTGCTATAAACTCTATACTATGTCTCATTGGTTATTTTAACTTAATCTATTTTTAAGTTATCATTTAAAATTTGTTTATATGTAACATAATATGTAATATAAGAAAAATTATAGAATACATATGATTTGCTATAAATATGCAATAAATTATAATAAATATATTTATCCAAGAAACAAATTCTCACCTTAGCTATGTTCAAAAATCTATGTCTCATTCCTTTTCCCCCTTCCCTCTCATCTTTTCTTCTTCCCCAAGAAATCAGGTAATATTTAAATAATAATAAATAATTTTTAAGACAGCCCCATTTCCAGCATCTCTTCTCTCACCTTTGAGTCCTTAAAATATCCCCCCATCCACACCTTTGTTCCATGGTTTTAGAGTTTTTACTTATTAGTTTCTTTTTCTTGCTTGTTTTTATTTAGTTTTTAAAAAAATAATTATTTTTCTTTTCAGTGAAGAATTCAAGAAGTTTTTTCTCTTACTCTTCAATTTGTTTCATTAGTATTTTTAATTTTTTCTGCATCTTTACCTAGAAAAAAATTTTTTTTCTTCATGCTCTCCCTTATTTGTCTTCATTTTTCTATTCTAGCCTTTTACTTTATGATTTATGATAGTTTTATTTATTTAGTTCTTATTCTTTGAATCCTTCATGGAATTAAAACTTTTAGAGTAGTTACTTTGAATTGTCTTTTCTATTATTACATTGTAATTTTGTCCCTAGACCCCCTTTTTTTCTGTTGTGCCTCATTTATAGAATTACCAATTCCTGAAAATGAGAGAGAAGATGTTACTTCATAGTGGACAGGTCCCTCTGATTGTTCAGTTCATTATTGACCTTTGCCCACTGTGGTTATTTTTTTCCTGAACTGCCTTAAAATCTTTTCCACTGAGCACAGTCACCTAATCTTGTTCTCATGGTCCCCTTTCCTAAGGCAGAATGAGTGGTAAGTTTGAAATCCCTGAAGACTATATACCCAATGTAAGGTCCCCATATCCCTTTAGAGAATATCTCTCTTCTCCTATGGGACCATTCATCATTGAAATATAATTTCCTCTATTCTTTCCTCTTTTTCAGTCCCTCCAATTACCCTTCTTACTACTCTCCTTTAGGCTTTCTTTCTTTTGAGAGACTAGAGAAATTATTTTCCCTTCATTGGCATCCTTCGATATGATTAGGGAACACATTTTCTCTCTGTCTCCCTCCCATTTTGTAGTTTAGTCTCATAAAAAAAGCATTGGTTTTGTGTAGTTTAGTACATGATGTTTCAAATCTTTTTCTCCACTATTACTTATATTGAACTTCCACTTTAAAGATTGTCTACATTTAGAAAAAAATCTCTTAATGGTCTCACTGTCATTATCTTGCTGCTGTTCTACGTTGCTGCATTCTTTTATTTTTCTTATAGTAATCTTGAGATGTATTAAAAACAAATAATTTCTTCAGTTGTGATTTTCTTTCTATGAATGCTTTAGATGTCTCTCTACCTGTCTGTCTCCTACCTTTTCCCATTAATCCCTAAACTCAGAATACAGTATTCCACTTCCTCCTTCAATTCAGGATAGGTGCAGAAAAGTCTTCTGTTATTTAATTTCCTTACCTTCATAGTCTTCTAGTCACTCACAGAATTACTTTTTTATCAGTAGAATTGCTAATTAACAATTTGCATCTGGGAGTTTGCAGCAAAGACTTACCATTTTTTTTCTGGTGGTGATCTAATGGATTTTTTCAATTGGTACTTTTCCCTCTGTGTACAGAAGTTCTAGGTAGTTTCCTTGTACTTTGTTTTGTATTATAGTATTCAAGTTTTTTTATTTGTATTCTTCTGAAAGACCTGTAATCTTCATCTACCCATGCTGCCTTTGAGATCACTATGTTTTACTTGTATGAAAAAAATCATGTTTATTTTAATGTTATTGCTTTTTTGTCTCCTTTCTCAGCCTTTCTTTCACTTCTGTACATTTGCATTCCCCATTAGTTACTCTTTCTTGTTTCTTCAGTGAGATTTGCCATCATAGAGTCAAGTTTTTCTATTCTACCAATTATTTCTGCTGCGCAGGCCCTAAATTCTGCTTTCACAATTCTCATTTCTTTTTTAAACTATTCAGGAATATCCTGCTGTGGTTCTATCCTCACTTCGGAATCCACAGAGTCCTCAGCCTCTGCCTCCTTGGGTGTTGATTCATTTTCTTTCTCTTGAAATGTTTATTCATAGATGTCTGTATTTTTTTTTACCTTATCTGGAGGGCACATTCCCTTCTTTAATTAATATCTACCCTGTTGGTTTCTCTGTTTATGCTTGAGTTTTTTAATTGAATTTTCTTCCTCCTGAAATATTTGGTAATTTTAGCCTTTTCTCCCTATATTCCCTTATGGCTCACTTTCTGATTCCTTCCCTTTTGATGGTGGTTTCTCTGGGGGTCTAGATTTCATAGCTCCTTCACTCCTGGGCAATTCAGGTTTTACTGATCTCAATATTGACTCCAAGTGACTTCTGGGGAGTTAGAAGTGGTCCCAGTTAGACACCGTACTCTTTCCTTAAGACTAAGTGGAACACCAGAAGACTAGACACATATGTCTTACTTGCCTCAGTTCTCTGTTTTTTGTTTCTCTAACTGAGCTCTATAGCAGCACAGTGTTGCCTTACTGCCATGTCAGCCGAAATAAACTTATGTGTTTTGGTTTTCTGCCACTAGGAGGAGGGAAAATAGAACTGAGCTCAGTTATCAACTTGGGGATCAGTGTGTGAAGCCTTCCTCCTGGAGTAGAGGTATGGAATGACAGCATTAGGGGCTCAGGATTAGCTTTCTCTGTTATTAGTTCATTGAATCAGTATCTCATTTGAGTTCTTCATGTCCTAGATCATGGAGACAGCTGTAATTGCTTTATCTATTGTGCATAGTTTCTATTTGGAGGAATTTTGAGAGGTCATGAACATCAGGGAAAATGTCATGGTTTCCATCTGGCCATCTGACCATCATGAAACTTTCAGTCAACATTTATTGTACTTTCCTATTTGAACTGAAACCAAGCTCTGTCCTTGAGATATCACCTACTTGGAAGTCCCTCCTCCACTAAACCCTTTCATTGTAGGTCACTCTTTCTTCCTTTTGCTGGGTTAGAAAGAAGAATGAGTTTATACCTTGATTTCCACTATTGCTCCCAGATAATTTCTTTACCATTATGTGTCAAACACCTCTTTAAAGTCCATTCAATCTGTCTATACCACCCCTTTCCCATCTTGTTGCCATTAACTCCCAATCTGTGGTCTTTTTTCCTGACTTCCTCCCTGACTTTAGCACTTGCTTCATCGTCTTCCTGTCCATCCTGTGTCCTCTTGAAGGCCAACAGAGGAACCTAAAGGCAGCTTTATTTGTTCTACAATGAATAAAGTGCTGCCCCTTGTATCAGGAAGACTTGAGTTCAAATCCATCTTCAGATACTTATTTGCTGTATGACTTCCTCAGAGTAACTCATTTAATCCATTTCTGCTTTGACTTCATCATCTGTAAAATGCGATCAACAAAAGCACCCAGATTCCCAGGGTTGTTGTGATAATCAAATGAGCTAATGTTTGTGAAGTATTTTGCAAGTCTTAAGGTGATATATAAATGCTTGTTGTTATTATTACTCTTGTTATTATAAACCTCTTATCTGCCTTATAAACATATTTTTGTCTCTGAATTATTTGTAGTGGACATTTCCTTTTCCTTGATAATCCAGTCAAAGGATATTGCCTCACTTTCTTTTTTTCCCCTTTATAAACATCTTGAAAAAGTTGTCTGTGCCTGGTGCTTCCATTCCTCAACTCTACATCTCCATCTCTTCTCAGCTCCTGGTGATTTGATTCTACCCTTACTTTCCTACTGAAACTCTTCCCTCCAAGATCACCAATGGCCTTATGATCACCAAATCCAAAGAATTTTTTTTAGTCTTCATTGTCCTTGATTTCTTTATTGCTACTGACAAATTGGCCACCTCTTCCTACTGGATATACCCTCTTAAAGTGTCAGAGAAATCACACTCTACCTGCTATCTTCCTACATGTCTCGCAGTCCCTTTTACATCTCCTCCTCTAGTTTCTTTTCCTTTTATCAACACCTTACTTAACATGAGTGTTCCCCAAAGACTTGTCCTTGGAATTCTCTTCTACTGATATGTTTTCTCCATTGAAGTCCATGGCTTCAATGACTGACTATACAGATAACTCAAATCTTCATCACTTTAGTACTGACCTCTCTTCTGAACTTATATTTGCATCTTCTATTGTCTACAGGATGTTTCCAACTAGATATCTCATTGGCTTTTTACAAGCAACATGTCCAAAAATGAAAGCAATTACATATAGCTTTACTAGATATCTCAGTGGCACAATGGAATCAGAAAACTCATATTCATTAGTTCAAATCTGCCCTCAAACACTTACTAGCTGTGTGTTGTGTATCTCAATCCCTCTTTTGTAAAATGAAATGGAGAAGGAAATGGTAAAGCACTTTGCTAAGGAACCACAAAACAGGATCACAAAGAGTTGGACAAGACTGAACAACAACAACTAACTAGATAGGAAGTGGGCAGTTTAAAAGCATAAAGGTCTTCAGAGCTCTCTTGTCCCTTCCACCTTTTTTTGCTTAGGGAGGCAGCTTGGCATATTGGATAGAGTGCTGGACTTGGAGTCAGGAAAACGTGCTGTTTATGTGACCTTGGGCAAGTCACAGAGTCTTAATTGGTCTCAGTTTCCACATTTGTCAAGTGAAGTGGTTGGAATACATGGCCTCTAAATATATCCCAGCTCTAAACATAACATACTTCTAAACCTGCTCCTCTTTCTGATTTTTCTCTTTCTGTCTATAGTAGAACTGATCATTTGGTCTTCCCTATTCCTAACACAGAATTTTCCTTTGCTTCACCCTTTTCCCTCATTCTTGATATCTGATCAATTAGCAAATCCACCAATGCAACATCCCTTACATCTCTGCCTTCCTTTCTATCTCCACTCCCTAATATAAGCCTCCAGTGTCATTTGGCTAGACTATCATAATAGTCACTAAACAGGTTTTTCTACTTTTTATATTTTCCAATATATCCTTTAAACTCTGCCAGAATAATCTTTCTCATATATATACGTCTGATGTTGTAATTTCTCTGCTCAAAAAATTTTAGTAACTTTCTATTGCCACCCAAATAACATCTTGTCGCTTTCCTCTTATTTTGGATCCTTATTGCTAAGTAGCATGGCAACATTACTCCTTTGGGAGGTAGGAATGAATCTCAAAGCAAGCCCCATCCCTCTCCGTCTCTTCCATCCTGACATTGTAAGTGAACCATAATTTAACCCTACCCTTTTTGGAAGTCTATTTAGCCATTCTTGGCATATTATAATTATCCAATAACACCTTAAATTGGTTGGAGTGGAGACACATCATAACTCATTCTTCCCTGACTCAATTTTGAATAGAGCAAAAAGTCTCTGGAAAGTGGGCAGCAATGAGTCATGTAACTGGTTTGAGGAAAAGCTTTTTATTGTTAACAGATTTGGACTTCCTTGATTCAAAATGAATTTCCATTGAAAATGTGAGGTCTTTATATTTGCTGCTCTTTATATTTGGCAAAGACTTTGGAATGGAGAAAGTATGCTGCTCTCAGATAGCGCTGAAGAGCAGACTATAAAGACTCTAGCAAAGAGGAAAGTAATTACATATGGCTTAACTAGACAACTAGGTGGTACAGTGGATAGAGGACTGGGATTGAATTCAGGAAAAATCTTCCTGAGTTCAAATTTGGCTTTGGACACTTCCTAGCTGTGTGATCCTGGACAATTCCTTTAGCCTTGTGTGTCTCAGTTCCTCATCTGTAAAGTGAGGTGGAGAAGGAAATGGAAAACACCACCAGTATCTTTTTCTTTTAAACTCTTACTTTCTGTCTTAAAATCGATACTAATTATCAGTTCTAAGATAGAAGAGTGGTTAGGGCTAGGTAAGTGGAGTTAAGTGACTTGCCCAGGGTCACACATCTAGGAAGTTTCTGAGATCAGATTTTGAACTTAGGAGCTGCCATCTCTAGATCTGCCTCTCTATCCTCTAAGCCACCTTGCTTCCCCTCCTGCAGTATCTTTGCCAAGAAAACACCCAATGAGGTCATGAAGAATATGACATGAGTGAAATAATGAGACAACAATGATGATTATAGCTAACATATAGTGTTTTAAGGTTTGTGAAGCACTTTAAAAATATTAGCTCATTTTATTGTTATAACAACCCTGGGAAGTAGGTGCTATTATTATCTTCATTTTATAAATGAAGAAACTGAGGCAAACAGATACTAAGTGATTTGCCCAAGGTCATACAACTAGTGTCTAAGGCAGGATTTCAACCCAAATTCAATTAAATGGTTGAAAGACAGAGATTTTAAAAGGAAGATGTACCTGACTTTATTTCTGACCTTTGCTATCATAGGCAAGTTGGTCTAGAGATTGACCTGTGTGGTCCCTCCTATATCATGGATCAGAGAATAATTAGATCATGAATTTAGAGCTGGAAGAGAAACTAGAGGTCACTACTTCAGTCCTTTTATTTTATAGATGAGCAGGCTCAGGAGCAGACAGGTTCTCATCTGTGGTTCCAAGAAGCTGTAGCATGCATAGTGGCCACACCTTGGTAAATATCTGGGTAGGTGACCAAACCAAGTCAAGGGTAACTTATAGGCTGTGTTGATTTAGAATCTAGTACCCTAGAGACTACATTTCCCACAATTCCCTTTTCCTTTTCCTGTTTGTGCGTCCCCATACATGGGAGGAGTTTTGAGTTTTTTCCGGACATGTGGTCTCTCTGGTTCCATGGCAGAGGCGAGAGGAGCGGCTTTGTAGTTTTTGCTAGCTTTACTTCCTTATACTTCAAGATAAATATTTAATAAATATTATTAAATATAATACTTGGAGTACTGGATATTAATTTTAATCTTTACACAGGCATCAAACCTAATGGTGAGTTAGGAAGGTATCTACCCTAGGCATATGATGACTTTCTCCTGTGGAACTGGCAAATGAGAACATTTTTTTTTTCCAATGGCCATGAAGGCAGAGGAGGTAGATGCTCTGGAGCACTCAGAGTTTGGTAAAACATGAAAGAAGTCAAAGTTATCCACTGCATCCTGAGTCATCACCAGTTGTCTTGGCTTTTGTCTTGCCACTAGACTTGGATGCCTCTGGAAGAGTGAGGCTGATGACTTTCTTTGTATAACTGCCTCATTTAAATCCATTTTATAATCTAGTCAAAAGACATTGAGATGATATCATTTTAGTCCTCTTTAAGCATGAAGGGCAACCAACTAGTCAACCTTCTCTATTATTATTGAAAGCTTATTGAAGACAAGGCCTGTTTTTTTTTTTTTAAACAAATGTATTCTTAAAAAAAAAAAAAAAACCCTTATCTTCTGTCTTAGAGTTTCAGGGCAGAAGAGTGGTAAGGGCTAGGCAATGGGGGTCAAGTGATTTGCCCAGGGTCACACAGCTAGGAAGTATCTGAGGTCAGATTTGAACACAGGACCTCCTGTATCTTGGCCTGGCTCTCAATCCACTGAGCCACCCAGCTGCCCCCTGTTCTTTTTTTTTTAATTTAATTGATTTAGAATATTTTTCCATGGTTCCATGATTCATGTTCTTTCCCTCTACTTCTCCCAACCCCCTCCCATAGCCAATGAGCAATTCCACTGGGTTTTACATGTATCATTGATCAAGACCTATGTCCATATTAAATTAATATATTCTTAGTGCTTAAAACCGTGCCTTGAACACAGTAAGCATTTAATAAGTGTCTTTTTATTGATTTTATTCATTTGTATTATTCCCATCCACACTCTCTATCTCAGCTCAACTGGTTAGTTCTCTTTCCCCTCACTTCCTCACCTTTGCTCAGATTGCTGCTCTTGTCTGAAATACTCTCATTTTTTTTCCTTTCCCACCAAAGCCCTTTTCATCTTTTGAATCCTAAATCAAATGATATGACCGTGAAGACATCCCATTTGGCAAGAGCCTTTCTCTTTGGATTTCACATAGCACTCAGCTTCACGTTCTTTAATTCATTCCTTATGTAATATTGAATATTAGAATTATCTAAATTTGCGTCTTCATGCCATTTTCTTGGCTCCATGAAAGCCAAGAATTGTCTAGCTCTGCTTTTTATCTCTTCTAATGACAGCATAAGCTGCTACAATAAATTGTTGCTTTTCTATTCATATGGCTGAAGATGAATCATGGCTTATGCTCACACTAGGGTAGAACATGCAAAAACCCATAGAATCAAATAATCTGAGAGATGGAAGTGACATTGCCTGGTTGGACTTCTTACCCAGTTCAAAAAGTTTTTTCTATGGTATTGCTAAAGGATCAACCAGCATCTAACTGAACATTACTAATGAGAGAAGACCTATTATCTCCATTATTAAGGGTCAGTGACTTCAAAGGTATTGGGAAAACCCAGATGAGGCAATGCCTTCTTATCAATCCAGATTGGTACCTTCTCTGCAACTTTATAGTCTGAATGTTGTCCAGAGCAGAAGTATTAGACATGAAGTCAGGCAGGCTGAATCGCTGCTGGGAACATTTCCAATGTACAGAAACTAGATTAAAATTAAACAAAATTAAATTTCAACAAAATAAAATATAATTGAACTTATATAATGTTAACATATGATTTTTTAAATCAATATGTAGCTCCTAGTGATCTGGTTTAGAAGCCTGTTTCTATTTACACTCAACACCTCTGGCTTAGAAAACTCAGAAGTTAAATGACTTGCCCAGAGTCACACAGCCAATATATGTCAGAGGCAGGACTCTAATCTAGGTCTTCCTGGGTCCATGGCCAGTTCTCTCTCAACTATACCACTTTGCCTCTGGTCTTCATTGTAGTAATCTTCTGTTAGGAAGTTCTTTGTATTAGATGAAACCTGCATATCATATCTTTTAACTTTTATCCATTGCTCCTATTTTTGCTCTTTGCAGCCACAAAGAATAAACTCAATCCCATTTCCCATTTGACAGCCTTTGGCATATTTAGAAAATGATCATGTTTTTCCTCTCTTCTCTTCCATATCATTTTTTCCTATAGATAAACATTTCCATCAGATATTCTTCATATAACAAGGCTTTTGCCTCTCTTGCCCTCAGACGGTAAATTAAATTAGATCCTATGCTTTTGTTACACATACCATATATGACAATAATGACTGATCCTTATGGTCAATATACAGCCCACAGGGCAGGTCTCTACTGCAATGTATGGTAGGTCATTCTGTAACCTACTCTTTGACTTCTCATAATTATTTTGTATTCTGTACATATAGTTGTTTCATGTGGATTCAGGGAGAATAGATATTAACTTGAAACTATGAAATAAACCATGGAGAAAACAGAAAGGTGAGGCTTCTAAGGTTCCTTCTTTATTAAGGAACGTTATGAAGATAGTTTTATAAGGAATGAGTCTAAAGAGAGATCATTTAAGAATTATGACTAGACAAACTGAAGATATTTTCTGTCATAGCAAGAGAAAAACTGGAAAAGATTAAAAGAATATGGAGATATTTCCATCTTTTTTCTTTATGAAACATTATGACCTTTATCTTGTGAAGAAAAGAATTATTGAAGAGAGACTTTTATTTGGTATCCTAAGTAATCTGAATAGGTGGAATTGTGTTTCCAGAATTACTGGGAGGAAAAGTATTTTGCAGTTACAGTGATGATTAGAAAGGATTCTGGTAATGATTTTTTTTTTTAGCTAAAATATGATACTTATTTGTGTTTTAATTTTATTATGAATTTAATTGTAAGCAAATTATATGTCCAGAAACTTCAACATTTATTTAGTCCTAAAAGTTTAATATATGGATAAACATGAGTAACTATTATTAGGAAAAGAAGATTCTCCAGTTAAGTAAGTTAACTTGATGAATTGGTGGGGGCTCTGCATCTAGTTGGAAAAGATGTTGACATTTTATGAATTTAGTGAGGAAATGTACAAACATATTCCTAGATTTGTCTAGTACTCTGGGTGATGAGAATTATTATGGGAAGAAGTCAAAGATTAGGCTACAGAATGACCTACCAGTGACACTGGTTGACTCCATGTAGCCCTGACTCATTACCATAATATGAATGAAAAGAACACTAAAATGAAGCCAAATGCTAATAACTGTAATGACCAATCTTGCCCCTGATGAATATTTAAGGAAATGCTCCTTAGGAGGTGGAGGGCAGGGAACTATCTGAGCACAGAATGCTATAAACATCCAACCCCAGGCACAACATTGGCTAGTTTTGAGCAACTGTTTTCTTTTTTTACAAGAGAAGGCTCACTCTTAAGATTATCTAGAAATCATTATTATGTGAAAAAAAATAAAAGGTGTCAGTAAAAAATTTTCTTAAATTAGAGAGAAAAATAAAGATATAGATGGTTTGTTTATCAAATTTCCAAATGACTCCAAGATAGAAGAAACCACACCTGACAATGATATCAATCCCACTCCAATCCTCATAGACTAACAATCTTGGTTAGAATCTAATAAGATGAAATTTAATAAAATTATAACATAATAATATTATATGTAATATTATATATTATATAAATAATAAAATATACATCATATATGAATATAATAAATGAATAAAATGTAATAAACATAAAGACATTTATACTTAAAAAAACCCAACATCATAGATACAGCATGGCTAGATAGTAGTATTTCTGGGGGGGGAAAAGAGTAGGTACTCAACAATATGATTACAATATGAATTAATAGATTAACATGGCAGTCAAAAAAACTAAATAATGTTCTACTTCATCAAGAGGCACAGTGTCCAGAACAAGAGAGGTGATACTTTTGTTGCTCTCTGCTCCAGTCAGACCACATTGAAAATTCTCTGTTAATAATAGAGAAAAGGGGAAGGGAGGAACATTTATATTGTTCCCACTGTGTGCCTAGTACTATGCTAAGCACTCTACAAATATTATCTCATTTGATGCTTACAATATTGAGAAGTAGGGACTGTCACTGGGGCAGCTAGGTGGTGCAGTGAATAGGGCTTGGAGTTAGGAAGATTTGAGCTAAAATTTAGCCTCAGACACTTACTAGCTGTGTAACTCTGGACAAATCCCTTCACTTGGTTTGCCTCAGTTTTTTCATCTGTAAAAAGAACTGGAGAAAGAAATGGCAAACCACTCTAGTGTCTTTGCTAAGATAATCCATGGAAAAAAGTTCATGGGTCATATAGAGCTGGACACTACTGAACAACAACAACAAACCACTATTATCCCCATTTTACGGTTGAGGAAACTGATGTAAATGTGGTTAAATGATTGTTACAGGTCATACAACATAAGTAAGTGTCTGAGGCCAGGCTTGAAATTCAGGTCTTCTTGACTCCAAACCCAGAACTTTATCTATTGAACCAGCTAGCTAGCATTTATATAGTGCTTTAATGGTTTATAGAGTGCTTTCAATTTATCTCATATCATCCTCATAAAAACTCTGAGAGGTAGGTGCTTTTAGAATCCTTATTTTATAGATGAGAACACAAAGGTATAGAAAGGTTCAGCCTTTTGCCAGGGCTCAACAGAGCTGGTAAGTGTCTAAAATAGGATTCTTAACTCCAAGTCCCACAGTCGATCACACTCACTTCTTGCACCTGCTTGCCTCTAAATTCTGGGTATCCCATTTGAGGAAAGATGTTGAAAATGGAGAATATCAAGATAAGGACCAAGATAGTAAAAGGCTTTGAGATAGTGCCTTATTAAAACTGGCTGAAAGATTTAGAGGGAGCATGGAAGCATGTCTGGAATTCTTACCCTCTTTATCCTGCCTCCTGCTTTCTCTAGCTTCCTTCAAGTCCCAACTTAAATCCCGCATTCTTAAAAAAGAAAACCTTTCTTGATCTCCTGTCTTTATGTTGATTTTCTCCAATGTATCTTGCATATACCTTTTATTGAACCCTTACTTTCCATATTAGAATTAATACTGTGTATTGGTTCCAAGACAGAAAAGAATTGAATATCTAGGCAAAGGGGGTTATGTGACTTGCCCAGGGTCACACAGCTGGGAATGTATGAAGCTAAATTTAAACTCCAAACCTCTCATCTCAGCCTGACTCAAACTGCTGAGTCACCCAAATGCCTTCAATATAAGACTTTTCAAAAGTTAGAGTTGTCCCAATAAAAGCAATCTGAGATATTGTCTCATACTTATCAAATTTGCTAAAATGACAAATTTTGGGGGATGTGGAAAAATGGGAACACTAATACATTGTTGGTGGAACTATGAACTGATTCCAAACATTTTGGAGAACAATCTGAAATTATGCCCAAAGAATTACAAGTACCTTTTGACCCAGCAATGCCACTTTTAGGCTTATTTCCTAAGGTGATCTGGGATAAAGGAAAAGAACTTCTATGCTCTAAAATATTTATAGCAATTCTTTGTGGTGGCAAAGAACTGGAAACTGATGGAATGCCCATCCTCAATAGGGGAATGTACAACAAGGTATGACATGATTTTGATGAATACTAGTGGGCTATAAGAAATAATTGAACAGGTTGATTAAAAAAAATAGGTCAAGGAAAGACCTACATGAAATTATGAAGAGTGAAATGATCAGAACCAAGAGAATATCACATATAGCAACACAAATATTATTTGAAGAATGACTAACTCATGTCCACCTCTAGAAAGAGAACTGATAAACAGAAGTAACACACCTTTCTAGTGGGGGAGAGCCCATATAATCTGTTCTCTGTTGAAGCTGGGGATTGAAGGGATCTATTAGAATGGTGGCAGAAATATTCAAGTGGAAGGGCATATCCAAAGTACATTTGTCCTTGGGTTCTCTTTTGGCCAGAGAGGATTTTCTGTGAGCTACCAGGTCAAAAAGAGACACAACAACACTGTTATGGGTGGGGAAGTTCCTGAACTTCCAATCTTATCTCCATGACTTATCTTGCTCATTTTCACCTCTGTGCCCTTGTTTGTGCTACTCTGCACTCCTAGAATGCTTTTCCACTTCATCTCTATATAATTGCTGATTTTTCAACATCAGCTCTTCTAGGATGTCTTCTTTGGCCATCTCAACTCATGGAGATCTTTTTATTTGCTGAATTCTTTACTTACTCTGTTTTCTTGGCAAAGATATTGAAGTGGTTTGCCATTTCCTTCTTCAGCTTATTCTACAGATGAGCAGACTGAGGCAAACAGGGTTAAGTGTCTTGCCTGTCCAGGATCATACTAGTAAGTGTCTGAGGCCAGATTTGAACTCAGGAAGATGAGTCTTCCTGACTCCCAGGCTCAGCACTCTATCCACTGCACCACTTAGCTGCACATTTTGGAATTTTCCACACATCATCTTATTATATTTTCTAATAATTTCAAGGATATTCATCTTTTCTCCTCAGATAACTACAGTAAGCTCCTTGAGGGCAAGAAGTCCGCCCAGGACTTAGTACAGTGATGAATGAACACAGGGTCACAATTGAATTAGATTAATTTGTATGCTGCTAATAAACTTGAAGTAAAAAAAAAATGTGTTCTAGGGGGCAGCTGGGTGGCTCAGTGGATTGAGAGGACCTCCCAGAGATGGGAGGTCCTGGGTTCAAATTTGACCTCAGACACTTCCTAGCTGTGTGACCCAGGGCAAGTCACTTAACCCCTACTTAACCCTTATCATTCTTCTGCCTTATAACCAATACCCAGTATTGATTCTAAGATGGAAAGTAAGGATTTTTAAAAAATGTGTTCTAGTCTCAGCTTTGTCAAAAAACTTTTTGTGTGACCCTGACAAGTCCCTTTATTTTTCTGGACATCAGTTTCTTCATCTATATAATGTGAGGATGTTGGGCTAAGCAATTTCTAGGTATCTTCCAGCTACCATTGTTTATATTCTAAGATCCCTCTCAAATCTGACATCAATTGTTCTATTTCTTGAGTGAATTTGCTGTACTGTGTTTCCCCACATCCCCTATCCATTGCCTCCAATCCTTCCTTCTAGATCTTCCAGTGAAAATTCAAGTCCAGAGAAATATCATGAAATAAAATATTGGAATTTACTTTAGCTGTTTGGGAAAATGGCAGCTGTTTGTATTCATCCCATGAGAAAGTAAGATCCACTAGGTGTAGGCAAGACCTTTGTGACCAGCTGCTGACAGAAAGAATGAAAATACTCTGGTGTTTTTTGGCTACATCCCAGTGGAGTATCACCCTCTTATCCTCTCTATTCCCTTCTTTTTCCATCCCACCCCCATCTCCATTCTCTACTACATGGGAGCAGGCTATTGGGGAAACTGGGACTTAGTGAGATTAAGACTAGGGTTACATAGCTAGTAGGTGACAATCCTGGAACTGGAATCCAGATGTTTCACCATTCGGATACTTCTGGGTTTAAACCTGTGGAACTAGAGCCTGGGAGTCCTGTATTCCCTGAATTTTTCTACTTCTTCCTCTTAAATGAGGCAGCTACATGCTTCAGTGAATTACAGCTCTGGGCCTGGAGTCAGGAAGAGCTAAGTTCAAATTTGTACTCAGACACTCATTAGCTATAACCCTGGGCAAGGCACTTAACCTCTGTTTGCCTTAATCCATTGGAGAAGGAAATGGCGACCCACTCCAATATCTTTGCCAAGAAAATCCCATGGACAATATGGTCCATGGTGTCATGAAGAGTTGAACACAACTGAACGCCTGAACAAGTCTCTCAAATGAAAACAGATTTAATGTGGTTGTCTCTGACAAGAGACATTTCCTGAAGTGCCTCTTATTTGCTACCTCATTGGCTTCTTTGTGCTCCAGCAGTTGGGAACCTCAGCCTAGGCTAGTCTGCCCTCTGCAAAGTCTGGCCTTCACCCAAGTTGTGTTTGTGCTCCCTGAGAAGGGTATATGAGACACCTGGGTGTGATATCAGGGTTTCCATGGCGCCCATTATTGACACATACGATCAAGAGTGCAGTTAAGACTTTAGTAAATAGTCAGGCTTGAAATCAAATGCAGGTCTGCTCAGTAAACGATTTCTTTTTCATCAAAGAAACCTGTGTATTAGAACAAGGAGAAGTTTCCCCTCTCCCTTCATGGAGGGTAGGGAGTGGCAAGGGATGGTACTGGGTGGTGATTGCTCATAATTGGTTCCATTAATCTGATCAGGGGCAAATATCTCTAATGGTAGACTCTTAACTCAAGGTGGTTTTGAAGGGTATAGGAAGCATTTAATTTGCTTCAGGTGACCTATGTAGTAGGCAGCTCAGTGGCTCAATGGATAAAACACCGAGTTTAATTAATGCATTGCTGGTGGAATTGTGAATTGATCCAACCATTCTGGAGGGCAATTTGGAACTATGCCCAAAGGGCGATAAAAGACCGTCTGCCCTTTGATTCAGCCATTGCACTGTTGGGTTTGTACCCCAAAGAGATAATAAGGAAAAAGAATTGTACAAGAATATTCATAGCTGCGCTCTTTGTGGTGGCATAAAATTAGAAAATGAGGGGATGCCCTTCAATTGGGGAATGGCTGAACAAATTGTGGTATCTGTTGGTGATGGAGTACTATTGTGCTCAAAGGAATAATAAAGTAGAGGAATTCCATGGAGACTGGAACAACCTCCAGGAAGTGATGCAGAGCAAAAGGAACAAAACCAGGAGAACATTGTACACAGAGACTGACACTGTGGTACAATTGAATGTAATAGACTTCTCCATTATTGGCAAATGTAGTGATCCAGAACAACTTGGAGGAATCTACGAGAAACACCACTATCCACATTCAGAGGAAACACTGGGAGTAAAAACACCAAAGAAAAATAACTGCTTGAATACATGAATTGAAGGGACATGGTTGGGGATGTAGACTAAATGAACATCCTAGTGCAAACACCAACAGCATGGAAATAGGTTCTGATAAAGGACACATGTAAAACCCAGTGGAATTGTGCGTCAGCTACAGGCAGAGTGGGAGGAGAGGAGGGAAGAAAAGAATATGATTCTTGTAACCAAGGAATAATGTTCTAAATTGAATAAATAAAATAAAATAAAAACACTGAGTCTAGAGTCAGGAAAATCTGAGTTCAAATCCACCCTCGGACACTAGCTGTGTGACTCTGGACAAGTCACTTATTCTCTATCTGCCTCCTCTGTTCATCTGTAAAAGGAAAAAAATAATAGCACCTCCCTCTCAGGGTTGTTTGAAAGATAAAATAAGGTAACATTTATAAAATGAATTATAAATCTCTAAGCACTCTATAAATGCTAGTTATTATTATTTATCATCAATAGGCTCACTCTGATGTAGTGCCAAAAACATTGGCTTTGAGATCAGAAAATCTAGGGTATTTGATGACAGGGAACTCTTAGCCTATCTTTAGTAGAGGGCATACCCACATCATAGATACTTACTTCAAGACGATTACTTTACCTGTGGTCAACATGAGAGGCAGCAACATTTCAGTTCTTGAAATCAAGGAGTCCTGAGTTCAAATCCTAATTCTGGCACATACTAGTAGTGTGAAATGGGGTCCTTATTTATGTCAGTGGAGGAATTGCTCTCGGTTGCCTCCAAAAAGGACTATCATATACCTGATATTCACGTGCAGAAACTAGACCATCTGTAAATAGCTCAATCCTCTTATAAAGGATAGGGAGAATCAACACGTGGAAAAAAGATGAATTCAGTATCAAGTGGCAGTAAATTTTTTAAATCATGTTTGTTTGTTTTTCAAACCACATTGTAATTGTGTTAAAATATTAATTTGAAAGATAGAATAAAGATAGTTATAAACTTTATTAAAAGTTATAAACATTTAATTCTAAAAACCTTATTGTGTGAAAAAACATGAAAGATTTATTCACTTCTTTTTTAATCCAAAAAAGATGAGTTTTCTTTTTGATGGGTTACTTAAATATATATATATATGTACATGGATTGCTCATCTATGTCTAATGGAATATTCTGCTATGCCCCAACAGAATGTCTTTTCTTCTCCCTCCTTCCCTTAATAACAAGAGAAAGACAAAAGGTATTCAGTGCATTGGGTAGACACCTTGTGGTGCACTTATGAGAGAATATGAATGAGAGTTAATCAGGCTGAGCCTTATTGGCATTATTGGGGGCCACATCTACATTGATGAGATCACAGATTCATTTGAACCCTTGTATTAGAGTAAAAGCAATTTTCTCAAAATACATGATTTCCTAACTCTGCAGCACTTTTAATTACTTGAAGCTTCTCTCGGAAGCAAAGCCCCACTTTCAATATGGATGCTATGTGGCTGCTGCTGCTGCTGCTGCTGCTAAAATATCACAAGGTCTGAGAAACAGAAATTAGGCAGAAAACCAAATGGCAATAAAGAGAAGCTCTTTGAGAGCAGAAACTATATTATTTTCACCTCTGTATCCCCAGGACCCAATATACTGGAAGTGCTATATGCCGGCAAATAATAGATGCATAAAAATGCTTGTTAAATGAGTGAATGGAAGCTGAAGCATGTTTTCAACAATGAGTTGCATGTACAAAGACCTAGAAAATATATCATCAAAGAGAACCATGGAGGGAAATGATTACAGGCAAGTCATGTCCGATGGGAGACCTTATGCTGCATTGGCACCCAAGTAAAGCCCAGAGATATAAAAGAAGCATCCAGCACATTGGGTAAAGGATTTTTGGGAGAGCACAGACAAAAGCCACATGGAGGAAGGAGACATGGATCAGTTGCTAACTGCATCACAGGAACACACATTCCAGGGATATCACAGATCCATCAGAATTTTGAAGCATAAAGATGATTCAGATTATTTGTCATTTCTCAATTTTTTAAAGCTCCCAATTCGACTTTCCTTTCCTAGGCTGTAAATATGCCGACCGGTGTAGAAATGAATTTCTTTCTTAAAATGATCATCATCATTTATCTACTTAAGAGGGGAAAACAGATTCAACCAAGAGCACCGAGAAAACCCAAGCCAAAAAAAAAAAAAGAAGAAAGCCTTTTCACTGCAGTGTGATCGATACCACGCTAGGCATTTTTCGTGTTTTCTTTCCTCCAGGGCCCTGTGACTCTGAGCTGATAACAGATGTAAGAAATTCCACAGCAGGACAGCAAAGCCTGTGAAAGAATGCAGGGAAACTGAAGCAAGAGGTAAATCCTTCTATGACCCAGAGGGCAAAAGGCAAAACAAATCCCTGGGATCTTCTCTAGCAAGGGAATGTAGGGGAAAGTCTTGCTAGAATGATGTATGTATTTAAAGTTGTGCTGTACCAAGGATGGCTTCCTTCTTTCTAGGATGTATCAAGGTTTGCAAAATACTCTTCTTACAACAAAGATGTGAGGTAGCTAGTTTCAATATGACTAATGCTCATTTTATAAGTGAGTAAACTGAGTTCAGTTACAGAGGAAATCTGTATCAGAACCAGATTTTGGATCTAGATCCCTGACTCTAATTCCAGCATTCTTTCCCCTAAACCACCTTGCCTCTGATTGCCATCCAACCAGCTCCAGAAATCACTTAGAGTTGAGAGAGAACTTAGAGACTATGGACCGCAACATTCTCTCATTTTACAAATGAGGAGATGGAGACCTAGAGAGCAAAAATGACCTGCCCGAGGTCAGGTTAGACCATAGCTTAATTTATGGTGGACAGTTGAATATTTTGGCACTTCAAGGATTCATAGATGACTTGAGTGGAAGATTTCCAGTCCCTCCATGCCTTCCTTAGTGCCTCCTTTGGCATCAAAGATTTAAGAATTTAAAAGGCAACTAGATGGCGAAAGGGATAAAGGAATAAGTGGATTTGGAGTCAGGAAGACTTGAGTTTAAATCCTAGCTCAGACACTTACTAGCTGTGTGACCTGGGTAAATCATTTTCAGTTTCTTCATCTGTAAAATGAGAACAATAACAGACCCTCCATCACAGGATTGTTGTCTCAGATGTCTCAGATGAGGTGGTTTATGTTTAAAAATGCTTTGTAAAGCTGAAAGCATCCTATAAATCATAGCTAAAATACCTTAAAAATCAACTAGTTAAAACTTCTCATTTTAGAATCAAGGTCCAAAGCCACATACATAGGGGATAAATTTCAGAGCCAAAATTCAAACCCAGATTTTCTGACTCCAATTATAGTTTTTGCCAGAAAATACTATCTTTTATTGATGAACCTTAGTGCTAAATGGGGTTCAAATACAATATGATTAACTTTATATTCTGATTTCTAGCTTCCCCAGAGGCCTATGGCTTCACAGTGATGAGTCCCTGGCCTGTAACTCACTCATGTATTTATTAATATGGATGTGTCTGCTTGTGACTAAGCTTTCCTTGCCAGGGAGCTTGAGGTGGTCCACAATGTATGTCAGTCCCAACAAGCCAAGGCTAATATTTTTGTTTCTGGGTATTGAGCTAGTGAGTAGCCCCTACCCTTCTTTACCCAGCACTTTTTCAGGATTCAAGGGCTATAATTTAGAATTAACAACCACCTGTCCAAATATGCATAAAGCGATGGGCAAATAAGAAAGCTATCAGAGCTAAGCCACTTTCACCCTGGCATGAATCATGGGCAGAGAACAGCTCAGAGAAATACAACAGAGGGTAAGAGAGGTGAGGGATGGTGCTGAATGCAAAGCAGGCTTCTCCTGGAACCACATTCTTGAATGTTTTAATTTCCTGACCAGGAGTCCCTTCTGAGTATAGAACTTCCTCATTTCTAGCAATCGATCAATTAATCAACAGCATATATTAGACACCTCCTGTGCCAGGTTGTGCTAAGTGCTGAGGACAGAAGACAAAAGCCAAACAGTCTGGCATTCCACTTACAATCTAGCCACAGATTTCCAGCCTTATCTTATGTTTCTCTTTCCATGTACTCATGCACCAAACTGGACCTTGAACATGCTGTGTATTTTTGGCTTTGCTCACACTGTTCCTTATCCCTGAAATGACCTTTTTTTTTTTTACCTCTTATTTAATTTACTGCCCATCCCTTAATAACCACTTCCAGCATGTAAGCATTCTACTACTGCTGCTCTACTACTACTACTACTACTACTACTACTACTACTAGCAGGGGCACTGCTTTCCTTTCTGCTCAGCTGTGGTACCCACAAGGAGGACTTTAAGCAGCCATGATGCCCAGCCAAAATGGCAGATTCCAAAATTCCATTTCTAAAAAATTTGCAAAGATAAGTTGTCACATAATTTAACCAGCCAGTCAGGAAGAACAGAAGATGAGAAGCCCATAAAGAAAAAGCTTGGTGAATTACCTCTTATCCTGCATCTGGTCTTATCTGGCTAATGATGAAATGTCCTACTCTTTGATACCATGCTAAAGTCTCTGCCTATAGGGGAATTAGCTTGAAAAAAGCTTAGAGTGGTTAGCATCCATGCACAAGTGGCATGGACTATTGGTATCTCTGTGGATGCTGTGGACACAAAGTAATTGTAAAGAGTTACTCCAGGCTAATATACAGCAACTAAAAGAAAAATATTTCAAACTTAGCCACTTCTTATGGAAACCATCTATACCTAAGAAAGGAGATAGTGCTCCTGAAGAACTTAAATTGGCAACCCAGCTTTCAGGACTAGTTATGCCCATTGGAAATGATTATAAAAGAGAGAAAGCTTGTATCCTTACAGAAGATGAAAAGACTATGACAGCATTTGCATAGTCTTTAAATGGCCCAGTTCAATAATCATCTTTTCAGAATTGGGGCAAACAGCAAGGAAGCTGAAGAGGAGAATGTAGAGAAGAAAAAATAAACAACTATTGAGAATTTCCAATAAAAATAATTTAAAACAAATAATAATAATAATAGTAGCAAATATTTATATATTGCTTTAAAGCTGGCAAAGAAAGGGCAATGAGGTGGTTTAGTGGATAAAGCACTGGGTCTAGAGTCAAGAAGACCTGAGTTCAAATCTGACTTCAGACACTTACCAGCTGTGTGACCCTGGAAAAGTAATTTCTATTTGATTGAATCCAGTGAGAAACAAATAGCAAACCTCTCCAATATCTTTGCCAAGAAAACCCCAAATGGAGTCATGGAGGGTTGGACATGACTAAATGAACAATAATGAAACTCTTTCCATATCATTTGAACTTCACAATATTCCCCAGAGGTAGATACAACACACATACAGTAAAGTGGTATACAAAACAGAGAAACAATAGACATGAGTCATTTTGGAGAGAAGGCACTAGCAGCAGGGGGATGAGGGAAAACTTCACATTACCTGAATTGAGCCCTGAAGAAAACTAGAGAATTCTAAAAAGTTGAAGTGATCAGGGAGTGCATTCCAGACATGGGAGATAACTAAGTACAAAGGCATGTCAATAGGAGATATTTTACTGTGTTTGAAGAACAGTCAGAAGGCCAGTTTGGCTGGACCAAAGTGTATATGAGGAGGAGTAGAGCATGATGAAGACTGGAAAGCTAGGTCAGAGTTGGTTTGTAAATAACTTTGACAATAAGAGGAATTTGGCACTTGATAAAAAGAATGACAAATATTTATTATGCACTGCCTTTTTAGCTGAGCACCATGCTAAGAACTCAGTTTAAAGGTCCCCACTGTGCTCAGAAAGTTCACAAGTTAGTAGAAGATTAAGAAAAAAATAATAATTAGAATACACAATAATGGCTGATAAATTCAATAAAGAGGTATTAACTAAAATTCTACTTAAGGTGAGTCCATAATAATAATAATAATCCATAACATTCATATTGCACTTTAAGATTTACATAGAGCTTTACAATACAAATTAAAATGTCAATTTATAATCTCATGTGAGCCTCATAACAACCCTGTGAAATAGATGGTATTATTATTACTATTTTACAAATGAAACTGAGGCTAAGCAAGGTTAAACTACTTACTCAGAGTCATCCAGTCAATAAACATTTGAGACAGGATTTGAACTAAGGTCTGTACTGACTTTGGTTTCAGTTCTCCATCCACCATGCCACCTAGCTGCCTACTTACCTAAACTCATAATTGGTAGCTTTTTCGTAGATTTTCCCACTATCCTCTCTCCTACAAATCTGTCTTCCATATACATTTTTATGCATAGATTTGATTGTTACTATTCTGCTATAAAAATGTTCATTGGTTCCCTATTGCCTCTCAAGTAAAATTCTAATTCTTTCTGACATCTGGCCTCAGACACTCGCTAGCTGTGTGACTCTGGACAAGTAATTTCTGTTTGCCCTAATTCAGTGAGAAAGAAAGAAATGGCAAACCACTGCAATATCTTTGCCAAGAAAATCCCAAATAGAGTCATGAAGGGTTGGACATGGCTAATGACTGAACAACAACAATGAAGTTCTTTACATATCAGTTGAACCTCACACCATTCCATCTAGGTAGATGTGACACATATGCAGTATACGTAAATTCCTCCATTTTTTGACACCACTGTACTTTTCCAGGTTTACATTATTCATTTATGTACTCACCCACCAAATTGGACTATTCTCTGTCCTTTGAATGAGTATTTTACATTCTTACCTTTATGCATACTCTCCTATACCTGAAATGCCTTCCTTCTATTTCTTTGCTTATTTAATTACTGACTATCCTTTAATATCCACTTCCTCTTTAAAACATTCTTTGGTCTGTTTACTCATTTAATAATAATGTTCCCCTTTAGACCTCACATAACACTTTGAACCTCTATTATAATATGTGAAATTACTTATCACAATTAATTCCATAAGTGAAAGATCCATAGGAAAAAGGAGTCAAAGAGGTAGAGCTAAAAGAAACCTTGGAGATCATCCAGCATTGGCGAAGACATGGCATGTGTGAATGGGCACTCCGGAAGCTGCTCCATTCTGCCTCTTCCCTGAGCTGGAGGACATTTTTTGTATTCCTCACCCCTCTGTCCAGCCCCTAAAGCAAGCGCGTTCTTCCCCAGCTCTCTCAGGTAACAGACAGCTTGAATTTGCCCTCTGGGAAAAGGTTTGCCAATGAGGAACCCTTATATTTTGCACCTAAAGAAATTCAGATCAAGACCTATTTCCATATTATAGATATTTGACTAATGACCCATGTAAAACCCAGTGGAATTGTGTTTTGGTTATGGTAGGGGGTTTATGGGGGGAGGAAAAGAACATGATTTTTTTAATCCTGGAAAAATCCTCTAAATTAATCAATTAAATAAAATTTAAAAAGAAATAAAATAAAATAAATGTTCACTTGCACTAAATAAATAAACAAACAAACTAATAAATACTTTGGAACTTAAAAAAAATTAAGGACTGGAGAGAAGAAATGATTTGCTCAATGGCACAGGATATGAGTACAAATCATCAGACATCCAGCATCATTTGTCTCATCCAATCTTCAGTATAGGGTTTTGCATACAGTAGATAATAGATTATTATTATCATGCCTTTACAAATATATATATATATATATATATATATACATATATATCAGAAAACATCACTGAAAAAGCTATCATGAAAGTGTGTATTTTGTTACCTTTATACAACTCTTATTTTGATGTCTCATTGCTCCGTGATGGTGGCTTGAGGGTTCTTGAAGACTAGTCCAGTGAATGCATGCTCTGGCAGGTTTTACAAAGGTCAATAGCTTTGGAGTAGTCTCCTAGCAAAAGATTCTGATCACTGACTCACGTGATCACCATTGGCCTGGTACGTAAGTAATGAATTCTTTGGCTGAGTTAGCCCATGAAACAAAGATAAGCTTTAAAATGACCCTCAGTCCTATGGTGGCCTATTTTTCATCACTAGCCATGGCAGTGGAATGAGGGGAAAGGCTTGGACTCTTTGCTTGCTGAGTTAGGGTGCTATAGTGGTTTCAGAATTATCAGCACCATGGTTAAGGGCAATGCCACCATTGTGAACTTCAAGGTAAGTCAGCACTCTGCAAGGAATATGCTTTATTGTCATTCTTGGCAAATGACTGTTGCATGTAGCAAAGAATTTAAGGAGAAATGATGGGGTTTATCCCTACTAGTAACAAACTGGCTACAATTGTGAAGTCTTGTGCCAGTTCCAATTGCATGTAGAGAGCAGCTCAGAATTGAGATTTGGGAATCTGGAAATGGGAATGGAATGGTCACATTGTTGGGATGTATCATGGCACACCCAAACATGGGAATTTCTTTGTGTCCTCAAGATGATAATTCTCAGGAAGGCAGCCAGAGAAGCCAAATGTTTGGTGCCTGTGATTTGCCCTAGGATCTTGCGTGCTATAGCTACTCTTGGCAGCAAGCAACTCAGTGGCTGGAGGGCAACCATCTGTGAAAGAGAATTTGATCATATTTCAGGAAATCATTTGTGTGGGACTGAGACCCATAAACCTTAGAATAAGTTTGAGACCCCTAGATAGTGCCACATTGCCAGAAGACAGCTCTGAGAAGAAAAAATACCAAGTTGCTTTGCTTGTTGCTGTAGTGGCCCCCTTTGGCTTATCTCTAGCCAAATGTTTGGTGGCCATCCCATGGAGAATTGGGGAAAAGAGGAGAATTGACTCTTTAGGGGCAGGGCAGTGAGCCCAAATGTAGCTCAAGAATTTAAGGGGATGAAAATCTGTAAAAAGCAGCTTGTGTTTTGAAACTGACCCCAGCACTGAGTTGCTCAAAAGACAAGGAGACATATCAGTCAGTTTGCCTTATGGCTTTTCTCAGTATTCGTATAAGCATCCCTTCCTGGTCAATATTCCTCATTGTGGGTTGTCTTCCCCTATTAGAATAAAAGCTTCTTAAAGGCAGGGACTGTCATGTTCTTATTTTTGCAGTTTTAGCCCCAGCATTTCACATCGTGCCTAATAGAGACAGTCAAATCAGTGCTTTTGACTCATTCCCTTATTTATTCATTCATGAATAATGGGAAGTATGATGAATAAGTGGTAAGGAATTGCTCACGCAGTAAGCAAGGTTGCCACTGTTGTCCAGAATACACCAGGAGTCTTTCTGTTTATGTACGTGTTTGTGATGTCCCAAAGCCCACTTTGGCTAGAGAAAAGAGAAAAAGGCTGTTCAATGGGTGATATTATAGGTCTGCCTTCATTCAAACCTTGCCTGTACATATCTACATAAATAAGCAAGACAGTCAGGCACACATACGTCAATAGGGAATTGAGCAATGATGAGATAATACTAAGAAAAATTCAACATTTATATAGTGTTTTAAGTGTTTACAATTCACTTTTCTCCTTCAGGCATAGTAGCTAAGTGCTGCCAGTCTGATATTTTCCCCTGAGCCCATTCTCTTCCCTTTCCTCCCCCTTTCCTTTAGATTGTGCTGGCTTGCAGAGGCTGCAGAGGCTTCACGGCTACTGGGCTCAAGCAGTAATCAGAAGATGCATTGCAATGAATTCAATTTCCTGGGAAAAGCCTCCTTTCCTTTTACTCTTTCTTCTCTTTAAAATTTATGATTTTATGGCATTCAAAGAGCTCAACGTGCTTAAATGAAAATTTACAAAATAGATAACAGAATAGCAGTTCTGGTAAGAATCTTAGTATTCTTCTTATCCAACACCCTTCTTTTTTTTTTTAGATAGGGGAAGTGAGGGCCATGAAGGCAAGGTGATTGCTGGGATCATACAATGAGTGAGGAATGGAAAGAGCCAGACATAAAATCAGGTGTCCTGGCTCTCACCCCACAGCTCTTCCTGAAACCATTAAGCTGATCCATTTTTCAGCAGTTAAGCAATCCATTAACATGACATAACATAACAATTCCTTATTAGGGGGGCAGTCTTTTTTTTTAATTGAAAAAAATTTAGTTAATTAATTTAGAATATTTTTCCATGATTCCATGATTCATATTCTTTCCCTCCCCTCTTTCCACCACCACTCCATAGCCGAGGTGCAATTCCACTGGGTTTTACATGTTATATGTTATCCATATTATAGATATTTGTACTAGGGTGATCATTTAGACTCTACATCCTCAATCATATCCCCATCAACCCATGTGATCAAGCAGTTGTTTTTCTTCTGTGTTTCTGCCCCCACAGTTCTTTCTCTGGATGTGGATAGCTTCTTTCTCATAAGTCCCTCCGAATTGTCCTGGATCATTGCATTGCTGCCAGTAGAGAAGTCCATTACATTCAATTGTACCACAGTGTATCAGTCTTTGCGTACAATGTTTTCCTGGTTCTGCTCCTCTCACTCTGCATCAATTCCTGGAGGTTGTTCCGGTTCCCATGGAATCCCTCCACTTCATTATTCCTTTGAGCACAATAGTATTTCATCATCAACATATACCACAATTTGTTCAGCCATTCCCCAATTGAAAGGCATCACCATCTTTTCCAATTTTTTTGCCACCACAAAGAGCGAGGCTATAAATATTTTGGTTTAACTCTTTTTCCTTATGATCTCTTTGGGGTATAAACCCAGCAGTGGTATGGCTGGATCAAAGGGCAGGCAGTCTTTTATCACCCTTTGGGCATAGTTCCAAATTGCCCTCCAGAATGGTTAGATCAGGGGCAGTCTTAATGTTACATACTCTGGAGAATTCGAGAGAAGTCTATGGCACAGTCTCTGACCTTGGAGAACTTACATTCTAGTTGGGTAGACAAGACTCACCACAGGAAGCACTTTGTGACCTTGGAATATGGTGGCTTATGTTGAATATAAAGTGATAAGCAGTGTAATACAGAGTCGCAGGGAACAGGACAGTTTATAATAGCGACAGTGAGAGAGA
Organism: Monodelphis domestica; assembly: GCF_027887165.1. Classification (NCBI taxonomy): domain Eukaryota; kingdom Metazoa; phylum Chordata; class Mammalia; order Didelphimorphia; family Didelphidae; genus Monodelphis; species Monodelphis domestica. The sequence continues at coordinate 537,080,780 of NC_077227.1, forward strand.
GGGAGGGGACAGGACTGAACAATCCAAAGAAAGGAACCAATTAGAAGAACATATAAAGATAGGGAAACAGCAATGAGAAGAGGAAGACAGGAAGATGATAGGAAAGGAAGGGAGAGTAGTGCCAAGCTCCCCTCTTAGCTTATGTTTAGTAAATCCTCAATGATCTCATGTCTCCCATCTTTCTCATGTATTCTTAAGGCTTCCAAGGAAACTGTTTCCCTCAAGGAGCTTATGTTCCATCAAGAATGCTAAACATATCCTAAGTCCAGGAAATCCTCAATAAATCCTCAGAGTTGCTGTTAAGTAACAAGCTGCCTCCTTCTAATCCAAGTAGGAACTAGGCAATGTTCTGAGTTCATTAAAGGACCCAGGCTCCAGGCTGACAAATGATTCCAACTCCTTGCCTTTTTGCTCTATTCTGATTCTAACATTTTTGGGGGGTTACTTTGAGCTCTTCTCAATACAATTATGTTCCTGCCTCCCCCCCTCCCCCCCCCGCCCCAATGCCTATTACCCCCTGATTCTACCTGCAGAATTTGGTGCTAAGAAGATTGCTCCAAGATTGGCCTTACAAGGAGAATTTGATGGGCTTGCAGTGAGACTGTTCATAGAGAGCAGGCAAAAAGATAAGGAGCTCAGAATGAAGACAGTGGATGTATTGTCATGAGGCTGTACTGGGGCTCTGCTATCATTCAATCATTCTGCCTGACTCTCCATCCTTCAGCACAAATGGAGGTGTAAAGGTCACATTCTGAGAGAAGCATAATGAAGTCTGAGGAAGCCGCTTATCTATTTACCTCTGAGCAACCTCAGCCAGCAGCCACTTTTATATCAAGATTAACAGCCTGGATCTACTGTATTTTAATATTTCAGAGACTTCAGTTAATCAAGAGAAAACGGTTTCAGGGTAGGAAATGTATTTGAATGAATATTGGAGAGCAACGAACTACAACTTTAGATTCCTATTAGATGGGAGGCAGAATACTTGGGTTCTCAATCTGATTTGGGTTTATACATTTATTCATTCAACAAATAGTTATTGAGCACCTACCGATTGCTTCCAAGGTCATTTCATGAATAGAATATGAAGATCTCTTAGGCCTATAGGACTTTTTAGCCCTAGAGTGGAATGGTGTTGCATTTGGAGTGGAGGTGATAAAGACCCCATCCCTTGGGCAGCTAGATAACAGGATAGATTGAACCCTAGGCAGGAGTCAGGAAGACCTGAGTTTAAATCACTTAAATTCTATCAGCCTCAGTTTCCTCAGTTGTAAAATGGGGATAATAAAAGCTTCCATCTCTCAGGGTTGTTGTGAGGATCAAATGAAGGGAACCTTCATAAAACACTTAGCACAATGCCTGACTCAAAGTAGATACTTAATAAATGCTTGTTTGCTGCCTGGTACTGCTCCAGTATAAGCTTCACTACTTCTCCAGAGTGATCCTCCTGTCACCTCGCTATCTATGAAGCACATACAAAATCCAAGGATCTCCCTCCTTACTTTCTTTTTCAAGGCTGCTATCTATTATGACCACCATATACAAATTATCTCTATTTTGCTTTGGGGGTTAGGACTGTATTCTATGGGGAAAAGGCTGATGCCGCTTTTGGCATGACTGAATCTGACACGATGGACCCCTTTCTGCACTTCCCCTACATCCAGATCAAAATTGCCCAGAGTACCAGAATTCCCACTTATGGCTCTCAAATAGTGTTAGGATCACAAGCCTTTGGATACCACCACAAGTTTTCAGCAGAGATATGTTTGGTGTACATACTAACTGCCAAAGCCTTCCCACTCCAAAGAGAAGCTTCTCTTCCAAGACTACCCAAAAAGAAGAGTTGGAGGAGATAGTAGACTAGCTTTCTTTGTTTTGTCATGCTTTTCTAGAAATCTAGTGATTCTTAAATTATTTCTCCATGATCTGTTCCCAGATCAAGGTTTTTTTTTTTAATAGAAAATATCTTATATAGTATATTCTATTTTTTCAACCTTTGCATTTTGTTTTAATATACAGGTAATCTCTTCCTTTCTTTTCTCCTGTCAAACTTTTCAAAAGACTTTTCCATTTATTATCTTTTTTGAACCTCCTGAATATCAGACTAGAAAACCATGCCTAATCCCCCGCCCCCTTATTTTCCCAAAGGATGAAGGAATGAATGAAAAGTATTAAGTAAAAGTATTACTTTATGTTCTAAGCTATTTACTTTCCTATAAGTTCTTTTCTCCAAAGAACTCTTATTTCACTTATAATTCCTTTTTTATTTCTTGATTCAATTCTTTCAAATATTACTATAGTCCTTGTGTCCAAGCCCTTTTTTTTTTTTCTGAAATATTAGATGTTGTTAAATTACTCTCTAGTTTTGGGTTTACCTCTTGGCTGTCTCTAGACTTGTAATAGTTCTTCATAATCTTGGATATCTTCTATTGTGAATTTCAAAACTACTCAACCCTATTCATACCATTCTTTAGAAGATGGGATTTAGCTATTTCCTGATCAATAACAATAGAGATACTTGGAATAACAGAATCAGGTCTTGGAAACTACAATCTCCACCCTACTCAGGGTAACAAGATCAGGAAGGGCTGCAGCAAAACTCAAGATTTAATTATTTGAGAATATGGCCTTCAACAGACATGTGCAAAAAGGACAGACCTCTGGGCGGTCCTAGGTCAAGCTAGAACCATCATTGGCACATGTGAGAGACAGGAAGTGAGGTAGAGGACAGCTCAGGAGTTCTGGGGACTTCCTGTGTGGAGGGAGAAGGTGGTGGTTGGAGCCTGGTGCTTGGAGTGGAGGAGCCCTTAGACTGTTTCTCCATTTTGGTCACGTGAGTGATAGGGGCTGATCTCTTTTCTTTGCCTCAGCTATCCAGGGCCTTGGACCTTTGGCTCAGCTTTAGCAGAGTGGGTATTTAAGCCCTATTTTCCTTCTCTCCCTTTTTCCTCTCTCTCTCTCTCTCCCTCTCTCTCTCTCTCTCTCTCTCTCTCTCTCTCTCTCTCTCTCTCTCTCTCTCTCTCTCTCTCTCCCTCTAATACTTTTCTTCCTCCTGTTTGTAATTAAAACACCATAAAAGGCTGACAGCTGACTTGAGTTTTCATTTAGGAATTACATAGCTGAATTCCTTGGCAACCTTAAATTAATATATATCAGTCTTTTAAAGTGATTTCCATATCACACTATTTACTCATATTTCAACTGGCATGAGGACTTTTTGTTAGGTTAGGTTTCATTCTCCACCTTCCCACTCCCATGGATATATACATGTAGCCTCGGATTAGTGATCCGGTCCCAGTAATTTCCTGGCTTACTGCTCTGTTGACTGCTTTCATCATTTCCCCTGGTATATTTACACTGAAGGTGGGAAACTTACAGGTCTCCCTAAACTAATTAGATTCAGAACTTATCTCAAGTCAGATTCCACAGACTTTTAGTTCCTTTTGAGGGTCTCAATAGAGTTCTGTTGGAAACCAGGCTTGCATTTTTAGTCAGAGTGGTGAGAATGCTGTTGGTTTTTGTTGCCCATGAAGCTTCCCTGACTGTTACTTTGGGATTCTCCCTTCACCAACACAGAGCCCAAGCACTGAAGGGCTTCTAGCTTGCTCCCCTAAGATGCCCCACTGACATTCTTAGCAAGAACCTTTTCTTTGTGCCTTCAGGCTTTTCATTATCTTTTTCTGTATTTCTGGGCTGAATGAAGATTCTTGCCCTAGTGTATCTCTGGATTTTTTGACCACTAATCAGTCTTGTGTTCTTTTTAGATTTTTGCTGGAGTTCACGACAGGAGGATGGGTTCTTCTGCAACTTTTCACCTACCATCTTAACCAGTAATACTGTAATGAAAGTAAACAATAACAAAGATGGGACATACTTAAGCAATATATGGAGAGACACAAGAGAAGGAAAAGCATCCACTGAATATCATGGAGATGAAGAGAGGAGAATAATATGAAGTCTTTTTTAAAGGGAGGTTGTCATTAATGTCATGTCATAAATTCATACACATAACAAGTTTGTTTCCTATAGTTTCTTATAGCTATGTCCTACTGACAAGATACTTAGATTATTAAGTCAATAAAAATTTATTAGGTATATACTATATACCAGGGACAGCTAGGTGGTTCAGTGGCTAGAGTGCCCAGCTTCAAGTCAAGAAGTCTCATCAACCCGAGTTCAAATCTAGCCTTAGACATTTACTAGCTGTGAACCTGGGCAAATTGTTTAACCTTTGTTTGCCTTGTTTTCTTCACCTATAAAATGATCTGGAGAAAGAAATGGTAAACCACTTCAGTATCTTTATCAAGAAAACTCTAAAAGGGGTAACAGAGTCAAACACGACAACAACATGTATCAGTCTCTAATAATTGCTGAGTACACAAAAGAGAAAAAATGAGATAATTCTTGATCTCTAGGAGTTTACATTCTATAATTTATGTACAAATATGTATACAAATAAATACATTCAAGATAATTTCAACAGAGGGAAGCACAAAGAGCTAAAGGGATAGGAAGAAGCTCATATCTACTACTTCCCTTTCTTTTCTCCTGTCAAACTTTTCAGAATACTTTCCCATCTCCTCCAGAAAATCTGAGAAGAAAATCATGCCTACTTTCCTCCTTATTTTCCCAAGGGATCAATGAATGAATGAAAAGTATTAAGTGCTTAATATATGCCAAGCACTGTGCTAAATTTTGGGGATACAAATTACAAAAGCAAGAAAGTCGCTGATTTGGGGCATTTTCACTTCTTCTTCCTCATCTCCAGCTCTAGACTTCCTTGACTTTCTTCAAGTCCTGGCTAAAATCTCATCTCTTTCAGGAAGTCTTTTCTGGTCCCCCTTAATTCTAATATCTTTTCTCTATTTATTACTTCAAACTTATTCTTTACATAGTTTATTTGTACATAGTTGTTATGTGTTATATATATATATATATATGTATATATATATATATATATATATATATATATATATATATGGTAAACTCTGAGAACAATCACTATCTTTGGTCTTTCTTTGTATCCCCAACACAGGGTACAGTGTATGTCATAGGTGGTTAATAAATAATTATTGATTAACTATTTTTTAAAAAATTCTCTTTTGCAAGGGATGTCTTTCTTGGAGGGATGTATTGGGAAATATAGGTACTATCAAAGTAAAAGTAATCAATAAAAACTATGTAAAGAAAAAATGTTTTAAATTTATTTATTGAATTAGTTAATTTAGAATATTTTTCCATGGTTACATAATTCATGTTCTTTCCCTCCCTTCTCCCCTCCCCACTCCCATAGCCAATGAGTAATTCCATTGGGTTTTATATATGCCATTTATCAAGACCTATTTCCATTTTATTAATATTTGCACTAGAGTGATCATTTAGAGTCTACATCACCAATCATGTCCCCATTGAACCATATGATCAAACAAATGTTTTTCTTCTGTATTTCTACTCCTACAGTTCTTAAAAAAAATTTTTTTAAGAAACTAAAATTCTTACTTTCTATCTTAGAATTAGTATTGGTTCCAAGACAGAAGAGCATGAAAGGCTAGGCAATGGGGGTTGTGACTTTCCTGGGTTCACACAGCTGAGAAATGTCTGAGACCAGATTTGATCCCAGACTTTTTTGTCTCTAGATCTGGCTTTCAATACACTGAGCCACCTTCCCCTGACCCGTGCTTTTACTAGCCAAATGACCCTGGGCAAGTCATTTATTGTTTTTCTGCCTCAGTTTTCTCATCTGTAAAATGTAATTCCTAACCTCAGCAGCACTTATCTCACAGTGTTATGAGGATCAAGTGAGAGTATGCCTGTAAAGTATTTTGCAAACTTTAGAACACTACATGTGTTGGCTATTGGTGTATTACAAATGCCATGAAAATATCAAGATATCCTGGGAACTATTTCCCTGATAGGAGGTAAGTGTTCATTTGTATGCCTTCCCAGGATTGATGGAGAAGAGCCACTTCAATTATGCTCTTCAGCTAAGTTTGAAATGATAACACCAGGACTGTGAGGTGAGCTGGAAAAATGGAAGTTAATAATGGACCGATTTCCTATCTAAATCTTTTGCTATGGCTTCCTTATCTAGAGGATGTTTGTTTTTTGTTTGTTTTTAACCCCCAATTAAAAAAAAAACAAACAAAAAATAATTCTTTTCCAAAAATAAAGCATAATTTTCTCATTCCTTTTTCATGATGCCTCCTAATTCTGTAGTGCTTTTAAAGGTTTCTAAGTACTTTCTTCTTGAGATGTATACAAGTATATTTATCCCCCTTTTATAGATAAGAACCCTGAGGCAGTTAGATAGCCATTTGTCTGAAAAAGATCAGAGAGGTTTAGTGGACTGCCAACTCTCTGTGATAAGCAGGCCCAGAGAAGCTAATCAGACTAAGAAAGCTAATTCAATCAGAGGTTGCAGTTCTCTGGCATAATATGCAAGATTAGGAGAATGACAGCCCTCTGCATTTAAAACTGCTCAAAACATATCTACAATATTGGTTCAGTTCTTGGTATCCCAAATTGGAAAAGACTTAGAAAACCCCAGAAGTGCATAGAGGAGGAGAGCCACAATGGTTAAGGACCTTTAGATCATGCCATATATGTCGACTGAAGGAATTGAAGGTTTTTAGTCTAGGGAAGAGACTTGGGGAAGATAGGATAGCTGTCTTCAATTATTTATGGGGCTGACACTTGGAAGAAGAGTTTGATTTTTTTTTTCTTTTTGGACCCAAAGGCCAGAACTAAGAACAATAGGTAAAGGTTGGAAAGAGGAAATATCAGGTTGCTGTCAAAAACTGAACAAAACAAAAAACTTGCCTAACAATGAGATTTATCCAAAGAAGGATGTGCTGCCTAATAAGGAATTACTACTAATAGTTAGTATTTGCATAACACTTTAAGGCTTCCAAAGCACATTATTGATAGCATTTTATTCTATTCTCACAGCAATTAGGGAAAATAGGTGATATTGAAGAAACTGAGGCAGACAGAGGTTAAGTGACTTACCCAGGCTCACACAACTATTAGATGTTTCTAGCAGAATTTGAACTAAGTTTTCTGAACTCTAGGGCCAGCCTTTTATCCCCTGATCTATATAGTTGGACTCAAGCCAAGACATAATGACTATCTACTATAAATGTCATATAGAAGATATTCTTGTTCTTGTTCAGTTTGAATTAAATGGCATTAGGGGTCCCTTGTCCACCTCTGATATTCCATGAGGTTAGTAAAGTTAAGTGACTTCTTATGGTCATACAGCCTATAAGTATCAGAAGCTAGATTAGAACTAAAGTACTATATTTGACTCTCTAAAGAATTAAAATTAAGGTTTTGACTGAATATATGAGAATTCTTTTTTTTAAAATTTTAAACATTATTTTATTTGGTCATTTCCATACATTATTCACTGGAAACAAAGATCATTTTCTTTTCCTCCCCTCCACCCACCTTTCCCTCTCCCATAGCCGACGCACGATTCCAATGGTTATCACATGTGTTCTTGACTCGAACCCATTTCCCTGTTGTTGGAATTTGCATTATAGTGTTCATTTAGAGTCTCTCCTCAGTCTTATCCCCTCCAACCCTGTAGTCAAGCAGTTGCTTTTCATCCGTGTTTTTACTCCCACAGTTTATCCTCTGCTTGTGGGTAGTATTTTTTAGATCCCTGTAGATTGTTCAGGGACATTGCATTGACACTAATGGAGAAATCCATCACCTTCGATTGTACCACAATGTATCCGTCTCTGTGTACAATGTTTTTTTGGTTCTGCTCCTTTTGCTCTGCATCACTTCCTGGAGGTTGTTCCAGTCTCCATGGAATTCCTCCACTTTATTATTCCTTTGAGCACAATAGTATTCCATCACCAACATATACCACAATTTGTTCAGCCATTCCCCAATTGATGGGCATCCCCTCATTTTCCAATTTTTGGCCACCACAAAGAGTGCAGCTATGAATATTCTTGTACAAGTCTTTTTCCTTATTATCTCTTTGGGGTACAGACCCAGCAGTGCTATGGCTGGATCAAAGGGCAGACAGTCTTTTATCACCCTTTGGGCATAGTTCCAAATTGCCCTCCAGAATGGTTGGATCAGTTCACAACTCTACCAGCAATGAATTAGTGTCCCCACTTTGCCACATCCCCTCCAGCATTCATTACTTTCCATAGCTGTCATGTTAGCCAATATGCTAGGTGTGAGGTGATACCTCAGAGTTGTTTTGATTTGCATCTCTCTGATTATAAGGGATGTAGAGCACTTTTTCATGTGCTTATTAATAGTTTTGATTTCTTTGGCTGCGAACTGCCTGTTCATGTCCCTTGCCCATTTGTCAATTGGAGAATGGCTTGATTTTTTTGTACAATTGATTTAGTTCTTTATAAATTTGAGTAATTAAACCTTTGTCAGAGGTTTTTATGAAGATTGTTTCCCAATTTGTTGCTACCCTTCTGATTTTGGTTACATTGGTTTTGTTTGTACAAAAACTTTTTAATTTGATGTAATCCAGATTATTTATTTTGCATTTTGTAACTCTTTCTAATTCTTGCTTGGTTTTGAAGTATTTCCCTTCCCAAAGGTCTGACATGTATACTATTCTCTGTTTGCCTAATTTTCTTATAGTTTCCTTCTTTATGTTCAAGTCATTCACCCATTTTGAATTTATCTTGGTGTAGGGTGTGAGGTGTTGATCTAAGCCTAATCTTTCCCACACTCTCCTCCAATTTTCCCAGCAGTTTTTATGAAATAGTGGATTTTTGTCCCAAAAGCTAGGATCTTTGGGTTTGTCATATACTGTCTTGCTGAGGTTGCTTGCCCCCAGTCTATTCCACTGATCCTCCTTTCTGTCTCTTAGCCAGTACCAAATTGTTTTGATGACCGCTGCTTTATAATATAGTCTGAGATCTGGGACTGCAAGACCCCCTTCCTTTGTATTTTTTTTTCATTATTTCCCTGGATATCCTTGATCTTTTGTTCTTCCAAATGAACTTTGTTATATTTTTTTCTAAATCAATAAAAAAATTTTTTGGAAGTTCCATGGGTATGGCACTAAATAGATAGATGAGTTTGGGTAGGATGGTCATTTTTATTATATTGGCTCATCCTACCCATGAGCAGTTAATGTTTTTCCAATTGTTCAAGTCTAGTTTTAGTTGTGTGGAAAGTGTTTTGTAGTTGTGTTCATATAGATCCTGTGTTTGTCTCGGGAGATAGATTCCTAAATATTTTATTTTGTCTAAGGTAATTTTGAATGGGATTTCTCTTTCTAGTTCTTGATGCTGAGCTGTGTTGGAATTATATAGAAATGCTGATGATTTATGTGGGTTTATTTTGTATCCTGCAACTTTGCTAAAGTTGTTGATTATTTCAATTAGCTTTTTGGTTGAATCTCTAGGATTCTTTAAGTAGACCATCATGTCATCTGCAAAGAGCGATAATTTGGTCTCCTCCTTGCCTATTTTAATGCCTTCAATTTCTTTTTCTTCTCTAATTGCTACTGCTAGTGTTTCTAATACAATGTCAAATAATAGAGGTGATAATGGGCATCCTTGTTTCACTCCTGATCTTAATGGGAATGGATTTAGCTTATCCCCATTGCAGATGATATTAGTTGATGGTTTTAGATATATACTGTTTATTATTTTTAGGAATGACCCTTCTATTCCTATGCTTTCTAGTGTTTTTAGTAGGAATGGGTGTTGTATTTTATCAAAGGCTTTTTCTGCATCTATTGAGATAATCATGTGGTTCTTGTTGGTTTGCTTGTTGATGTGGTCAATTATGTGGATGGTTTTCCTAATGTTGAACCAGCCCTGCATCCCTGGTATAAATCCTACTTGATCATGGTGGATGACCCTTCTGATCACTTGCTGGAGTCTTTTTGCTAGTATCCTATTTAAGATTTTTGCATCTATATTCATTAGGGAGATTGGTCTATAATTTTCTTTCTCTGTTTTTGGCCTGCCTGGCTTTGGAATTAGTACCATGTTTGTGTCATAAAAGGAGTTTGGTAGAACTCCCTCTTTGCTCATTATGTCAAATAGTTTGTATAGTATTGGGGTTAGTTGTTCTTTGAATGTTTGATAGAATTCACTGGTGAATCCATCAGGCCCTGGGGATTTTTTCTTAGGACGTTCTTTGATGGCCTGTTGGATTTCTTTTTCTGATATGGGATTATTTAAGAAAACTATTTCTTCTTCTGTTAGTCTAGGCAATTTATATTTTTGTAAATATTCATCCATATCACCTAGGTTGGTATATTTATTGCCATAATATATGAGAATTCTAAGATAATACTGTAGTCACAGATTTAAAAATATTATAGCTCAAGTCAAATTAACTTTTGGTAGCTTATTTATAAAGAGGTTGAAAGAGTGAAAGTAGAGAAATGTAAAAGAGGGTTGAGCAAGAAGTCTAGCCAATCACCTTAAATATTGCTCTGGTCCCAGGCTCAAACCAGGCAGGGCTTGTTAAAGGACTTGGTGGTGAATTAAACAAAGGTTCAATCCATGTGGCCTCCTCCAAGAAGAGGAGGCCTCTCCTGAACTAATCTCTCCAGAAGCCAGGAAAGGAGGATCAGCTTTCCACTCACCCAAGCCCAAGCTCTAAAGGAGAAGGTCCAAGAGCAGTCTTACCAGAAGCAGTCCAAGAGTCAGAGTCCCAGGTCGAAGTCCCAAGTCATAGTTCCAAGTGCAGTCCCAATCCAAGGTCCTCCAAGCCCAAAATTCAGGCTGAAGACCTCCTTGGACAGAAAGTTCAGGACTTTTATAGTCCTTTTTCCTCATCCCTTCCTGTCCCTTCCTCCTCTTTACAGGAGCCAATTGCAGTCTTTAAATTTGTTTAGCACCACCTATGGGGTGGTCAATCGCTTCTGGAGTTAATACCCACTCTTAGCAAGTAGCTTGCAGACCTCCCCTACTTAGTACTTAAGTAGAGGTGTTTTCGGTTTTTGTTGATTAATTTAAAAATAGGCAAGGGAAGAGTTAATCCTATCTTCACAACTCCCAGTTCTAATGCTTTTTCCATTGTGCCATGATGTCTCCCCTATATCAAGGTATAAGAAGCAAAGACAATATCAAGTCAGAATCAGAGAACACAGTTGGGCAAATAGGTGATGCAGTGGGTTAAGAGTGTTGGACCTGGAGTCTGGGAAGATCAGAGTTCGGATCTCTCCTTAGTCACTTATTAATTATCTGTGTGAACGTAGGCAAGTCACTTAATCTCTCTCAGCCTCAGTTTCTCTATAAAGTAAGGATAATAATGGCACTTGTGTCACAGGGTTGTTTTGAGGGCTAAATGAGAAACATCTATTTATTGATTGATCTAGTTTGCATTCTGCAAACCTTAAAGCACTTTGTCAATGCTTGTCATTATTGTGGGAGAACCACATATATTTCCCAAGAATTCAGAGGGCTGCTGTCACTGAGCAAGCTCCGTTCATTTATCATCTGCTCCTTGTCTGTGCAAAGCTGTTTTGCCTGAAACCACTGACTTATGTTGCTGATGCCTGATAACAGATACTCCAGGTGTCAGAGCACAGTAGGGAAGCAGCTTTCAAATGGACAATGGGGCAACTAAAAACAATTTCCACAGAGGTTCAGAATCACTAACCAAAGTAGATGCCAGCCAGGGGCATGGAAAGGGGGGCAGACTGCATAAGAAACCATACTTCATTTCTAAAAACAGGAAAAATAGCCTAGAAAGGGAGCAATCTTTGATGTCTACCCACACCACTGTAAAGCTGGAGTAAAGTTCTTCTCCAAAAGTCTCTTAAGAGTCAAAGGATTTGTGGCTTCTTGACCTCTAATCTTTTGGTTTGAAAAATTCACTTGACTAGAGTCTCTTATCCATAGGGCCAAGATCATCTCTCTCCTCAAATTTTTCAAGAATACTCTCCCTAAATTTTCCCTAAACATTTATCATATTCTCCCTTTTATTACAGGGATGTGAGGATTCCTCCTTACTGGGCTGTAAGGCAATGCAATATCTTGGAAAGAGATAGGGGCTGGATTGAAAGTAAGAGATTTGAGTTTATAACCCAACTGGTCTTAAGTTTTCTGAGATCTAGTTTCCTAATTAGCAAGAAAAAGTAACTAGAATACTTGTACTATTTATTTTATATCATTGTGAATTTCAAAACATTATAGAGATGGAAATTATTATTATTATATGAATCATGAAAAGAGACTCTGCATAAAAAGGTCTGGGTAAAGAGAGTCACTAGAAAAGAGGTATCTCAGTGGATAAAGCATTAGACTTGGAGTCAAGAAGACACAAATTTTAATCCTGTCTCAGATACTTTCCAGCTGTGTGATCCTGAGCAAATCATTCATATTCCCTAAGCCTTATTCTCCTCATCTGTAAAATGAGTATAGTAATGGTACCTAATTCACGTTTTTTTTTTTTTTTGTGAGGATTCTAATGGGAATCTTTGATTTTTTAATTTTCTTTTATTGATTTTTATTATTTGAAACTCAGGATCATTCTTTCTGCAACTATGGTTAACTGAAAGCCTGTCTTCTGTTACTTGACCAAAACCTATCCTATGGAATGTGAAAATTTGCTTAAGGTCTTCTTTATTTCATTTATTTATTCGTTCATTCATTTATTTATTTATTTTTTAAGAGCTCTTACCTTCCATCTTGGAATCAATACTGTGTACTGGTTCCAAGGCAGAAGAGCAACAACAGCTAGGCAATGGGGGTTAAGTGACTTGCCCAAGGTCACACAGTTGGGAGGTGTCTGAGGCCAGATTTGAACCTAAGACCTCCCATCTCTAGGTCTGGTTCTCAACCCACTGAGATACCTAGCTGCCCCCTTAAGGTCTTCTTTAGACAAGAAGACAGAGGAGCAATTTCAATTGTCTCAGACTTCTTGATAACATGTAAATAAATCTTCCTCCTCAATCAGCCTATTTGTGAACCCTATAAATATAGTTTAATCTATTAGTTTACCCACAAAACCAATTTAAGTAAATTTGTTTATGCATGAGATCATGACTTGGTTTAACTAAGTATGTTCAACTTTTGTGACAGTGAAGGAAAGACAGATTTTTCTTTTCTTTCATTTTTATGGCCTAAGAAGAATGTACTAGATTGCATGTAAAAGAATGATTTCTCTGTCACTGTGATATAATTTTGCCTATAACATAGGCAATTTTAATATAAATTTAAAACATAAATGTATATAAAATAGACTGCTTGAATCTTACTGATTATTGAAATTTCTTATTTTTTTTCTGAAGCCTGACCCTATGCTTAAAGCATAATAATAATATTTGAATTTTTGCCTTTATAATTTCTGTGTTGTGGCAAATATATTTCAGCAGTGGTTACCTACATCATGAATTAAGAGAGATGTTTCGCCCCTAACAGGGTCAAATAAGATATCGCATGTATGCTAAGTAAATGGTGACTATTACATTTCTGTTACTTATCTTTGCATACATATTGAGGAGCACAAAGCTACAACATAGTAGATGCTTTAATTAGCATTCCCCAAAATTATTGGATGCTATGAAATTTTTATTTTAAAAACACTTCCCCCTTCCTTATTTCCTTTGATTACCACAGTCATCTCAGGAGGGAGTCTGGACATTTATTATTGTCCATATTACATATTTGGAGAAGTTGATCCCAAAGAGGAGCAATAATTGCTTGTGGTTTCCACCACAACCAGCTGGTGGAACAAAGCTCAGTCAAGCATCTTAGTCTCTTGAATTCTAGGTCGGGACTGCTGAACATGCTGAACATGAGGTTCCATTCACTAGGTAGTGTTAGATTTAAAATAGTTTTGAGTGTTAAATAGTTGTAGATAAGAGAGTGGGAGCCATAAACTGTGATAATTAAAATGTTTTGGGAGCAAGGGAAATATATAACAATTATGACCGCTGAAATATGTTTTCTACTGTGTCTTGGTTTTATATAAATATAAGATGGTCGCCAGGGAATATATTCCCCATTTATGAATATGCCCAAGCCAACTGGGTTTTATAGAGAAATTTAATTTATAATACTGATTAATCAATAGAAAAAGAGAGAAAGTAAGAAAGGAATAAGAATGAATAAATCAGTCAGTTGGTTTTATCAATCACCCAAGATCTCTCTAGGTAAGGCTTCTCATGCCAACTTCAGGCTCCAACTTCAAGAGAGCCTCCTTTCAAGAAATGTTTCCAGAGAATTCTCCTCCTTCAGAGCCAGCCTTCTCTCCTGGTCCTCCAACAGAGCAACCTCCTCAGTCCTCCTTCAGAGCCACCTCGCTCAGAGCAAAACCTCCTCTACCCGCACTCCTCAGACCCCGCTATCTTTAAGGAAATCATCTAAGTTCCCTCCCTTCAGTTCTCACATCTACCAATCACTGTCGATGTCTCCCCTGTGCCAATGGTGGTTCTAGTTTAACCCAGGATCACCCAGAGGTCTGTGGCTTTGCACATGTTTGTTGAAGGTCATATTCTCAAATAATTAAATCTTGATCCTTTGCTGCAGCCCTTCCTAAATCCTGTTACTCTAAGTAGGGTGGAGATTGTAGTTTCCAAGACCTGGTTCTGTCATTCCAAGTATCTCTATTGTATCAATTCTAAAATCAATCACAACTCAAAGAACTTCCTGTTCTATGCTTAAGCACAGGTCAAAGCCCTTTCCATTGTTCAGAGAAAGGTTTCTGTCCTAAAGCAGTCCCAAGTAGGGAGGAGAAGGATCCTCCCATGCCATGGGGGTTCACATTCCAATAGAGTTCTTACTTTCAGTAGGAAATTTTTTCCAAGTATGAAACTTTCCAATGGTAAAATTTCCAACATTCACAAGTCTAAGAAATTTCAAGGTTTACAGTAGGAAGGGTCCAAATCCTTGTGAGGCAATTGGACAGAGTGGTTTTGGAAGCAGGAGACTCAGATTCAAATCCCAGCTCTGTCTCCTCCTACCTGTGTGAACTTGAGGAAATCAGTCCGTGTCTCTGATCTTCAGTTTCCTTACCACTAAAATGAAGCTCCACTTGACTGCTCAGGAGTCTTCCAGCTCTAAAGTCAACATTTATAAATCCGATTGTGGATTGGGAGCTGGAAGGGATCTTTGGTCAGTCAGTCAGCCAGGCACAAATCAATGATTAAGCGCCTACTCTGTACTAAGCTGGGTCTACAAAGTAAGGCAAAAGAGAACCCAGGCTCCAGAGGAACCCACAGCCTCAGCCTTTCATAGAATTGGGATTGGGAGGGACTTTCGAAGGATGCTGTGAATCCTCATCCAGTATTCTTTATAGATGAGCAACAAGCAAACATTAAGCACTTTCTATATGCCAGGCAGGCACTATGCTAAGCACTAAGGAGCTCCTGGGTCACACACCTGATATAGCTGCTCAGCAAAATGAAAGCACCTGGATGGTGTAAAAATGGAGATTTGAACCCCAGACTTAAATCCCCAGAAGTCCTTGGTACTTCCCAGAATTCCCTATAATCTCACCTGAGTCTCCACCTGGGCAAGATCACAATAGAGTCTCTGACTCCCAAGAGCTCTCTTCCTGTACTCAGAGATTGCAAGATGTAGTGAGTATGCTAAGCGCTGGGATTTTGAATTGGCTAATCAGCCATGGACACGTGGTTTTCTACTTTGAATTCTTAATTCTAACAATCCTTAATAAACCTCATAAAATATACTACTTTTATTATGAGAAACTAATTTAAATTTTACAATGGTTCAGTGGTTAGAGAGAGAAGCCTGGAATTGAGACATCCTAGGTTCAAATTTGGCCTCAGACACTTCCCAGCTGTGTGACCCTGGGCATTGCCTAGCCCTTACCACTCTTCTGCCTTGGAACCAATACACAGTGTAGATTCTAAGACGGAAGATAAGGTTTATTTATTTATTTATTTATTTATTCATTCATTCATTTATTTATTTGTTTATTTATTTATTTATTTATTTATTTATTTGTTTGTTTAATGAAAGTATCTCAGTTGACTAAATAGTTAATAATATGCCCTTGATTTAGCGGCAGCCCAGCAGTCTCACCATTATCTGCCTAATAAAAATCAAAGCTCTCTGTGGGCTAGAGATTGCTAATCTCTGAGTACATTTCCTGTCCTTCTCTGTCTCTCTCTGCCTCTCTTCTTGTGAGTTATTGTCTCAGGAGGGTTCAGTGCTGCTGTTGACAAAGGTGTCATTATCAGTGGGTAACAGCCTTGGCTGGAAAGACTTATGGGAAACCATGGGCCTGGCTGACAAAGACACCGTGGTCTCATTATCTGGAACTTTTATTGGCTTCATCTTTCATGCACAAATCCTCCAATGCTGTGAAGCCCCTTCGAAGGATTTGTCTCTCACTCAAACACTCTCTCCCTCTTGCCTCGGTTTATCCCTGGCCTGAGCTGACCTTGCTTGGCTCCTAGATTTTTTCCTATTGATTTCCTATTGATCACATCAATGTTTTAATGGGATCTGGGAGCTCACCGGTGTTGGGACTCCCTCTGCTGGTGTCCATCGCCACCCACCCACAGCAGGCTCTGCCTCCACCCTGCACCCAGTTCATAGGATCAGAGATTTAGAGATGGAAGGGATGCTCCTCATTTTACAGATAAGGAGACTGAGGCACAGATCAGTTCAGTGACTTGTCCATGATCATACAGCATCAGAGGAGGCATTTGAAGTCAGTAAGTCCATAAACATTTATTACGTACTTGCTATGTGCCAGTCACTGAACTAAACTCTGGTAATTCAAATATAAGTGAAAAGAAACTCAGTCCCTGGCTTCTAGGAGCTTATATTCTAATGGGGAAGATACTATCTAAGAGGAAGCTGAAAAGGCAAGGAGGAGGGAGGCCCCCAGCTTGGGGGCACGGGTGGGCAGGATGATGGAGACTTTCCAAGTGTAATCTGGTAAGAAACAAAGACATGGCTGGCTTGGGTGCCCTCCCTACACAGAGCTTCTGGGAGGAGCCATCCAAGCAGAGGAAAGATTGCACAGTTAAGGGAGACTTTTAAGATTTGAATTCCAGGGCTGAAATGATCCTTCAGGATGCTTTGGAGCTAAATGTTCTTGATGCCAAGTCCAGCATTCTAACCACTACACCAGCCTGCCTCTCCCAGGCACCACAGAGAGATGGACGAGATAGAATCCAGAGAAGACAGACCAAGACGGTGAGAGGAACAGGTTACCTGTAGCCTGGGGAGATAATATGGGAGAATATGCCACTTGATGATCAGCTGAAAAAATGGGGATGTTTAGCATAAAGAAGAAAAACCCTAGTGGGCAGGGCAAGACAAGACAGATAGATCCAAGAGCTATAGCATGGAAGAGAGCCTAGACTTATTCTGCCTGGTCCCAGAGGCCAAGAGCAGTGGGTTTGATTGGCAGAAATTCCAGATAAATCTTTCCAAGTTCCTTCCAAATGAAAACTTTCTAACAAAATTCCCTCAAAATGGAAGGACTCTTCTTATAAAGTAGTGGGATCCCTATCATTAGAAGTCTTCAAGTACAGTTGGAGGAATACATGTTGGAAATGTCATAGAAGGAATTCAGGGTCAAGTATGGAGATGCCCACAATTCCCATTGCTGACAACTCTTCTGATGCACCTACGGTATGAGCTAGGGATCAGTATGCTATATGACTTTGGACTGAAACACCCTAAGAACAACTCCATTCACTGCAATGATTTTGTGAGAGAAAAAAGACCCAGGAATCTTGGCCATTCTGATTTAGGGGCAGAAGACCTGTTTTGAATATATATTCAGCTATTTACCTAGGCAAAGTCCCTAGACCTTTCTGAGTCTATTCTTAAACTTTAAAATGGAAGGGTTCCATAAGATTATCTTTAACTTCCCTTTAAGTTCCAAATCCTATAATCACATTAAACTTTTATTTAACCTCTGGTTTATTTTTTTCATCCCTCTGCTCTATTTACAAGGGCTTCTTTCCTTCCTCCAATCCATCCTTCCAGTGCCAGAATAATGCTTCTCATCTTGTTGCCCCTCTGCTCAAAAATCTTTAGTGATTCTTTAAACTATGTGCAGTTCAAACTTCAAGACCAGAGGCAGTGAGGTGACATAGTGAATAAATAGAGTGCTTGACCTGGAGTCAGGAATTCAAATCCAGTCATATGCACACTAGCTGGGTGGCCCTGGGCAAGCTGTTTGACTGCCATCGACTTCAAGTTTTCTCATCTGTAAAATGAAGACAATATTGACACCTTCCTTCCTAAATTGTTATGAAATGAAGTAGAGAGCTAAATGCAAACCTTAAAGTGCTGTATAAATGCTAGATATTATTATCAAGATTCTTTGGTGCTTTTCTATCTTTCCATTCTTATTTTATACTACTTCTTTCTATGCATTCTCTGATGTAGTTGTTCAGTGATTTCAATCATGTCCAACTCTTTGAGACCCCATTTAGGATTTTCTTGGCAAAGATACTGTCATGGTTTACCATTTCTTTCTCCTGTTCATTTGACAGATGAGGAAACTGAGGCAAACAAGGTGATGTGACTTGCCCAGGGTCACATAGCTAGTAAGTGTCTGAAGCCAGATTTGAACTTAGGTCTTCCTGACTCTAGGTCTGACATTCTATGAACTGTACTACTTATCTACTCATCTATGTAGTCTATATTCTAGTCAAGCTATTCTACTGTATGTCCTTGGTATGTGTCTTGTAATGTTTCTAAGGCAGAAGAGTGGTAAGGGCTAGGCAATGGAGGTCAAGTGACTTGCCCAGGGTCACACAGCTAGGAAGTGTCTGAGGTCAGATTTGAACCCAGGACCTCCCATCTCTGGGTCTGGCTCTCAATCCACTGAGCCACCCAGCTGCCCCCTGTCTTGTAATTTTTTGCCCCCATGACTTTACTTGAACTATTCCTTCAGCCCAAAATTTGAATATTTTTCTTCTTTTCCTTACTTGCTGAACTCCTAACCTGGCATTTAATAAACTTTCTTCTCATAGTCTTTTGCAAATTTGTAGTATATAGATAAAATGAGAATATACAGAGACTATATAAAACTTGAGTTATAAAGCAGAATGATCTACATACTATAAGATAACAGAAAAGGAAGGATATAGAACTGCCTAAAAAGGCAAAATTTTGTAATGGAGAGACCACTGGCTTTGGAGACAGGATTTGGGCTTAGAATCTGACTCCTTTCCTTGGTAGCTCTCTGTCCCTGGGTGGAACATCTCTCCCTAAGCCCCGATATTCTATCTGTTAAATGGCAATTACTTTTTCAATAAGGTTATTTCGGGGAAAGTTTCTTGGCAAAATCTTACATCACGGAGGAAGGAAATGACCGTAGGATTCAGTACTGGAAGGAACTCTAGATCCCCAAATCCAAGCACCTCATGGCTGTAGATAAAGAAACTGAAGTCCAGACAGGAGATGATTTGTCTAGGGTCACATAAGTAGTAAAGGACGGAGCTACGATATGAACTCAGATCTTGTATGCATTCTATACTCTTTCTACTGTAGGTCACTGTAATTATTATCATGTGTAAAATGAGATGGAATTTCCTATGTGGCTCCACAGATCAATAGGACTTGAATTTTGCTTTAATGAACTTTCTGAAAATTTAAGTTAGCCAGAATGAAACAGGTCATTTTTTTTAGGCAATGAACTCTTCAACATTGGAAGTATTTGAGCAGAGATGGATACCTCAATGCAGAATCTGAGACATCTGGTAGGAGCTCTTTGAAAGGAATCAAAGGAGGGCCCATATCTAATTCAAATTAATAAACATTTATTAAGTGCCTACTATATTCCAGGCACTCTTCTGAGTGCTGGGGATGCAAATAAGGGGAAGAAATATAGTCCTTGCCCTCAAGGAGCTTACAATATAATACACGAAGATGATACACAAAAAGAAGCTAGAAAGATTAGTTGGCACAAGGGAATCTTTTCCCACTGAATCAAGTTCAAGCAGAGGAGATGCAAAGTGGAGTGATCCTCAGAGTCCATATATAAAGGAAGGTGTTGAGTGGGATTTAGTGCTCTATCCACTAGCCCTGGTGATTCAGAGAGGAGAAGAGGCTAAAGGAGTGGGGAAGGCATTGAGTGTATCCAAGGTTGAGTTAAATAGCATGCTGAGGAGATTTCAGGTGGTCAGCTTGTCCTGGGAGTAGCAACTTGTTCCTGAAGTTGAGAACAAATAAAGTTATTCAAAAGGAAATGATGTACTCTGGGTCCCCCAGACTCTTGCCATCCTCCTTTGGAACTTCTTCCTCACTTTGACTTGAGTTTTTCCTACTATGTCAATTCATAGAACCATAAAAACTCAAAGTAAAAAAGAAACCTTATTGGGTAATCTGGTCTAATTCATGCCAAAATATAAATACCCTCTTCAACATCCCCAACAAGTGATCATTCAGTATTTTCCAGATTATTTCAGGTAAGAGGAAACACCATATCCCAAAACTTTCCTGTGTCCAATCAAACAATTTTTAAGGAAGTTTTCCTTACACTGAGCTCAAATCATATTCTAAAATTTCCAAACAATGCTCCTAGAATGATTCTCGGAAGCCAAGCATTACAAGGATAGTACCTCTCAGACAAGTCATTCTTTCAAATACTATATTAATATTGCCTTTGACTAAATATAATACTCTATATGCTATCTTGTCTTGTTCAATTAGTAGAGGTCATCTTTCAATATCCTGTGCTTCCTGGGAGGTAGCAGAAAGCCAGCATCCCATCATGGTTGGATTCAAGCCTACAAATGTGCCCCTAATAGCCATTGTAAAGTTCCTTGGGATGGGTACCACAACCTATATCGATAATTCCATGACTTTCCCCTGGATACAGCCAAAGTCCAGTTGTATATTCAAGGAAAAAGCCAATGGGCCATCCAAGCTTTCTCTATCTCTGCCCAGGATCAGGGTATAATGGATACCATTTTGACCATGGTGAAGACTGAGGGCCCTGGAAGCTTGTACAACAGGCTAGTGGCTGAATTGCAGGGTCAGGTGTGCTTTGCCTCCATCCACATTAGCATCTAAGACTGTCAAGCAGTTTCACACCAAAGACATTAGAAGCCATCTCTTGGCAGTCTTTATCCTGGGGGGACACAGACAGTGGAAGTAACCCAACCCACAGATGTGGTAAAGGTAGACATACAGGTCCAGGCTTGTGCAGGTAGAAGCTATACCAGGGCACAGTGATTCCTTTAAGACTATCACCAGAAAGGAGGAGTTTTGGAACCTGTAGAAAGGTACTTCACCCAGGGTCACCTACAATGCTGCTTCACATCAGCCTTTGGGGCTGGCTCCTGTACCACCATCATTTTCTCCCCATTGGACGTGCTCAAGATGAGATGTATGAACTCTGCTACAGGCCAGTATGCCATTTCTGGCCACTGAAACCTCACCATAATTTGGAAATAGGTACCCCAAGCCTTTTACAAAGGGTTCATACCTTCCTTCTTTTACTTGTGCTCCTTGGATATGGTGATGATTGTTACCAACTGAAATTGAAAGGGCCCTAATGGCCACTCTTGCTTCCCAGGAAGCTCCTTTCTGAGCCCTCTCCTGCCAACTTTTTGCCTTATACTCCTCCTACCCTTTGGGTTCAGACCTTATTCTATCCCCATTCTTTCACACTCCCCCCCCCATTCCTCTCCTCCTCTCACCCTCTCTGCATAACTCCCTTGCTTCTCTTAAAGTTGGTTCCATTTAATCCTTCACCAGCCCCCTGTCTCTGCCATTGCAGTCTTAACCAAGTTTCCAAGCTCTTTCTAATAAAGCCAGACCAGAATCCAGGAAAAAAAAAAGATTGAGAATGTTGAGTTTCTTCTCAAAGTCTCTTCTTAGTGACAAATGCCCTCAGGTCCTTCAATTAATTCTTATATAGTATGGATTTCCCAACCCGATTTCCCTTCTCTGGATGCTTTTTAGTTATTTTTTGACATCTTGAATAAGTCATAATATTCCAAATGAGGTCTGATCAGGCCAGAGAATAAAAGAATTACTGCCTCTATATATGTGAACATCATGACTGACTCTCTCTCTCTCTCTCTCTCTCTCTCTCTCTCTCTCTCTCTCTCTCTGTCTCTCTCTCTCTGTCTCTCTCTCTCTGTCTCTCTCTCTCTGTCTCTCTCTCTCTGTCTCTCTCTCTCTCACCTTCCATCTTAGAATCAATACTGTGTATTTGCTCCAAGGCAGAAGAGTAGAAGAGTGGTAAGAGTTAGGCAATAGGGGTTAAAAGACTTGTCCAGCGTCACACAGCTGGGAAGTGTTTGAGGTCCCATTTGAACCCAGAACCTCCCATCTCTAGGCCTAGCTCTCAGTCTACTAAGCCACCTAGATGCCCCTCATATGAATAGCTTTCTAAAGATATTTCCCCCATCTCATACTTCTCCCCCACCTATATTTACATAAGTTTATATAAACACCAAGATTTAAGTATTTTTGTCATTGGTTTCTTGAATCCAGTATAGATAGACTTTTACATTTATCACTATTAGTTTTTATCTTATTAGATTTGACTAATGGTTGAGAGCTTTTAGATCCCAGTTCTCTCAAACAGCATGCTATCTCCCTCTGATTTCTGTCATCTACAATTTTGATAAGTTTAACATCTTTGCTTTCATCAAAACAAAATGTTTAACATCAACAGATGATAAAAAAATAATTGCACAGGTTCAAAGATTGACTTCTCAGACACTCTTTCAGAAACCTCTTTTCAAGAATAATTAATTTAAACATTATTTTTTTTTTCACTCTACTTTCAGTATTGGTTCAAAACACATCTAACCATAGGGTCATTTAGCTCAAGTTCATATCTCTCCAACTTCTCCACAAGGACACCATGAGAGACTTAGTCAAATGTCTTCTTGAAGTCCAAGAATACTATAGCCACAACATTTCCTTGTCTACCAATCTAATCATCTTATTAAAAGAGGAAATAAGATGGCAGATCTCAAACTGTACTATAAAGCAGCAGTCATCAAAAGAGTCGGGTACTGGCTAAGAAATAGACCTTCACAACCTAGTTTTTGATAAACCCAAAGATCCCAGATTTTGGAATAAGAACTCACTATCTAACAAAAATGGCTGTGAAAATTGGAAAACGGTATGGCAGAAGCTAGTTATAAACCAATATCTTACACCCTATACTAAGGTAAGGTCAAAATGGATATATAATTTAGATACAAAGAGTGATACCATAACAAAATTATGGGAACACAGAATTGTTTACTTGGCAGATCTTTGGAGCAGGCAGGAATTGAGATAGAGAGTATTTTAATATGTAAAATGAATAATTTTGATTATACTGAATTAAAAAGCTTTTGTACAAACAAAACTAAAGTAACCAAGATTAGAAGGGAAACAACAAAAACTTTTTATAACAAGTGAATGACTCATAAAGTTTTCACAAATTTATAGAGAACTAAGTCAAATTTATAAGAAAACAAGCCATTTCCAAATTGACGATTGGTCAAAGTATATGAATAAGCAATTTTCAGATGAAATCAAAACCTTCAATAATCATATAAAAATGTTCCAAATAACTCTTGATTAGAGAAATGCAAATTAAAACAATACTGAGGTACCACCTCATACCTATCAGATTGCCTAATATGTCAGGAAAGGAAAGTGATAAATATTGAAGGATTCATGGCAAAATTGGAACACTAATGCATTGTTGGTGGAGTTATGAACTGACATAACCATTCTGGATTGCAATTTGGAACTTTGTCCTAAGGTTTATAAAACTGTGCATACCCTTTGATCCAGTAATTTCACTTCTGGTGCTATATCCTAAGGAAATAATAAAAAAGTGGAAAGGACCTACTTGTACAAAATTATTTATAGTAGCTCTTTTTGTAGTGGCAAAGAATTGGAAATTAAGAGTATGTCCATCAATTGGGGAATGGCTGAACAAAGTGTGGTATATGTTGGTGATGGAATACTATTGTGCTATAAGAAAAGACAAGCAATATGATTTCAGAAAAAGTTGGAAAGATCTAAAGGAACTGATACAGAGTGAAATAAACAGACCTGGGAGAACATTGTATACTGTAACAGTAATATTGGACGATGATTATCTGTGAAAACTTGGCTACTCTCAGGAAAGCACTGATCTGGGACAATCCTAAGAGACTTATGACTGGGAATGCTATGCTCCTCTAGAGAAAGAACTGTTGGAATTTTCTTTCACATCACTGTATTTATGGTTTTATTTTGGGATTTTGATTATGTATGAGTGTGCTCTTGCAAAAATGGCCAATGTGGAAGTGTGTTTTGCATGACAATAAAAATAAAATAAAATTTTTAAAAGAGGAAATAAAATTCATCTAGCATAATATATTTTTAGAAAAGTTATGTTAGATCTCACAAAACACTATTTCTATTTCCAAGTGTTTATTAATTATATTTAACTAGTATTGATTCTAAGATAGAAGGTAAGAGTTTTTTTAAAAGAGAAAGAGAGATCAATCTAAATAATTTCTAATTATTATATTTAAAGAATAATGTGTAATACAGTCCAAGATTTAAAGAACTAATCAATAAAAAAATAGACATTGAGTATTCACTATGTACCAGGTGTTGGGTATATATATACCAAGACAAAAGTGAAATAGTCCCTACATTCAGAGAGTTTACAATAAAATGAGGGAGATAGCATAAACACATAGAGGGATACACAAAACCAAAAAAAAAAGGGGGGGTGTCCCAAAAGTCTTAGCATAGTTTAACTTGATGTTTAAGGACTTCAAGCAGCAAGACTTGGGAGATAGCCTATAACTGTGTTGGCAAACCAATAGCACATGTGCCAGAACAGATGAGGCTCCTCCCTTCCCCTTCTCCACTGCCCTGAGGACATTTCTCTCATCACCTGCCCCTCTACCCAGCAGCCCAATGGGAGTGTTTCTCCCTCTCTCATCTAAGCTAAGGCAAGGGGGCTCACATGGATGTGAAAGTTGAAGGTTGGGCACTTGGTCTCTAAAAGGTTCGCCATCACTGATCAATAAAAATCAATTAAAAGATAATTTTGGAGGAAAAAAAGTATTAACAGTGAGAGAAATAAGAAAATCTTTCCAAAGTAGATGAACTAAGTTGAAGGAAACCGGAGATTCAATAGAGCAGAAGGAAGAAGGAAGAGCATCTGAAACATGAAAGACAGCCAGTGAAAAGACAGATATGGGATGCTGTGTGTGAAGAATATCAAATAGTATAGTACAGTAGTACCAAAGAGAGCATGGAAGTGGGAACTGGAACTGGACAGAGGAGACATAAGATGAAAAGCAAGAGAAAACAGTTTAAAGTCTAGAGAGGGGAGAGTGTCCAGAAGAACAACAGTACTGAATGCTGCAGAGAGGTCTAGAAGAATAAATATCCAATCAATCAATAAACTATTAAGCACTTAGTATGAGCCAAGCACTGCTAAACACTACATATACAAATATAAGCAGAAAGAAAGATAGTCCTTACCCTCAAGAAGTTTATGTTCTTTTTTAAATTTAAATTTGTTTATTTGTTACATTAAAATACCCACTGGACAAAAAATATATGTATATATAAAACTAGGTCTTGCTTATTTCTATTTATCAGATCTTTCTCTGGAGGTGGGAATACCTAAGTCATTCTTCAAATACTATTTCTTTTGCTGTATATAATGTTTTCTTGATTTGTCTCATTTCATTCTTCATAACTTCATGTAGTTTTTTTCTATTTTTAAAAAAATTATCCTGTTAGTCATTTCTTATGGTGCAGTAGTATTCCATCACTATCATATGCCACAACTTGTTTAGTCATTATCTAGGCATCCTTTCAAGCAGCTTGTATTTTAATAGAGGACAACAACACATAAAAGGGAGCTGAAACATTGTGGGATGATCGAATGTAATAGACTTTGCTACTAATAGCAATGTATTGGGTACAAAATAAACCTACATAAACCATCAGCATTCCTATGTGTTTTCAACAAAACCCAGCTGTAAGAGTTAGAAAGAGAAACTCCACTTAAAATTACTCCAGACAAGATAAAATACCTGAGAATCTACTTGCCAAGACAAATTCAGGAATTACATGAACATAACTACAAAACACTCTTCACACAAAGAAAACATCAATTGCTCATGGGTAGGATGAGCTAATATAATAAAAATGACAATCCTAACTAAATTAATTTACTTATTTAGTGCCGTACCTATCGAACTACCAAAACACTTATTTTTTATAGAATTAGAAAAAATTATTACAAAGTTCAACTGGAAGAACAAAAGATCAAGAATATCAAAGGAAATAATGAAAAAGATGAGAAAGATGGAGGCCTAGCTTTACCAGATTTCCAACTATACTATATAAAGCATCAAAACTATATGGTACTGGCTTAGAGACAAGGGTGGATCCATGGAATAGACTTGAAGTAAATGAGAGTAGTAAGATAGTGTACAATAAACCCAATGATCACTCACATCTTTTTGTACAAGAACCCACTATTTGACAAAAACTGCTGGGAGAATTGGAAAACAGTATGGGAGAAATTAGGCTTAGATCAACATCTTACTGAAAGTGGGTAAATGACTATAAAGAGGGAAATCATAAAAATAAATTGGTAACCATAGAATAGTATGTCTGTCTGATCTATAGGAAAGGAAGGAATTTAAGACCAAGCAGGAGATAGAGAACACTACAAAATGTAAAATGAATAGTTTTGATTATATTAAATTAAAAAGTTTCTGTACAAACAAAACCAATGCAATCAAAATTAGAAGGGAAGCAACAAAGTGGGGGGAAAAGTTTTATAACAAAAACCTCTGACAAAGGTCTCATCTCTAAAATTTATAAGGAGCTAAGTCAATTGTACAAAAAATCAAGCTATTCCCCAATTGACAAATGGTGAAGGGACATGAATAGGAAGTTTTCAGATAAAGAAATCAAAACTATCAATAAGTACATGAAAACGTGTTCTAAATCTCTCATAATTAGAGAAATGACACCTAGGAGATTGGCCATTATGACAGTAAAGGAAAATAATTAATGTTGGAGGGGATGTGGCAAAATTGGAACACTAATGCGTTGCTGGTGGATCTGTGAATTAATCCAGTCATTCTGGAAGGCAATTTGGGGGAGGGGGGAGCTGGGTAGCTCAATGGATTGCGAGTCAAGCCTAGAGACAGGAATTCCTAGGTTCAAATCTGGCCTCTGATACTTCCTAACTGTGTGACCCTGGGCAAATCACTTAATCCCCATTGCCTAGCCCTTACCACTCTTCTGCCTTGGAACCAATACACAGTATTGATTCCAAGATAGAAAGTAAGGGTTTAAAAAAAAAGAAGAAGGCATACCCTTTAATCCAGCCATACCACTGCTGGGTTTGTACCTCAAAGAAATAACAATGAAAAATACTTGTACAAAAATATTCATAGCTGCTCTCTTTGTGGTGGCAAAAAGCAAACAAGGTGTCCATCAATTGGGGAATGACTAAACAAATTGTGGTATATGATGGTGATGGAATACTATTGTGCTGTAAGGAATGATGAACTGAAGGAATTCCATGTGAACTGGGAGAACCTCAATGAACTGATGTGGAGTGAAATGAGCAGAACCAGAAGAACATGGTACACAGAAATTAAAAACATAGTAGTAAAATCCAATGTTTCCAACTTTGCTACTAGTAGCAATGCAACAAACCAGGACACTCCTGAGGGAGTTATATATAAAAAAAGTCATCCACATTGAGAGAAAGAACTAAGAGTAGAAATGCAAAAGCAAAACATATGACAATCACTTATCACATGTATGTATAGGTATATAATTTGGGGTTTACCTTAAAAAATCACTCTATAGCAAAAATGAATAATATGGAAATAAGTATCAAGTGACAACATTTATACAACCCAGTGACATTGCTTATCAGCTCTGGGAGGGGAAAGAGAAGAGGGGAGGGAAAGAAAATGACTCATGTAACATGAAAAAATATTTTTAAAATAAATAAATTAATTTAAAATTTAAATAAACTAAAAGCAATGCATTGATCCAGGACAATTGAAAGACTTCTGAGAAAGAATGCTACCCACATCTAGAGAAAGAACTGTGGGAGTACAAATGCAGAAGAAAACATTATTTATCACTTGGTAATATGGACATATGATTTGGGATTTTGTTTTTTTATTTTTTTTGAGTGGGGTTGGTTTTAAAAGATTATTCGATTACAAAAATGAATAATATGGATATAAGTTTTGAGTGATAATACATGTAAAATCCAGTGGAATTGCTTGTCAGCTGTGGATGGGGGGAGGAATCATGTAACCTTTGGGAAAAGATGCTAAAAAAAGGGGGGAGTTTAAAAGAGGTAGGGGAGGAGGAAGATTATGTCAAGAAACCCATTTGGGGGACATCGAGGACTCATGTGGAGGTGAATCTGCAATGTAGCCAGGAAAAGAATGAAGACATTCTTGGCCTGGACTTTTTCCTTAAAATGGAAGTTCTGGGAGGAACCAACCAATCAGAGGACAAGACCCCAGGCTGAGGGTATCTCCTGTGTGAGAAGTAGGTGATTTGTCAGGCCTGGCAGAAAAAGTTCTGTTTTGTATGAGTCAGCAGAGCAGCCTGGAGAGGAGAGAAAAAATCATTAGACTTGGCAATTAAGAGATCATTAGTAAATTTGGAGAGAACCATTTCAGTTGAGTGATGAGGCACGAAGATCAATGGCAGGAATTTAAGGGGGGAATGCTGGAGGAATTAGAAAGTACCAAGCATATAGGACTTTTTTGGGAATTTAGCCGAGAGTTTAGGAGTTTAGCATGGAGATTAACTACCTAGGTGGTTGGTCTCTACGGTAAGTGGCTTTCTAGAGGAGTTTGACTGAGAAAGGGAGAAGAGATCATAGGGCAATGGCTAACAGAGATGGTAGTAACTAGTGAGTGAATATTAAAGATAAGGAAACACAGGCATGTTTGTAAGTAGCTGGGAAGGATCCTAGATAGGGAGAGACTGAAGATTAAATCATTAAGAAGACTAAGGATAAGAATGTTAGGGCAGGTTATGCACTGTATAGAGCCTTTGGATCCGAGTTCAAATTTGACCTCTGACATTCACTTGCTATGTGACCCCAGACAAGCACTTAATCTTACTTTTCATCAATTTCTTTACCTGTAAAATGACCTGATCAAGGGAATGGCAATCTTTGCCAAGAAAACCCTACATGAGGTGATCAGGAATCAGATAGCATTGAAATGACTGAAAAACAAGAGCAAAGAATGTTAAGTGGGCATAAGTGTCAATCTATTGGAAAAGATGAAAGCAATGGAATCTACCATACTTGAGACCAAACCAGGTGTACAAATATTTTGGTTTCTCCTTAACCTTTTAATGACTGTCTCACTTCTTGCTCCGACCTTGGGAGGTATAGGGGTAAAAGTCAGTCAGGATTTTTTAAAATGCCCACAAGTTACCATGATTGTGCAAGACTGTCCAGGACTATACAAGGGGGAGGATAACTAAGAACTCAGATCAATTGTCAATAACATTTTATATTTCTATGGCATTTAACAATTTACAAAGCATTTTGATTATGAAATGAACAATACAAGTATCATTATTCCCATGTTTCAGGTAGAAAACTGAGACTAAAAGAGATAAAAATTTTTGACCAAGGTTATATAACTAGCTAGCTTTGGAATTTTTTTTTCATTTGTAGGTAAGAAAAGATTTTATTTTAAGTGGTAGAAAAAGAGAAAGCTAGAAAGTATGGACAAGCCAGATGATCTTGGTTGCTGGATTCCTTCTAGAATTCCTCACTTTCATCTTTTTAAAAAAACATTATTTATTTTTAGCATCCTTTTTTCTTTGTTTTGAGTCCTAGATTCTCTCCCTCACTCTTACACTTCCCCACCAAATGAGAAAGAAAACAATATGATATCAATCATACATGTGAAATGCAAAACATTTCCATATTAGTCATATAGCAAAAAAAGAAAAGGCAAAAAAGTGAGAAAATTGTACTTCAGTTTTCACTGAGTCCACCAGTTCTTTCCCTGGAGGTGCTGAACATTTTTTCATCATGAGTGATCTAGTTCTTCTTACTTGACTTTGCATCAGTTCATATAGGTCTTGCCATTTTTGTTTGAAACCACCCCCTTTATCATTTCTTATAGCACAATAGTATTCCATCACGCTCATATGCCACAACTCATTCTACCATTCCTCAGTTGATGGGCATCCCCTCAGTTTTTCATTCTTTGCCACCACAAAAAGAGCTGCTATAAGTATTTTTGTGCATATAGGTCTTTTCCCTTTTTCTTTAATATCGTTGGGGTACAGCACTAGTAATGATGTTGCTGGATCAAAGGATATGCCTAGTTTTATAGCCCTTTATATTCTCCAGAATGGTTGGACCATTTCACTGCTCCAACAGGATTAATGTATCTGTTCTCCTTCATCCCCCTCAGCTTCTGTCATTTCTGTTAGGTGTGAGATGTCTTCACTTTCATCTTCACTCTCTATGGAGTCTATGCCCACTTTCTCATAATCCTTCTCCAGGGCAGCCAAATCTTGCTGGGCCTCAGAGAATTCTCTTTCCTTCATGCTTTCACCCACATACCAATGCCCAAATGTCTTCTTGGCATACATAAAGTCAAACTTGGGATCTAGTCAGGCCCACTCTTTGGCAATGGCTAGTGTGTTATTTAACATGCATACTTACTTCCCACTGTCCTTTAGTCAAATCTCTACCAGGCATTATAGAGCCTACCTAGGAATTCAGTTCTTTACCCCACCTCACTGCCTCTCAAAATCAGAAGTTCTCTTGACTGATTTAATCCAGAACAGCCAGCAAACCTTTCTTCTCATCTTTCACTTTTGCTAGCATATGATTCAACTTATCATCTCCTTCCCAAAAGATCCTCATTGCATCTCCACTGCTAATAATTTCTCTAAGCACCCAACTGGAATAGTGACTCTGGCTGAAATGAACTTCATTACATTCTAGAAGAAATCACTTGTTTCTCTTCCTCATTTCTTCATTTCAATGCCCTTAAACTGAGTCATGATTTTGTCTTCATTCCTGAGTCTAGAACATTGCCAGTCCCCTCTGTTAACATTTTTAATACCATGATCCAGGGGATAGAAAATTCTCCCCAAGGACAGAAGGGGAGAAAATGTCTAGAAAGGAAAAAATTATGACTCTCTACTGTAATCTATTTGAAACAGTGAACAATGTAGTATGGTAAAAAAGAATGCTACATTTGGATTCAGAAGACCTGGGATCAAATTCTGACTCTGTTTTTTTTTTCTCTGATTTTAAACACATTTCTTAACTAAGCTGTTCCTTGGTTTCCTCTTATTTAAAATGAGGGCATCTGTGGGAGCAGAAACACAGAAGAAAAACAACTGTTTGATCACATGGGTTGATGGGGATATGGTTGGGGATGTAGACTTCAAACAATCACCCTAGTGCAAATATTAATAATATGGAAATAGGTCTTGATCAATGATATACCACCCAACTGAATTGTGCTTTGGCTATGGGAGGGGGATGGGAGGAGGGTAGAGAAAGAACATGAATCATGTAACCATGGAAAAATTTTCTTAATAAAAATAAAAATAAAATAAAATGAGGGCATCAAATTGCTAAATCAAATCAACAAGCATTTATTTACGTTCTTGAGGTGTGCCAAGGACTGGGCTAAGTGCTGGCAAGAAAGAAAAAAAATAGTTCCTGCCTTCAAGGTAGATTATAGTCTAATGGAGGAGACAATATGGAGGGCAATATTTACAAATAAAATATATAAAGAATAAAATGGATGTAATCTCAGAGGGAAGAAGGCTACTTGCTTTAAGAGAATTGAGAAAGGCTTCTTTCCAGAAAGTGAGTTTTTAACTGAGACTTAAAGAAATATAGAAAAACCATGAGTCTCTAAAGTCTTTTCTACCTTGAAATTCTTGATTCCCTGACTTACTAGTTGTGGGACACACCTCTTCCCCCCCCCCCCAAATAACTATTTTACTATCTTGGGCCACAGTCTCATCCTCTATAAATTACAGTTAATAATCTGTGTGTTAACAACCATCTAGGGCTGTTTTAAGATTCTAATGAGAAAAAATGTGAGTGTATATTGACATATAAAGTGTCACTGAAAATTGATGCTTTATATCCCATCTAGTCATCCTCCAGGACACCAGAGCCTAGTGAGCACTTCAAGGTAGCTTGCCATCTGTCCTTCTGCCTCTTGCTTTTGCTAGAGGAAGAATGATCAAATCATGCTATCATGGCTCTGGAAAAGTGATTGTGTAGACTGCCTCAAATGTCTCTGCTTCCCCTTCACACACAACTCTTTCCTTGGTCACTTCTGCTCTCAATACTGTCTCTCCTAAGTAGAATGTGAACTCCTTCAGGGCAGGAAGATTTCACTTTTGTCTTCCTATCCCTAGTGCCTAGAAAAAAGTGGATACTTAGTAAAAGCTAGTTAATTGTTTAAGTGATAAAGTTCTGAAACTGTTACTCATCTGTAATTGGAAGAGGTATAAGGACCTTATCCAAAGACTTTATTGCTGGAAGTACCCAGGATTACAAATATAGAGACAGAGGAGACCTGAGGGGCTATCTAATCCATTCCCACTCCATTTTCAGATGAAGAAGCAGGGAAAGGCAGGTGTCTGGGAAAGACCAGGATTCTCTGCAGACCAGGGACCCTTTGAATCCATGGAGATATCCCAGTTTTCAAAAAGAAAGGGGTGAAAATTCTAAACTAGTTGAAGTTAGCATGACTTTTATTTTCTGGTAAATTTCTATAACATATTTTTAAAGAGATGGTTTTTAAGCATTTAGAAAGGGAGACAGTGATTTGCAAGGGTATCCTGGGAGGTGAACTGTCTAGGAGAAGGTAATACAGGGTCTAAATGTTAAAGCCAGAATTAGAATTCTGTTCCTTTGATACCAGAACCAGGGATCTTTCCACCTGATAAGGCTGGGTTGTAACACTTTGTTCTAGCAGTCTTATGGCAATGACTCAAGGGTACTTAGGTCCTCAAACCCTGTACCAATGGAGTTCAAGCACTGGTGGGGTCTCCTAAAATGGAAAGTCTTTAAGTAAGGTGTCCAAGGGCAGACTACACGTCCATCATCTTCAAACCAGCCTAAGTATTGAGGAGGTCTGAGGGGATCGTCACTTGATTTCACACAATTGTTTTTGGCAAGAGCAATTCTCAAATACTACATACTGTAGACTGGAAGTCTATGTTTCCATATTGGTAGTGGATATCCTCAAAGGAAATCATGGGTTTTCCTCTAAAATCACACCTTGTGTGTAAAAGTAGTAATTTATCTATCTGTGGTATGTCTTCTCTTTTAGAGTGTGAGCTCCTTGAGGACAGGGAATAGTATCTTTGCCTTTCTGGGTATCCCAAGCTCTTAACACAGTACCTGGAACATAGGAAGTGCTTAATACATGTTTGTTGACTTAAGAAAAGGTACACAGGAAATTAGGATCATAGGTTCATAGAACTATATCTAGAAGATATCTCAACATCCACCTGGTATTAATCCCTATTTTGCAGTTAGTGAAATGAGATTTGGGGAGGTTAAGCATCTTGTCCAAGGTGATACACAAAGTACATGTTAGAATTAGAACCCAGGTCCACTGAATCTAGTGCCAATTTTTTTTCCCTCTACACTTCTTTTTAAATGGTCTTCATTTGGATGAACACAGAAATGCCTGTATTGAATCCGAGGGGCCAGATTTAATGAGATGCAACTATTAGGTCAAGTTTATATGCAAATGAGCACTTATACAGTGCAAGAAAAGAGTATGTTTTCAGAAGCTTTTCCCCAGAATAATATGTTTTGTTGGAGGAGGGGATTTTCCTATTGACCTTCAGTTGTTTTCAGTTATGTTCAATTCTTCATGACCCTATTTGGGATTTTCTTGGCAAATACTGGAGTGGTTTGCCATTTCCTTCTCCAGCTCACTTTACAGAAAAGAAAACTGAGGCAAACAGGGTTAAGTGACTTATCTAGGATCACACATCTACTAAGTGTCTGAGGTCAGATTCAAACTCAGAAAAATTAGTTTTTCTGACTCCAAGCCAGGTACTCTACTGTACTATCTAGTCACCCCATTGGAAGGGGAATACACATTTATTAACTGTCTTCTATTTATCAGGTGTTCAAATATTATCTCATTTGATACTTACAACTACCCTGTGAGGTAGATTCTGTTAATGTCTCCATTTCACAGTTGAAGAATCTGAGGCAGGCAGAAGGTAGCGGCTTTCCCAGGATCACATAGTGAGTGTTTGAGGGAAAATTTGAACTCAAGTCTTCCTGAATCCAGGTCACTCTATCTACTGTACCACCTACCTGTATGTAAAATAAGGAAGGAAACAACATTTATTAAATGCCTATTATGTACTAGGCACTATGCTATGTGTTTTACAAATATTGTTAGTGTTGTTCTGTAAGCTTTCATCACAACCATACTGTGAAGTATGTGGGACAAGTATTTTTATTCCCATTTTGGAGATAAGCAAAGTATTCCCAAGAAGATGATTTACTTGCCAAGGGACACTTGGGGGACATGATTTGAGATCAGATCTTGCTTGAGCACAAGATCACCAATTATAGCACATTGCTTCTCTTGCTTACAAGATTAATTCGCTTCACAAACCTTTTCTGTGCCCAGGAGCATACAAGTCAAAAGTAGTGCTGGGATTTGTATCCAACAAAATTTTAATTAGCACCTATCCCTATTATATCGTGAGCTCTTTGAGAGAAGGGACTGTTTTGTTGTTTGTTTTTTTTACCTTTCTTTTATCCCCGACATTTATAGCATGCTATCTGGTATACAGTAGGCACTTAATAGATGTCTATTTATGTCCTAGGTACTGTGTTCTGAGCTAGAAACACAGAGATAGAAATGAAAGAGTTCCCACTCTCAATGGAAGCAGAACACCTATGCAGGAGACCTGGCTATGCTACTTACTCAACTATGTGACCCTAGACAGATTAAACAGTTTCTCTGAACCTCAGTTGCCTCTTCTATAAAATGAAGCCATGTTACTTCTACAGGGATCACATGATAGCATGCATGTAAAGCATTCTGGAAAGGAAAAGAAAAACCACTCCAGTATCTTTGCCAAGAAAACCCCAAATGGGGTCATGAAGAGTCAGACGACTAAAACAACTGAATGTGTTACGAATTATCAAAATGTAATTGGATTTTTGTTATCATCAACAGTCATCAAAAATGTTTCTCTGGTTCCTTGTGGGCATGCCCTTAAAGACCAATTTGCTAAATAATAATTTACATTTGTTGGGATCACTCAAATGATTAGTTTTTATCAACTTAAATAGGATGACTACCATTTCCTTTTTTTTTTAAACCTTCACCTTCCATCTTGGAATCAATACTATGTATTGGTTCTAAGGCAGAAGAAGGGTAAGGGCTAGGCAATGACGGTCAAGTGACTTGCCCAGGGTCACACAGTTAGGTAGTGTCTGAGGCCAGATTTGAACCCAGGACCTCCCATCTCTATGCCTGGCTCTCAATCTACTGAGCCACTTAGCTACCCCTCATTTCTTATTAGTAGTAATAAAATGTTAGCACTAGAAAGTAAAGTCTAACTCACTCATTTTATTTATTTGTGAATTTGTGATTTTTTTACTTCTTTGTTTTTAGTCCCTATCATCTATACAGGGTTTCATGCAATGAAAATACTTCCTCTACCTATGAAACTTTTCTGGACTTAGAGTCCTAGAGAGTTGTCTAGAGATATCAATATGTTAAAAAGCTGACGTAGGATGTGAACTCAGGTTTTCCTGACTCAGACCAGAACTGTGTTTATCACACCAGATTGCCTCTTGCCCAGTGATTTTACAGGTCTCAGTTTCCCTGAACCATAGGTTTAGAGATGACAGGAACCTTTAAGGTGTTAAGCAGGTAATCTAGAACTCAGATTCTTATCTATTGATCTTTTCTTAGTCCAGGACTTTTTCTTGCTTGCATCATCTATGATGAGGTCATGGATACCTGTTCATACCTCAGATAAACCAGCTAGATCTGCTCTGTTCTCTTGCCATCAGCCCTGTAGCCCAATAATCCACAGATTCAATTCATTGGTCAATAAAGGGTTGAGACTAAAGGGTGTATGGTTCAGTGAAAATCAGTCCCAATCACTTAAAAAAATGCTTAAACTATAGATTCTTCCAACAGTGTTCACAGAAGTCCCATCTATTTCAGAAACTCACAACTCAATATGGGTTTATGGTGGGGTTCCTTGAAAAACTCTTGTGAAGAAAATATTATTTTGACCAGATCTGTGATATCATTGACTGGGAAATTCTCATGTGGAAATTCCTTCAACTCATGCCATTTGGCATCTCATCCACAGCTATCCAGAATAATGAAATTTCAGAATTTAGTGTTGGAAGAAAGCTCGGCACTCAGCTTTCCTAACCAATATACCAAAGACATCCCCACTCTCACATACCCAACAAGAGATCATCTTGCCTCTGCTAAAAGACTTCCAGTGAAGAGGAATCCTCCACCTCCACCTACCATCTTGGAGAATAGCCTAGAGTAGTAGAAGATAAGTGACTTGCTAGTATGTACAAGTTGAACCCAAGACGTCCTGATTCCAAAGGATGCATGATGTCATACTGGTACCTCTCATGGAAATGTTATCATCCCCATTTTATAGATGGGGAAGCTGAGTTATAAAGAAGTAGAATAAAATCTACAGCTAGTAAGGATAGGAGCCTGAATTTAAACCCAGCTCCTTTGACTTCTATGTCCCACTATACCATGGGCACCAGTCTCAAGCTAGAGAAAAATTATCCTGGAGTCAACTGAACTACCCTACAGATTCATTACCAGAAGATGAGGGATAGATTTCACAGTGGCTGTATTTTATGACTGGATTTCAGTGAAAGAAGAAAAGGACCCAAACCCTGAGCCCTAAGTTGAGAACTCACACCCAAGGCTTCTGCAGCTGTTCTTGATGCTGAGACAAAAGTGAGACATAAATGTTCAGGGGGGGCATCTGGGACAGAAAGCAAAATATAGTCATTCTGAGGAAATGCTACCCGCTGAGTCATTAAGCATATTCTTTTTGCCCAAATCTGAAATGACATCTGTTATTGACATGAGAGAGTACCAAAAAAAAAGGCAAAAATCATCAGGAATGAGCCAAGGTTTGCTGCAGAACCTATATGTGGTTTTGTTGTTTTTTTTTTCAGTCATTCATTTGTTCATTTATTTCTCTATTTAGTGAGTATCTGTGTGTGGAATATTATGCCAGGTGCTAGAAGACATACAAAAATTAGACTAGGCAGTCTCTGCTTTCATGAGGCTTATAGTCTTTTGGGTGACATAGACATAAACATAGATATACAATGTTACGTGATAATTTCATGGGACAAATTGAAAGCTAGATCATTAAGTGAAGCATTGAATTTTTTCTTTCTCTTATAGACTCATTTCAATCCAAGCTATTGTCGTCCCTAGCTACTGACCCAGGACCTGCTCACCTATGTGATGTGATGAGACCATGAGCAGAGAGCACGGTGCACAGATCACTAGTTCTGGTATAAAAGAATCTGGATTCAAATCCTGTATCTGATACTTACTACTTGTGTGAGCTTGGATAAGTCATTTTGCTTTCTCATTCCCTAATCTGAAAAATGAGAAGGTTGGACTAGATGGCCTTTAAGGTCCCTTCCAACCGTAGATCTTTAATCCTAAGTGAGGACTGCCACAAAACCTTTAGAGTACTTAAATATCCTCATTTGCCATCATTATGCCAGAAAGTTCCCTGATCAGGAAAAACATATGTTTGTGTTTTTGCATGTATGTGTGTGTATGTATAGATATATATACACATTTTTTATTATTTCTATTTTATTATACATACATAGTATACATATTTATTTATTTAAACTGTTACATTCTCTCTTAGTATCAGTTCTAAGACAGGAGAATGGCAAGGGCCAGGCACATATATTTAATATTAAGGAATCAAAAGCCACTTAAAAAGCTAATTTGGGAGGAGGGCCATGAGGTAACTCATTCAGTGAAATTCAATCACATGCAATTCACTTCACATCCATATTGATTGAGTAATCTGTAGTTAGGCACTGGGGGTTCAAAAAAATGAAATAATTTCTGCCAGCAATAAATTTAACTCAGGAAGGGGAGGGAAGAGCTTAGGGTGGAGGGAATACAGGACTACAATCCCCATGAGCCTTTGCTCCACTTCCCCAGAATGCCTTGTAATCTCACCTGGGCCGAGATCAAGAAGGGATTTAAACGGAGGAAAAGGCTTTTCTCGCTTCTTTTGGACTTCCGTTTTGGAGCAGAGGCGTCTCTTCCATGATGTGAGGTTATTTTGTCTAGGCCTCTGGCCTAGGCACATGTTTCTTACTTGTATATTCTTAATCTTTAACCTTTAATAAACCTCTAAAAAATATAATACTCCTTGCAAGGAGAAACTAATTTCTGCCTCAGATGCCTCAGTCTCTCCCCATATTCCTAAATTTTAATCTTTACAGGGTACTTTATGTACACAGATTGGCATGTGCAAAGTATTCATGGGGTGGATGCAGAGTAATATAGGGGTAGAGGGAGAAGACTAACACCCAGGGAGACCAGGAAAGTCTACCACTAGGACAATGCATGAGAACTAGGCTTTGAAAGAAGAAAGGGCTTCTATAAAGTGGAGGTGAGGAAAGATAATTCTAGATATGGGGCCTGGGGGAAGGAAAGAGACTGTACAAAGGAACAGAATAGTAAATAGATGTGTAAAACACCGACTGTGTGAGAATAGAATAATCTGGAAGGATAAACTGGAGCTAAAATTATTGTGAATAATTTTAAATTATTAAAAAAAAACACACAGGAGTCAGCAGTTTATCCTGGAGGAAATAGGGAGCCACTAGAACTTCTTAAGTAGTGGAGTACCATGACCAGATCTGTGATAGGAATATCATTTTGCCAGTTGTGTGGAAGACACTAAAGTGAGAACAATTGGGAAACTATTATAATAGAGATTATAAAGGCCTGAAATAAGCTGATGGCCTTGAAAGTGGAGTCAGATAAGAGGGATGTAATGGAGACAGATTTGACATAAGTTTCCTACTTATTGGATGAGTGGGGTGGGGCACTAGAGAGCAAAGATTCAAGGATGCTTCCAAATTGTAAACCTGGGTAACTAGAATTAGATGATCCTGATAGAGATAGGGAAGTATGGAGGAGGGATTTATTTTGGTGGGAATATAATGAGTTCTGTTTTAGAAAATTGACTTTGAGATGCTTATGTGCAGATAGATGATATTCAGTAGGGAGTTGAAGATAGAAAGTACAAGAAAGAGACTGACAGTCATTGATATTTCATTTTAAATTACTTTATGAAATCAGCTAAGCAGTAACTGAGTAGGCCCATTGGGACTCAAGTTTTAAGAAAGGGAAAATGAAGTATGGACAAGAATACAGTCCACTAGAAGACTAGCTTGGATAAGGCAACACAATGAGGAATCCATCAAAAAGACAAATAAAAGATAGGATAGCACTAACTGATTACAGAAAGGAAGAGAAAAGGCATTAATGGAAAAATGTACAAATTTCCCAATTGTGCTTAGACAGTCTGGCCCTAGTGGCAATCCATTATGTATTTTCATGGGTATCTATGTGTGTAACCTGATAGTCAAGATTCAGGCATTTTTATTACTACTACTTTTTGTGTAACAAACTCCAGATTAATTTCCTTAACATGTATCTTTATTATCTCTCCTTCTACTATGTCCTTCCCTATCTTCAAAAATGCTTAGCTGTTCACAATTTTTAAAAATATTCTTTTCCAAATTCTAAAATGTAAAAACAAAGCATTTTTATTTGGTTCTTCTACTTCATCCAGTTCTGTCCCTATTTTCCAGTTAAATACCAGGCTTTTGAAAAGAGTAATCTATATACAATGATACTACTTCTTTACTATACCAATTTTCCCATTTGCACCATGGGTATGGTATCACACAACTAGGTTGGCTTTATGGCTTAATTTCTCTCTATTACCAGCTCATCACTTCAGGATACTTTTTGGCCATCTTGGCTTCTGCCTGCTAAAATGCAATGGTTAAAAAGTCTCTCCCTGATAAGGGCCAGATAATAGCTCTTTTTCACAGCCAGTTCTGTGAGCCATCACACCCAGCATAGGAACTAGAACCACAGATAAGTAAGTGTACCCAGGATAATACTAAATATATTCATTTGACTCACTCACTTTTTCATGCTAGCTGCATTGACATCTCTATTTCAACGTTTTATTTGATTTAGGGTTAGAAAGTGACCTTTAACTCTGCTCAGTCCTAGCTGCCAATCTTTATTACTCTCCAACTATTCTATGGAACTGTATTCTATGAGATCTCCAAAAGGTTGTATGGGTCTGAGGCATTATGGCTTCCTTCAGTTCTCCACATTCTCTGCTGGTCATGCAAACAAATCTGAGTAAGCATAAAAGTTAAGTTAAGAAAACAAGGTCTTTCTTTTCCACACTCTGGCCCAAATGTCTGCCCTTATTATATATAGGTTATTAGCAACAAACCTCCTAAGGCTCTGCATCATCTTACATAGATGTAGAGAATAGCTTGAGGCAAATAATATTGAGAACATAGTGTATGTTCAGTGGGGCAAAGTTTCAGTGTAAAGTTTATAAGTATAAGAATAATGAGTTAAATCTAGAAAGGTAGAGCAAGGTGAGAATTTGGGGTTTGACCATCATGCTTTAGTGTCAGCATCATGCAACAGAGTCTGAATTTTACTTGGTAGAAAATAGGGAGACATTAAAGGTCCTTGAACCAAGTAGTGTCATGGGTGAAGTTATATGAAATAAAAATAATCCTGGCAGTATGAAGGGTTGATAAATTATTACATTTATTCAAATTCCCACTTCCAGTCTTTGTTAACTAGGAAATTATTTTCACAAATAGTTATTAATATATTTCTATCTTGGGTATTCTCAGACATTGTTTTGGTTCCATATTGCTCCTTTACCCACAGTAATGAGGACTTTTTCAAGAACTAATGGAGTGTCAATAAGATATGAAATTCACATATTTCCATCAACTTCTGGATAAAGTTTGATCCATTGATACCACATAAATGATAACTGATAGATTAAAAGAACTAAGAGAGAGATAGAGATAAAAAAGAGATAGAAAAACAGATAAAGAAAAGTCAACTGAACAATTGCATTTAGTTTTCTGGAGAGAATCCAGAATGGACCCAATTGTTCCTCTGGGAAACTACATGGCCTCAAGGATGTCAGCTAGCTGAAGGATTTAAAAAGAGATCTGCAGTGATGGAATGTCAAGATCAGTCAGATCAGACTAGAGAAGGCCACTTGGTAGAAAAAGACTAGATTTAGAGTAAAAGTTCAAGTTACTTACTCCTTGTGTGATCTTGGCCAAGTAAATTTGATCTCTTCACTGGTAAGGGGGAATTAGAGCAAATGATACCTAAAATCCTTTAAAACTCCTATCCTATGTGATCAAAGTAAATTTGCCAAAATGATAAGGAAGCTCTCAGCAGTAGTCACTATGTGGAATATCAAGCAGATGGATGCTCAGTGCTAGGAAGGACCAGTGAAGTCAACTTCTTGGTGCTTCCTGGAAGCAGGTATAGCATAGCTTCAGAAGAGTCCACCAGCAATAAACCAGATGCTGAGGTCCAGGAAGGATGTGGTCAACATCATGGAACTTTGAAATCAGGTAACAGAGAATGAAACCAGTAGGTCTGGGACTTACTTAGGAATGTGAAGTAGATGTATATGGTTTAGGAAACTAAGGCTGGGACTCAAGGGCAGTAGGTAAGACAAGGACTCAATAGTCAAGGTATGAAGTCATAATATGTCAGAGAAAGAAGGATTTAAAGGGAGTATTTCATCACACCTATACTTGAAGTAAGACCAGCACCACCATCACCCCCACATACACACATTGACATGTTCACACAAACAAAACATCATTAACAAATGGTCATCCAATCTTTTCCTGAAGACAGTAATAGGGAACTTGCTACAGTAAACAATCAGACCATTTTTTTTGGAAGGAATTTAGAAATTTAATGTAACTCTCCAGTTTTGCAAATGCGGAAACTAAGACTCAGAAGTGTAATAGATAATCTTATGGCTGAAAAAGCATTGTCTAGATTCTCTCTGTACTGTTTTTGGTTTATAAGCAGGTTTTGTGTATGTCCTAATAGTATTCAGTTTCTTGATTTCCTCAATCACCTTGTCTCTTAAATTTTCCTGTCACCTCTAATTTTTCCTTTAAATTTTGCATCTATTTATGTTATTCTAAATAATTTCATGAAGGTAAGTCGAGGTCTCACATAATTAGATCAGACTCACAGTATCATACTTTGGGAAGTAATGTTTAAAATTTTTTTTCAAGTGAAGTGTGCACCCTTTCAAAACTGTCTTCTCACGTGACTAGTAGATTCCTCACTATTTGCCTCTAAACCCATAATTGATTCAGCCATTTCAGAGAGATGATCTATAAATGAAGCTGGATGTTCCCCTGTATTTTGCATGAGTTTATCAAATCTTGCCCATGCATTAGGCTTTGAACAACACAGCTTAATAGTTTGGAGTAAATCTTCCCTACATTTCCTTAAGGAGGTCATGCTTGTGGAATTTGCAAAATCAAGGTCTTCCCTTTGCTCCTCTGTGGGCCAACTAGTCAGGTTGTTTTCTGACCTGGTCTTTTCCATGAATTGGCAATGCTCATGGGGGCTGAATAATTCAGACAAGAGAAATTCTACATCTTGGAAATTTGAATCAAAGATTCTGAGTCTTAAAGAATTCATAAATAAATTTTGGAACCTGTTTCTTCAGGGAATCAAGCTCCTGGGTTGTAAACTGTCTATGCATTCTTGAATGTAACATACCAGCTGTACTTGATAATTTAGTGACATCCTTTAGAGGAAAAAATTTTTCAGGTTCACTATCAGACCTATTAGTGTCCTTATCACTATAATTTCCCTGTGCATTAACCTTTGTTTTCTTTACCTTTCTGTCTTTCTCTTTGGGTGCACTATCTGTCTGACCATTGTTCTTGTCCTTAATCTGGTTTAGCCCTTTTGCCTTGATAAATTCCTCAAACATGTTCTTAATAACATTTTCCAAGTTAATATCTACCATCATTATCTTTGCTGACTTTTGGGGGATTACAAATCTATAGATGTTCTTCAAATAGGTTAGAGTATGAATGGCCACCATGATATAAACTTGAGTCATAATGTGCCAAAGGACAGTTTCTTTTTGGAATGGCCATTATAGTATGAGCATCATGGTGTTACCCAGGTATTCCACTGAATCTACTATCATGGTGGTTATTTTACTATATAGGATATTATATATACAGTAAGCCATGATGGCTGCCAACACAACTACCCCACAGAGCACTTGCTTGAACATTTTGTTGTTTGTTTTTGGGATTGTAAGTTCAGTCAGCCCAGGGTGCCAAAATGTAAGAGATAATCTTGGACATTATATTTGATGGATACTAGATAACTAATAGATCAGTTATCTTCCTTTGCCTACCCTCCTCCCTTTTACATTTCCCTTCCTCCCTCTTCCAATCTCCCTTCCTCCCCTCTTCTTCCCTTCAGTTTCCTCTTCCCCCTTCTTCTTCAACGTCATTCTAAGTCACTCAGGGTGAGCTATGATGTTTCAGAGGAAATACTCTTTTCTCTTCTTTATCTCAAGTAAGGGTTTACTGGGGAAAACAGAAATAGATGGAGGATGAAGGTAAGAGGGTTGGAGGTTTCCCTATTATCTACAGTGAGTCTTAGGTTGGAAGATATTGAGAGAAATGGCAGTTCAGTCACTAGCATGAAACAGAGCTAGTCAGAGAGAGATATATATATGGACTATTGTCCTTCTTCTTCTGCCTTCAAATCAGCCAGGTCACCTCCAATTTGTTTATCCCAACTCCCAGAGATAAACCCAGCTTCTTCCTTCAGGGTCGCCACCATCAGCCAAAAAGCCCTCAGCCAAGTCCCAGAAAATCAGTCACCATTGGCTTGGCTCCAAACTGCTTTTCCTGGTAACATTCCAAAAGGAATCTTTATTTGACTGACAGCTGATCAATCTCCAGCTTCTTGTCTTGCTGCATTTTCTTATCATTTCTCTCTTCTCCACAGAAACAGAGAAGAATCAACTACAATCTGATATTAAATTGACGATCTATGGATCCTTGAATTTATTCTCTCCAGGACTATACAAAGTCTAGAACCAGGTGTGAGGCTACACAAGGTTCAGTAGCTCCAACCGTGGGAACTGAATAATCCTGGGAGTACAAGGGCAAATTTTCCATCGGAGTCATAATTTGTAATTCTTTGGCTCAGAGGAAATTCATTGGTATGTTGGGAAGTGATACAGAAGATGGTCCACTCTGGGTTTATCCCTGGAGGGAAATAAAATAAGCCATCCACCAGAGAGTCCAGGCGATGTTCCTGGGGACAATAAGCCCCAATCCCTGGAAATAAGTGAAGAGGCTGTAAGATTTAAGTTAATATCAATAACTCCATGTATTAATTTTATAAAGTTTATTAATAATCACTGGAAGTAGAAGAAATGAAAAAGAAATGGAAATTAAAACCTAATTTTCTAACTAAAGTAAGACCACACATGTAAATTCTCCTGCATGACTGAAAGCCCTCTTCA
Organism: Monodelphis domestica; assembly: GCF_027887165.1. Classification (NCBI taxonomy): domain Eukaryota; kingdom Metazoa; phylum Chordata; class Mammalia; order Didelphimorphia; family Didelphidae; genus Monodelphis; species Monodelphis domestica. Next base: position 537,125,410 of record NC_077227.1, read on the forward strand.
GCAGTCATGTTCAAGGAAAGAGAGAGAGAGAGGCAGGGCCAGACCAAAATTTTATTTTACCCACGTATGCACAATGTTCTCACTCAGTGAGAGTACATAAATGGGATGCTAGCTAAGACAGCTCTGCGGAGTAAATTCTATCCACACAAGACACAACAGCGGAAGGGAGTAGGTCACAGGAGAGGGATATGACAGTGACTAACTAGGATGTTCTGGGGCTGGTTCAGGGTCAGTTGCCTTTTGTGGTCAGATAAAACAGAAGGCCAGAAGTTCACCACAGAAAGGAATATTTTCTCCCTATCCCAACCTTCACCTGGCCCCATCCCAATGTCAGTTGATTCTAGTTCCCACACCCTAGTTATATCTTTGATACTCATTCTACAAGCTAAAGGGGAAAGTCAAATTCATTAAGATTCAAAGAAATCCTCTCTGGACATGAAGTTATAACAATACAGTCTGTGTCAAGGATGTATTCACCACCCACCACAAGGAAGCTATAAGCACATCTTTGCCTCCCACAAGGTCCTTGAGTTAGTTATGAAATGTTACAAAAGGTCAGAGAAGTGAGTGATGGACCCACTGAATGTCAAGTGAGCCATGAGACCTTTTCAAGATAGCCTTGGGTTACATAGAGCCCCAGGAACTTCTTTGAGGAATTTAAAAATTGAAAATATATTAATGAGGTCTGGGGCTTTCTGTCATTATTATAAAGGGGGTGGCTGAGTAGGGAGAAGTCGAGTCAGATGATTCTGGTCATCTACCTCATTCTATCCATAAGTCTTGAGCCTCTTATTTTTCTTACAGAAAAAAACAAAAAACAGAAAACAAAAACCCTTCTTATTACTGCTAACTGCCAGGATCCTTGCCTAAAGTCCCAGAGAAAGAAGAAGGCCCCTGAATGAAAGAGGAAAAAGTGAAAGGGGAAAGTTCTTTATGGAGGATTAAAAATCTTTTAATTCTTTAAGGACACCAGAAAAAAAGGTTGATCTGCACTGCTTAAAGTATAAGGGCTCTGAGATCACATAGGAACAAGTAGGTACTCTGGGTGCTAGCCAGATACCAGTCTTCTTCTTCTTCCTCTTGCCCAGTAATTAATTTATGAGCCTGTCTGGTCCTTCCCTTTGGAAAGAACACATGGCTTGGCAGTCAAGACTTGTAATTTACTACTCCGGTGATCTTGGACTGGTTATTTGTTTTGTCTAAACCTGTTTCCTCAGCTATATCAATTGTTCTCAAAGCATATTCTATAGACTCCTGAGGTTCTCTGAGACTTGTTCAAAGGGTTCATAGAGTCAAATTAAAACAGTATTTGCCTATCAAAATGCTCCCTTTTGCAACTATTACATATCTGTGTAAGGTCAGATTTTCTTAATATATTTTAACTGACCCAATATATTAAAATAGATTTAATGCAAAAGCAGATGGGAATCTAGCTGTTGTCTCTTAATCCAGATATTAAATTTATTTTTTTAAAAACAAAACAATTCCATTCTTCTCTCTACAGTTTTTGCTTTGGAAAATAGTTATTTTTCATAAAAATGTATTATTGCTAACATATAATGGGTTTATAGTTATTTAAAAATAACTTTTGTAGTTTTATCAATCTTAATTTCTAATATTGTGAATAGTAATAGAAAGAACCTACATCTTTAAAGAAAAGCTCTTTGTGGTGGGTCTTCAATAATTTTTAAGAATATGCAGGGGGCTTCTAGGAGCACTCAGCTGTAATCTCCTAGCATGCCTCTCAAAACAACTTTAAAATAGCAACTCAAATTGAATTTTGGAATGGCAGAGCCAATGAAAGGAGAGTGAGAAATTCTTCTAGCTCAAGACAATTTAGGAGATCACAAAGAGAGATCTGAGACATGGTGATGAGGGCTAACCTAAAACACATACAGATGAAACATCAGTGATGGGATCAGGTGGTGGTGAAAGAAGCCACAACAGCTTCAGAAGCTCTCAAGACAGAGATGGTAAAGGAACCTGGAAACTTGTGAGAAAGAAATTATAGGGGATGCATTGTTAGTACTGGATATAGGACCAGGCACAGATTGGCAATTCCATTGCCTATAGTCACTGTTGGGCTTTAGTTCAATGGTGCAGAAAAGCACTTTCAGTCAAGAGGGACTGGAAGCCCAGAGGGGTAATATCATTTTTGGTCACAAGGGAACAGAGACCCTGAGGTATAGTACTGAGTACAGTCCCAAGGGAGCAGGGGGCCTATGGAGCAGTAATGATTGCAATTACAAAGGATCAGGGGCCCAGAATGAAGGCCAACAGAGCAGTGACCACAGTGACCACATCTCTCCCTGAATCGCACCACATTGGAAGCACCAAAAACATTCAAACTCCCAGCACTAGTTCTGAAAATAGCAGCATAAAAAAGCCATAAGACTATCATTAACATCAGGTTCCAAATCAGGAAATAAAATAGGGAAATGAGCAACCAACAAAAGAAGAATCCAGTCACAAAAAAAGCTTTCATGGTGACAGGTAAGATGAAGACATGAACTTAGAAGAAAACAATGAAGTCAAAATAGCTTTAATAAGCAAAGCCTCAGAGGAAAAAAATGTGATTGGACACAAAATCAACAGGAATTCCTGGAAGGGCTAAAAACTATTTTCAAAATTAGATTGGTAGAAGAAAATATAGGTAAAAGAAATAAAAGTAAAGGATGAGAATTATGAAAAAACAGTTGATAGCTTGTTAAAAGTGGCATAAAAATCCTGAAAAAAAAAACAAAAAACAAAAACAGAAATGGCTAAAAGAAAAGGTACACAAATTTCAATGATGAAAGTAGCTTCTTAAAAAAATTGGCTGAATGGAAAAAGAAATATAAAAGCTTAATAAGAAAACAATTCATTAAAAATTAGATTTGAGCAAGTGGAAACTAGTGATTTTATGAGACATCAAGAAACAACACAATAAAGTAAAAAAAAAGTGAAATATCTCATTGGAGAAATGACTGGCTTGAAAAATATATTGGAGAGAGATAATTTAAGTATTATTAGATTAAACAACATGACCAATGTGGAAATGTTTTGTAAATTTACACATCTATAACATAGATAAAATTGATTACTGTATCAGAGAAAGTGAGAGAAGGGAGTGAGAGAAAGAATTTGGAAATCATAATTTTAGAAAATGAATGTTTAAAATTGTTATTATGTGTAATTAGAGAAAATTAAAATATGCATATGTATTTTTTAAATTTTCAAGCCCTTACCTTCCATCTTGGAACCAAGGTAAAGGCTAGGTAATTGGGGTTAAATGACTTGCCCAGGGTCACACAGCTGGGAAGTGTCTGAGGCCAGATTTGAACCTAAGATCTCCCATCTCTAGGCCTGGCTCTCAATCCACTGAGCCACCCCACTGACACCAAATATGCATATTTTTGAAAAGAATTTTATTGGATTGCCTGAAAGTCATGATCAAAGAAATCTCCTAGACATCATATTTCAACAAATTATTAAGGAAAACTGACCTGATATGCTAGAACCAAAGAGTAAAATAAAAATTGAAAGAACCAACTAATCACCAGCTAAAAGAGATCCTCAAATGAAAACTCCCATCAATATTATAGCTCATTCTAAATCCTCTAGGCCAAAGAGAAAATAGTTCAAGCAGCCAGAAAGAAATCATTCAAATATAGAGCCACAGTCAGGATCACACAAGATTTAGCAGCTTCCATGTTGAAGGAGTGGAGTTTGGGATATGATATTTCAGAAGGCAAAAAAAGCTAGGATTACAAGCAAGATCAACCCAGCAAAACCAAGGGTAATAGATGAATTATCCTTCAGAGGATAGATGAATATTCAATGAAATAAAGAACTTTCAAGCATTCCTGATGAAAAGACCAGAGTTAAATAGTAAGACTGACATTCAAACAGAAGACTCAAAGGAAGCATAAAAAGATAAACCTGAAAGAGAAATTGTAAGATATTTAGTATGGTTAAATTGCTTATGTTTCTATATGGAAAAATGATAAATGCAACTTCTAATAAACTTATTATTATTAGGGTAGTTAGAAGGATTCTATAAAGAAAGAGGCTATGAGTTGATTATATTCAGATGATGTAAAAATGATTAGTCAAGGAAGGATGATTTGAGAGAAAAGGGAAGGTAGAAGACAAATAAAGAAAATTACTTCACATAAAAGTGGTACACAAAAAAAGAATTTTTACAATAGAGGGGGAAATGGTGTGGAGAATAGGCAACACTTGAACCACACTTATTTTAAATGGTTCAAAGAGGGTATAGATATATTCATATATGTATATAGATATAGATATAGATAGATAGATAGATAGATAGATAGATACTCATTGGTAAAAGAAATGTCTTAGCCAATGAAGGAGTAGGAGGGGAAGGGGATAAGGAAAGGAGAAGACATGGTAAAAGAGATATCATATAAAAGAAGGCTGTGACCAGAAGCAAAATAGACTTTAGAGGAGGAACAGGATAAAATGGGACAGAGAAGAACAAACAAAAGAAAATAGGGTGAAGGGTAATGTACAGTCAGAAATCATAAGTGAATGGGATGAACTCACCCATAAAACTGAAGTGGACAGGAGAATAGATTAGAAACCAGAATCCAACAATATATCAGATACAAGAAACATACTTGAACTATAAGTTCTTAAGGAGATTAATAAAGTCTTAGAAAAGTTAGATCTGCTAGACCTCTAGAGAAAACTGAATGGAAATAGTAAGAATACCTTTATCTCAGCTCTATTTGGCATTTTCACAAAAACTGACCATGTATCAGGGCATAAAAATCTTATAACCCAAAGCAAAAAAGCATTAAAGATTCCATTTTAATATCATAATGCAATAACAAACTGCTGTGGTAGCAGATATTAAAAATTAGTTGGAAACTATTCTTCTCCTGAAGAATGATGTGGTCAAAGACCAAGATTTAGAAACAATCAATTTTATTAAGGAGAATGAAAACAGTGAGTAACATTCAAAAATTTGTGGAATGCATCCAAAATATTTGGGAAAATTTATATCTCTAAATATGTATATCAATAAGAGAGAAAATATATATCAACAAATTTGGCAAACAACTAAAAAAGCTAGAAAATGAACAAATTAAGATTCTCCAATTAAACGCCAAAATGGAAATCCTAAAACTCAAAAGAGAGATGAATAAAATTAGAAATAAGAAAATCATTGAATAAATAACAAAGAACTGGTTTTATGGAGGGGGTATAATAAAATAGATAAACTATTGGTTAATTTGATTTTAAAAAGAAAGAAAGAAGAAAACCAAATTACCAATGTCGGAAATAAAAAGGGTAAATGTACAACCAATGAAGATGAAATTAAAGCCATTATTAGAAGTTATTTTTTCCAATTATATGCCAATAAAACTAACCATCTCAATGAAATGGGTGAATCTTTACAAAAATATAAGCTACTTAGATTAATAGAAGAGGAAATAGAAGACTTAAATAATTACATTTTAGAAAAAGAACAAGCCATCAATAATCTCCCTAAGAAAAAAGTCCCTACATCCAGATGGATTTACAAGTGAATTCTGCCAACCTTTCAAGGAACAATTAATCCAATATTATATAAATTATTTTTAAAATTAGATAAAGAAGGAGTCCTACTAAATTATTTCTCTGACACAAATATAGTTTTGACATCTAAATTAGGGAAAGGAAAAACAGATAAAGAAAACTATAAACCAATTTCCTTGGAGAATATTAATGCACAAATTTTATATAAAATATGGTTAAGGATAAATTTTAGGTTTGAGACTGAATACATTTTTTAGTTGGTTGCCAGGGATTTAAATTCTAAATCCCAATGAAATACTCAAGTCAGAATGGAATTTTATGGTGGTTGATTTACAATAGAAGGAAAAAATTAAGAATGAGGGAGAGAGAGAGAGAAAGGGAAGAATATATGCTCCAGCCTGGCCTGAGCTAGGGGGAGTTCAGAGGCTTCAGCCATGAGGCCTCCTCCAAGATCAGGGGCCTCTTTGGAGGCTGGTGCCTCCAGAAAGAGCCAAGGAAAAGGGGAGTCTACCTTAACTCTCACCAAGTGGTCGTCTAAGGGAAGCAGTCTGAGGTCCCACTCTCCAGCTCCTCCAAGTCAAGTACCACTGCCAAAGTCCCTCTCACAGGAAATGACACAAAATATAAAGGCAGTTCTTTACATCACTTCCTATGTCTCACATGTACCAATGATGGCTTAAACTTGGCTTTGGACAGCCCAGGCAGTCAGTCAGTTGTTTCTGATTTGTCACTTGCTGGTACACGTGGGTCATAGACCTTCCCCCCCCCACTTAATCCTTAAATGGGGGTGTATACATTCCTGGTTGCTAAAATTCTAAAGACTAAGCACAGTGGAGTAAATCTAAAATTCACAATACTAGGATGGAGATTACAGCACTATCACAAAGCTCATGCACTATGACCAGGTGAGATTTGTACCAGGAATAAAGGGCTAGCTCAATATTAGGAAAACTATAACTATAATTGACCATATCAATAAAAACACACAAAAATCATATGATTATATCAATAGTTGGAGAAAAAGCCTTTGGCAAAATGCAACACCCATTTCTGTTAAAAACACTAAAAAACAAGGGGGCAGCTGGGTAATTCAGTGGATTCAGAGCCAGGCCTAGAGACAGGAGATCTCAGGTTCAAATCTGGCTTCAGATACTTCCCAGCTGTATGACCCTGGGCAAGTCACTTAATCCCCAATGCCTAGCCCTTACCACTCTTCTGCCTTAGAACCAATACTTGGTATTGATTCTAAGATGGAAGGTAAGGGTTTAAAAACAACAACACTAGCAAGCATAGGAATAAATGGAAAACTTCTTTAAATGATAAATAATATCTATCTAAATCCAAGAGCAAGCATCATCTGAAACAGGAATAAACTTGAATCCTTCCCAGTAAGATCAAGGGTGAAGGAAGGATGTCCATCATCACCACTATTATTCAATATTGGATTCAAAGAAACCCAGTGCTGGAGGATGTATTATATGCTGCTTTGCCCTGGAAACACATAAGCTCAGATGCAAAGGTATCTCTAACACCAACAATGGTGAAGCCACATAGTTCTTTGATATATTGATATATTATGGTACTTTGCATTTCTAGTCACAAACATCTTGACAGACATTAATTCACTTGAGCTTCATCACAAATAATCCTATTATATAGGAAGCCCAAGTCTTGCTGAAGCATTGCATAGGGGGAAGTATTGAATCCTAGGAAAAAATAAAGGGACTGCCCTAGGATCACATGGCTAGTTTATCTCAGAACCAGGACTCAGTTTCTTTGAATCCAGTCAGATAAACCCTCAAATGACAGCTTCATTCATTAATGGACCCATACTCAAAGTCATCTGTCCTGGATTGGACTTGCCAGAGCTTGTATTCTGCTGCCATAGCATTAAAAAAAGATCCCAAAGTTAATACCCTGTTGATGGAACTGTGAACTTTTCTATTCATTTTGGAGAGTCATCTGGAATTATTCCCAAAGAGTTCTAAAACTGTTTCTACCCCTTGACTGAGAAATGCCACTCTTGGGTTTCTTTCCTAAGGTTATCAGAGAACAAAGAAAAGACCCTCCGTGTTCTAAAATATTTATAGCAGCTCTCATGGTGATATCAAAGAACTGGAAATTCTGGGAATGTCAGTATTGAGGAATGGCCAAACAAGGTGTGGCAGATGATTGTGATGGAATACTTTTGCATCACAAGAAAAGATGAGCAGATTAATTTTAAAAATGAAAAGACATGTGAAATTATGAAGAGTGAAACAAGCAATATCAAGAGAACATTTTAAAAAGCAACAGAAATATTTGGAGAATAACTTGTGTATGTCCACCTCCAGAGAAAGAGCTGATAAATAGAAACAAGCAAGATGTAGTTTTCTGTATACATAGATCTTTTTGTCAAATGATGCCTTCTCAAGTGCAGGGAGGGGAAAGAGGGATGGATATACCTGGGAACCTTAATGTAACAAACAAATAAATTAGTTAATAAAAAAAAAAAAAGCCCAGGTCAGCTCCACATCACAATAAGGCACTGTAATTAGGATTTATTACTAGTATCTTCAGCCTGTCCAGGTCTCAGCCTGTCTGACTACATTTTTCTCTCCTGTCTCTTTACCAGACTGGTTGCTACATCTGAGAACTTAGAATAAGAGGGCTTGCAAATCAACACTTCCAACTGTTTCTTGTAGAGTAGAAGGAAACGAGACCCAGAGAATTAGTGATTTTCAGGTCACAGAGATTTCAAATACATCTGGCCAACCCCAAACCAGAGCGTTCCAGCTCTCTACCGCAGGCATCTATCTTATCATCTGCAAGGATGCTGCCCAGATTTTCTCCATCTGAAACAGCCTTCTCCTCGCTTAACCTCTAGAAATCATGCCTGCCAACCCCTTAGGAGATCACACCACTCATCCTGGTAACTTCCCACCTGGTGCTGAAACGAAACAATTAGTGAGAGCATCATATGCATGCAGCCAACCCAGACCAGATCATGCTTCATATCCTTTTCAGCCATCTTGTCCCATGCCTTTTGTGTGTATGTACCCCCTGTACACAGACATACATGCAAAAATACACACAGACATACAAACATATAAGCACACACAAACACACAGACATACAAACACAGACAAATGTAATCACACTCAGACAAGCACACACAATAAACACAGGGACACACAAAAACACAAACATACAAAGACATACACAGAGACACACAAACACACAGAGACACAAGCACACACACATAAACATACACACAAAGACATGCAAAGACACACAAAGACATACAGACATACAGAGATATACAAATACACACAAAGACATACACTGAGACATATAAACACACAGATACACAAGCACATACACAAGCACAAACACACTGACATACAAACACACACATGCATACAAAAACACACAAACACACACATACACAAACATCACTCACACACACTCCTCCACCCTCTGCTTTCTACCCTTTACTCTGAGAATACTTCTGAGAATAATAATATCATAATAGCTAACATTTATATGAGAGTTTTGTGAATTTCAAAGAATTTTACAAATATTAACTCTTGATCTTCAAAACAATCCTGAAAGGAAAGTACAATTAACTCTGCTTTCCAGATGAAGAAACAAAGACAGCCAGAGGTTAAGTGATTTCTTCACTAGAAGAGTCACACTATTGTTTTAAATTGCTCGAGTTTGGCTTTTTACTGTCTAGTTACAGGTTTGGGATGTTGCCCCAATGGACACTTACAAGGGACTGAAAAAGAATATAGCCCAAGCCCCAATGTCCATTGGCTTATGCCCCTCTCCTCATTGGTGGATGGATATTGATGTCCTCACCCTGCTTGAGAAGCTGGGCAGAGCTGGCAGGAGCAAGAGATATTCGACCTTTTTGGTTTCTTCAGGCTCTTCTGGTGTTTAGCTTTGAGATGGAAGATGGACAATGATAACTCTATTTCACATTGCTAAAGGGAGAAAAAGACTTTCGAAAGAAGCTAAAATGAGAGGAACCAACAATCTCCCCCATTCCCAGCTTGCTACCCTAGAGACTTTAGAATTTCTCCTTTGGAACTCTCTCTCTTGCTTGAGCGGAGATAACTCATTTCCAGTGGGAGAACATTTTTACTCTGTATCATCTATTATATGTTCTCCTATGTATGTTTTCTGTTTGAGTAAATGGCTTTTTCTGTGGAAAAAAAAAGTTGATTTTCCCTTCCATCTTATACTCAATACTGTATATTGGTTTCAAGGCAGAAGAGCAATAAGGGCTGTAAAATGAAGATTAAGTGACTTGCCCAAGGTCACACAGCTAGGAAATGCCTAAGGCTAAATTTGAACCCAGGAACTCCCATTTCTAGACCTCTCTCAATCAACTAAGCTAACTAGCTGCCCCCAAAAAGTAAGTTTTTTTTTAAAGCATTCCTTTCTTTTTTTCTGGAGATCCCTTCCATCTCCAGATATCAGTACTGAGTCCAACTCTTATTTTAAGCTAGCTATCAACTAATCATTAATGAGGGGATAGTTGTAAGCAGAGGATCATTGTTAAAGACATATGATCCAGTCCACAAGGCTGTGTAGAGTTGAAAAGGTGGGTGAGGAGAAAAAGGGAATTCAACATTACTGGCCTCCCAGATCTCTACTTTCTATTGACACTATGGTTCCCATAACAGGAGTTCAGTATCCTCCTGCACGGGATAACCCATATCCCACTGATGACAATGTTAATACAAAAAGCTTTGGCACCACCCTGCTGCTGAAAGGTTGTGAATCCATCTTGGTGCTTAGACAAACCTAAAGTGCTACCAAGACAAATTTTAGCTTATCATAAGAGCAAGCTTACTAATAATTAAAGCTCTAATGGCAGCTGGGTGGCTAAGCGGGATTGAGAATCAGGCCCAGAGATGGGAGGTCCTGGGTTCAAATCTGATCTCAGACACTTCCTAGCTGTGTGACCCTGGGTAAGTCACTTAACCCCCATCGCCTAGCCCTTACTACTCTTTTGCCTTGGAACCAATACACAGTACTGATTCTAAGATGGAAAGTAAGGGTTTCTAAAAATAAATTATAGTTGTGAGACATCTTTACCATGTCCACAAGAGAACTCATTATCTGTCCCTATCTGCTTCTCAATTTTTCCCATAACTATACCGTCAAGGGCACGACTATCCCACCAGTCATCCCAGTTTACACCTTCAGTGTTTTTCTCAACTCTTCATTCTCCCTCCACTCATATATCCATTTCCAGAAATCTATTCTGCTTTCTGTTCTTTACACATAACATTCCATTTCTGGTCTCTGTGCTATTGTCCTGGCCATCCTCTGTGCCTGGAATGCTCTCCCTTCTTAGAACCATTTGCCTTCCTTCAGCACTCTACCCAAGCACTTCTTCCAACCTGACGATGTAGGTCCTACCTCCCAAACAGCTTTGTATTTAACTATTTTGTATTTATTTCTACTTATTATTTTGGCATCGTACATATCTCCATGAACCCTTTCCTCATCTTTCAAACTACTCTCAATCATCTTGCTTTATCTATTGACCTAGGATGTATTTTTTTATACTTTGCATCTATCTAAATATGTGCATATCTCCAAAGAAGGACTGTAGGCTCCTCAAAGTCACTGATTTTGTCTTTGTATGTCCATTACCTAAGCGTGCCGGATATGCAACAGACACTTAAAAAATGGTTGTGGATTGATTGAGTTTGCCTTCTGAGATACTGAGGGTCCCTCCACTGGAAGTGCCCCAACAGAAGCTAATTATTAAGGAATCTAGAGAGAGAATTCCTAAATTATATAGGAAGTTGGACCAAATGATTCATAGCATCCCTTTCACATCTAGGATTTTATAATCCTTTAAGTCGATTTTCTAATTGTTGAGACCACACTTTAAGTTCTGGGTGAGTGAATATCTTTCCCACCTCTAAGGTAATTACCGTTAAGGATGCAGTTACCTCAGATGCTGTGGTACAGAGTTATCATTGCCAGCCTTTGAGGTATGTCTTTGAACCCCAAACCTCAGGCAGTTTACAGCATGGTCCAATGCCCAAGACTTTCCAAAGTATACACAGGAACACATGTACACACACACACACACACACACACACACACACACACACAGCAACACAAAAATCCAGGGAAAGCCAAACTGCTATAGACTCCTTAGATCTGCACTGCTCTGAATGCAATTCAGTTCAATTCAATGTATATTAAGCACCTACTGGGTGTAAAGTACACCAAGATGTTTCACCAGCTCTCCTGTTCATTCCCTTCCCAAACATTATTATTAGTAGTATATCATATAGTATATTATATTAGTAAATATTAGTATAATTTGCCCAGTTAAAGACCAGTCTATTGGTTCAGCTTCTACCTACTTTTTTGCCCGACTACAAACAATTTTAGGGGAGGAAAAAGCTGGTGCCCTACTTGGGGATATTGCCAATAGCTACTGCCTTCCTACTCCACAGCCCAACTCCCCTGCATCCCAGAATGGGCTAACACTTGTCCAAGCTACAGTTGCCAGTCTCCTGTTTTGCTTTTCTCTTCTGTTTCGAAAATAAGAGAAGCACATGATCCATTCTTCGACAACCCACAATTTCCCCTCCTCAGATTGCCATGTTGTTTACTAACAGCAGAATTTAATTCACACTCTGCTGATCTGCAAACCCAGTAATTAGCACGAAGCCCTAGGACTCACCCCAGTTTTTAACAATGAGTTAATAGGAACACAAGTGAGAAAGTCTCATCAGCTTTAATTACTTTTACCCAACACATCCCTGGCACTGACATAGAGAGGCCACACTCATTACCATCCTCACTAAAACATTGCCTTTGCAGGATCCTTTTAGAGAGAGAGTTTCATTGAAAAACCCAAATATATCAAACTCCCCAACCACCAATGAGCAAGTAAGCCCCAAATCTCTGGAAATAGCAGTCCCCTTTCCCTCAGACTACCAGTCCCATCTCCATCCTCGTGCTCCATGGCCAGAGTCCAGGGAAGTAACCCTTATGGAGATCTACTAACTTCCTAGAATAGAAGTAGCCCTAGACAAGAGTTAGAAGGCTGGGGATGTTGTCCCTGATCTGCCACTAACCTGCTGTGTGGCACTGAGCTAGTAACCTCCTGTTCCCGAGCCTCAGTTTCCTCATTAGTAAAATGACAGCATTTAGCTTGATCTCTAGCTTGGTCTCTAAATTCTTTTCTAGTTCTAGCAATCTGTAAGTCTGCTCTCATCATTCCCTTTCTCTATACAATTGTTCCATGGAGATATCACAGGTTCGGTTCCAGACTACCACAATAAAGTGAATATCACAATAAAATGAAGCACACGAAGTTTTGGTTTTCCCATGCATATGCATATAAAAGTTATGTTTATGCCATATTGTAGTCCATTGGGTATGCAATAATATTGTCTTAAACTTGTACATACCTTAATTAAAAAGTCCTTTGTCATAACAACAATAATGTATGATGTTCAACTGGGAAAGACAAATAATGCCAGCAATGCAAGGAATCCATACAGTTCCAAGGCACTCATTATAAAAAAATCTATCTACTGTCTTAGAAGAAACTGATGGAGTCAGAATGTGGGCTGAAGCACGCCATTCTTCACTTTATTTCCTCCATGAGTTTTTGTCTAGTGTAAATGATATGCCTTCTTTCATACTATGATGAACTTGGAATTATGTATATCATGATAGTGTATGTACAACCTATAGCACATTACCCGCCATCTTGGAGAGGGGTGGGAGGGAAAGAGCACAGATGGCAAAATACTAGAAAATAATTATTAAAAATTATGTCCACATATAATCTGGAAAAAATACAAAAAAATGCTTTACTGCTAAAAAATATTTAACTATCACCTGAGCCTTCAGCAAGTTATAATCTTTTTCCTGGTAGAGGGTGGTTGCTGATGAGTGGTGGAGGCAATTTCTTAAAATAAAACAATGAAATGTGCTAATCGATTGACTCTTCCTTTCACTTGAACACTTAGAGGTCATTGTAGGGTTATTAATTGGCCTACTTTCAATCTTGTTATGTCTCAGGGAATAGGGAGGCCAAGGAGAAAGGGAGAGACAGGAATGGCAGGTCATTGGAGCATTTACAACATACATAATGTTTATTGATTGAGTTCACTCCCCTTTTATGGTTCTCCGCCCAGAAAAATTACAAAAGTAACATCAGCTATATCATCTTACCTGTCTTCTTGGGGAGAAGAGAGAAGTGGGAGGGTTGGAGAGAATGTGGATTGAAAGATGTCAGAAAATGAATATTAAAAATTGTATCAACATATAATCTGGAAACAAAACTTTTTAATTAAAAAATTACAATCCAAAGGTCACTGATCACAGATCACTGTAACAGATAGAATAATGAAAAAGTTTGAAAAATGACAAGAATTGCAAGAGAATTGTCTGAGTCAGGGTTGCCACAAAGCTTTAATTTGTACAAAATGCAATATCTGCAAAGGGCTATAAACCAAAAGGCAATAGGATGACATGTGGCCATGTAGTATTTTGTAGTTGCAAAGCACATTCAAAATTACTGGTTCATTTGATCCCTACAATGGCCCTGTGAAGAAGGCAAGGGAAGAGAGGGAGATGCTTGATATCATTTTATGGGTGAGAAAATGAACCCTGGAAAAGTAAAGCTGACTGTCCCTTTGGACATAAAGTCACACAGCTAGGAAATAGTGAAATTAAGGCCAAGGTCTTCTAAATTTTGAGTCTGGTCTTCTTTCCACAATAATATTTCTTCCAATTACACTGAGCAGAATAGGTCAAGGGCTAAAATGACTTGTAAAACAATTTTAATTGCTGCAGGAGTTCCCATGAGAACTATGGTTCCCATGACAGTTCTCAATGTTAAAATTAGAGTGGCTTTAGAGTATTTATGGAAGACTTCATGAAGGAGGAAGGAATTGAGTTAAGCCTTGAAGAGTAAGAAGGTTTTGGCCACATAGAAAAAAAAGAAGACTGAGTATTCTAGAATGACCTCACACTCCAACCTATATACCAATACCAAACTCTGCTGATGGAGTCTAGGGACCTAGACCCAAATCCTAGTTCTACTTGCTAATTAGTTAGGCAAGTCACTTCTCTCTGAACCTGTTTCCTTATCTGCAAAACAAGAACAGTAATGCTTATGTGCTTTCCCATACTAGGCTTTTTTGAGTAAAGGGTTTTGTGAACCTTAAATACCTTCTATACATAGGGCCCATACTTTGTTGTTTCTCTGATGCTAAAGGTCTGGGGTCTACCAGTGTCCTCTAAAAGTGGTTCCCTTTAAATAGGACATGGTTAAGTGATACAGAATGCAGGACTGGACTTGAAGGACCCAAGTTCAAATTCAGTCTCACACTCTTCTTAGCTGTATGACCCTGGGCAAGGAACTTAACTCTGTTTGCCTAGTTTGCTAACCTGTAAAATGAGCTAGAGGAGAAAATGGAAAAACAATTCCAGTATCTTTGCCAAGAAAATCCAAAATGGGATCTTGAAAAATCATATGTGACTGAATAACAGCAATAGAAATATGACAACTTGGGGTGAAGTTCAAATTGCCTTGTCTAATTAAGACTCTACTTCATATTAAAAAAAAAAAGGTGAAAAACCACTGATGTAGACTAAGAAAAAAAAGGAAAGAACTGAATGAAAATGAAAGGAAGAATTGGAATGCCTCACTCTCATGACCAATGGAATCACAGAATCTTAGAGCAGGAAAGACCTCAGCAACCATTTAGTCCCACCTATACGTGAAATCTCTTCTCTAATATACCCAAAAAATGGTTGCCCCATTCTTCAGGTTCAAAAGACACATCATTCTCTCTAGGAATTTTAAGGTAAGACCACTGAATGTTCCCTTAAAACAAAAATTCAAGATTACAGCAGCCTGGAACCAGAGATATTCAGGATAGGAGTTAGGGAGCTATAGGGGAGAGTCCTATAGGTGTAACCACAAGGGTACCAGCTGATGACAATGGTGATTAGTTATAAAAGGATGATGAAGATTGAGGATCAGCATGGCAGAGAGAATTGAGCAGAAAGACTTACTCAACATTTTGTATATATAGTGAACCCTTTTGGCAGTCTATTGAAGTCTATGAACCCCTTTAAGACTCTTTGGACATCAGATTTATACCCTAGTAACAGAGTGGAGGGTCTAGAGAGGAACGAGAAAGATCATCCAGGACAAGTGTAATGAAATCAGTAAATAGCTAATTCTTCATTTGAATATTTTATACTCTTCTAAAGGATGTAATCTCTTTACTTGCCAGTAGTTTTGAAGGTAGCCAATATCAGAAATTGTGGCTGGAAGTGGCATAGTTTAGAACTAGAAGAGGACACTGGAGCCAAGAGGAAGCACAGTGGAGGGGGATGATTGGGCTCTTCTAGCTGAGTTTGTGATAGAATCAGGGATCAAATCCAGGCTCAGCAAATCCTGCCTGCAATAATGTCAACAAATGCTTAATGAGTATGAGCAGTGAATCCAACTGGCAGTCATGTAGGAAGTACCTACTGCGTGCTCTGCACTGAAGGGAAATAAAAGACCAAATAAAAATCCTCTTAAAGCTCTCCATCTATCCAGGCAGATACAATATGACATCTATACTAATATGGAATTCTAGGCATTAAGTACACAGTACCTAATGCATAATAGTATAGACATAGGTGCATAGCAGACGTATAAAGTGCTAGGAGAGATGGGAAGAAGGCACGATAATTTCTGACAGATGGGAGAAACTTTCATAGAGGAGGTCTTGTTTGAACTGTGCTTTGAAAGATTGGTAGGATTTCAAAAGGCACAGAATGAGGATGGAGGCAAAGAAAGGAATGGAAAAGGTATAAACAAAAGCAAAGTAAATCAAGAAACATTTATTAAGAACCTACCTTGTGCCAGGCACTATTCTAAACTAATTATGTACAAAGTAGATATAAGGATGGTAGATAATATCTTTTGGCTGGACCTTAAAGTTGGATAGAATAATAATAGCTTGGAGGCATCTAGGTAACTCATTGGATTGAGATCCAGGTCTAGATATGGGAGGACTTGGGTTAAAATCTAGCCTCAGACACTTCCTAGCTATATGACCCTAGGCAAGTCACTTAACTCCATTACCTAGCCCTTACCACTCTTCTACCATGGAACTAATATGCAGTATCAATTCCAAGATGGAAGGTAAGGGTTTAAAAAAAAAGAAGAACAATAGCTCATCTCTATATGAAACTTTAAATTTTATGTAATAACATAATATAATATAATATAATATAAATATAACCTTTCATAGCTTAAAATTTCACTGACAACCAGTATTATTGAACTTCTATCATAGATGTATCATAGGGGTGTATGGGGTGTTCAGGGAGGGGTAGTGTCTCTGGTATGGAGGGCTTGTCGTGCCCTCCTAGGGCAGCTCTCCAGCCTCTGACCCCCACCTGACACCCAGCTCTCACTTGTGGCTCCCAGTAGCTGCTAGCATGAGGCAGCGGCCACACCCCAGGCAACGGCTTCGACAGGCCAGCTGAACCTTGTGAGGGTAGCCATCGGGTCACAGACCCCTGGTGAACCAGGGCTTTGCTCACCCAGCATGTGAAGACTGCTTTGGCCGAACAGACGGAAGAAACCAATAAGAAGGTTCAATGGCTGAGATGGCAACACAGCAAAGCACTGTGGAGTGCTTAGGGCTTGTTGGAGCACAAAAGACAACATGGCCATTCAATGCAGCTGAGGAAGTCTCCAGGTGTAACGATTTTTCGTGCCACTGGACCCAGGCTTCCAATGCCGAGAGAGTGGGACTGTCTCTGTGCATCGACTTTTCCACTTAAATCTTCATGCACAAGTGTCTTTGTGCACAAAAACGCACAAAGAAATTCATCATCCTCGGTTACCGAGAGACTACTACCACATCATAGATGAGGAAACTGAGACCTAGATAGGTTAGGCAATTTAGGCATAACTAGAAAACAAGATCAGATCAATGGCAATATACATAATATATGTATAAATTTATTATTTTGATATGGATTGTTCTATTATTTTATTTTTCAGTCATTTTGGTCATGTCCAATTCTTCATGACCCCATTTGGGGTTTTCTTAGCAAAAATACTAGAATGGTTTGCTATTTCCTTCTCCAGATGATTTGAACTCAGGAAGACATCTTCCTGACTCCAGGACCAACAACTCTATCCACCATGCCATTTTGCTGCCCTACAATTATATTATACACATTACTATATCACAAATGTCTAATATTAATGAATATACAAGCTATATAAATATATTTAGATTTCTTTACATTACCAACAAAGCCTAGCAGCAAGAAGTAGAAAAATAAAATCTGCTTAAGTTAACTGTAGATAACATAAAATACTTGGGTGTCTACAATGCTAAGACAAACCCAGGAATTATATATGGACACAGTTACAAAACACTTTTTATAGGAAGAATATTAATTACTTATGAGTTGGCTAAGCCAATATAACAAACATGACAATCCTACCTAAATTAATCTACTTATTCAGTACCATACAATCAAATTGCCCCAAAATTATTTTATAGAAATAGAAAAAATTTTTTAAAAATCATCTGGAAGAACAAAAGATCAAGAACATCAGGGAATCAATTTAAAAAATATGAAAGGTAGCCTAAGAGTACCAGATCTCAAGCTATATTACAAAACTCTAATTCATCAAAATAATTAGAATTGTCTAAGAATGAGTCATGGATAAGTAGACTAGATTAACTTATACAATACATAGTAGCAAATAACAGTTAATTTAATGTTTGATAAACCCAAAGATTTAAACTTTGGACCTAAGAAATCACTATTTGACAAACACTGCTAGGAAAACTGGAAAAAGCTAAAGCAGAGATTGGATATAGACCAACATCTCACACCATAAATCAAGATAAGGTCAAAATGGGTACATTTTGGGTACATGAATTAAACATAAAGGGTACTACCATAAGTAAATTAGGGAAGCATAGAATAGTTTATCTATCAAATGTATGGATAAAGGAAGATCTCATGATTAAATAAGAAATAGAGAATGGGTAACTTTGATTATATTAAATTTAAAAAGTTTTATATGTACTAATACAATCAAGATTACAAGAAATGGAGAAAAGTGAAAAAAAATTTATAGCAATTATCTCTGATAAAGACCTTATTTCTCAAATATATGGAGAACTGAGAATATAAGAATACAAGGCATTCCTCAATTGATAAAACGGCCAAAGGATATGAACAGGCAGTTTTTCGATAAAGAAATCAAGGCTATTTATGATCATATGAAAAAATGCTCCAAATCACTTAAAAAACCCCAACAAAACTCTTATCTTCTCTTTTAGAACTGATAGTAAGTATTAATTCCAATGCAGAAGTGAGGTAAGGAATTAAATGTCATCAAGTGAATTGCTCAGGGTAACACAGCTAAGAAGTGTTTAAAGCTAGATTTGAATCCAGGACCTTCTGTCTCTAGGCCTGACTCAGTCCACTGAGCCACCCAGCTGCCCTTCTAAATTAGTCTTGATTAGAGAAATGCAAATTAAACAATTCTGAGATACCACTTCACACCTATCAGATTGGCTAAAACCATAGAAAAGGAAAACAATAAATGTTGGAGGGGGCATGTGATAATTGGGACACTCATGCACTAATTATTGGTGGAGTTGTGAACTGAACCACTCTTTCTGGAGATCAATTTGTCCAAAGAGTTTTTAAGCTGTGCCTATCCTTTGATCTAGCAATACCACTACTAACTTTATGTCCAAAAGAAAAAATAATTTTAAAGGAAAGGACTTATTTGTACTAAAATATTTATAGCAGCTCTTTTTTGTTGAACCAAAGAATAGAGGGGATGTCCATCAATTGGGGAATGAATGAATAAGTTGTGGCCGATGATTGTAGTGGAATATTATTGTGATGAGGATGATTTCAGAAAAACCTGGAAAGATCTACATGAACTGATATAGAATGAAGTGAGAAAAGCCAAAACACTGTAAGCAGTAATATTATATGATGAACAGTTGTGAATGACTTAGCTATTCTTAGCAATATAGTGATCCAAGACAATTCCCAAGGACTCATGATGAGAAATGCCATCTACCTCCAGAGAAAGAAGTGATGGAGTCTGAAAGCAGACCAAAGTCTGCTGTATTTCACTTTCTTCATTGGTTTTGGTTGAGATCTTTTCAAAAAAATGACTAATATAGAAAAATGTTTTACATTATTGCACATATAAAATCAATATCAGATTGTTTGCTATCTCAAGGAGAGAGAGAATTTGGCTTAAAATTTTTTTAAGTGAAGGTTAAAATTATTTTGACATATAATTAAGGAAAAAAATAAAATTTTATTAACTAGAAAAATTATAATATATTTAGGGAGGGACCTCAAAAGCTATCCAGTTCAAAACCTCTCATTTAGTAGGTGAGATGAAGAAGATCCAGAGAAAATAGACATCTTACCCAGAGTCATATAGGCAACAAGCATCAGAGGTAGGTTTTGAATATAGGTCCTTTGACTCCAGAGCCAATGATCTTTCTAATGTATGATGCTATCTCCCAATGCTGAAAGGGAATAGAGGAGGGAAGGATTAGGATCTAAGTCTTCTAATTCCAAAACTAGTGCAGTGACCACATGGGACTGTCTTTTCTGGGGGTGGCTGTTGAAACAGATCGCCAACCCACAAAAGAATACCTAGGGGTTCTAAAATATATTATTGCACATTTCTCCAAGGGGTTATGACTCCAAAGGCCTTTATTTGCAAACCAAACAACAGACATTCCCAAGAGTTGAAATGGGAATTTATTTTCTTCTTCCCTCTTGGATCCTGATTACATTGCAATTTACTCTGCCATTTCGCTGCTGAGAGGGAATTTGCATAGCAAGCCTAAGAGATTTTTAAATCTGCCTTTCATAGGATTTTCCACCACCAGCTGTGATCCCAGCTCCCTAGTTCTGACCTTCCTCCCTGTTTGAGCTCCAGGCTCTCCTGGTTCCAAAGACTCCATCCCCAGTGGAATAAGAGTTACTCACTAGGAGTCTGGAGCTCCAGAAGACACAGTGATTCATCAGCATAGAATATCAACTATAATAAATAATAGAACAAAATTGTATACAATGATTCATTGTGTTAAAATATAGAAAGACCAGTTAAAAATGGCAACAGAATTAGATGAAAGAGTTCATATAATTTCAGAGCAAGTATAAGAAGAGAAGGCTGTAAGGAACTACAGGTGGACTTCATTTTTTAAAAGCCCAATATATTAAATCTTACACTTCTGTAACAATGAAGATTTGAAAGAGAAATATTTACATAAAAATTCACTGCTTTATAAAAAGAAGTCCTCTAAACAGCAATAATAGCATGGTGGTGTTTCATCTTTATGAGAATGATCTATGCACATATATGGAAGGTAGCCTCGATGAAAAATTGAGAAGGAACAGGCAGTCACAAACAATTTTCTATAGCAGAACATGCCTTTACATGCAGATAATTGACTGAAGGGGCAATCAGGCAGCACAGTCGATAAAGTACCAGGCCTGGAGTCAGAAAGACTCATCTTCTAGAATTAAAATCTAGCCTCAGACATTTATTAACTGTGTGACCCTGGGCAAGTCATTTAACCCTGTTGGCCTCAATTTCTCATCTGTAAAATGGGAAAGGAAAGGAAATTGCAATGACAAACCACACTAATATCTTTGCCAAGGAAATCCCAAATGGGGATTAAACATGACTGAAACAATTGAACAATAATTGCTCAAAAGGTATAAAAATATAATATCCCACAGTACTCATTGTTTGTTGATTATTTTTAAAGCATTTGATTTGGTAAAAAAAAAAGTCTTAAGGGTTCTCCTTCAGCAAGATATCTCCCATATAAGTTAAGATTATGAAAAATTCCTTGAAAGATCCAATCACAGAAGTAGATTTGTTCAGAAGCCCTCTGATCATTAGTGTCAGGAAATACATGAAACAGAGATTTCTGCTCGGCAAAGGTATATGCCATTGGCATAGAGAGTGTATGATGTAGAGGGGAAATTGAGAAGGGATTCCCTAGAGACGGTGAAATTCTTCAGATGCTCTGTTTGTGGATGATGTGTTGATGGCATCAGCACCAGAGTAGTATAGGGTCTCCATACTGGAGAGATTGGCTAACCCAACAATCCATACCAGAAAAATTAAATGGATGAAAAATACCTGCTGTCCAGACTGTAACTTGCAGTTAAGTGAGTAGTCCACTGAGCTAGTCTATCATCATCTCCATCTGGGACAGGCACTGAAGATGAACAATGATTTGGGTCCATAATTAGAAAGAGGTAGGACAGTGAGCCCAACTATTTGTGGAAAATCATGAAATGCTTTTCAGGATCCCAGGTAGCCTGCCATCGCAAAAGCCCATTTTAAGAACATGCAGACACACATATATATACATGTTGTCCCAATGATGCAGTGTGGTCACAAATCTTGGAATATCATAATTTTCAAAAAATCAAAATTGTGGGTGACTCAAGGGTCAAAAGACATACATGATATGCACAACATTAAGGAACAGCACTCAGTAAATGTGCATTCAGAAAAAAAATATGTGGTCTGGCCATGTATGTTTAAAGTATATTATTAGCTATAATATATTATTAGCTATAATATTATAGCTAATAATATACTTTAAACATACAATTAACAATATAAACCTAGCTGGCTCTGCCAAAACTGTTATAGTGGGATTTGTTAAGGGAAAGAACAAGAAGGAAACATATAAATAATCAGGTTTATTTTGGGGAAGGGTGAGAGGATATTTAGTTGAGCCAACATTCCAAACCCTCTCTGAACTTCTAGGAGTTGAGGGGGAAGGCCCAAAATAATTCTGAGGGCTTGGCTTGCCTAGGGGAGTCATTTTGACTGTACCATATGCTCCTGGGAGCCATCTTGGAGTGGCCATTTTGGGGAAATTGTTTTTTGAATTTTTGAAAATTGTAACAATCTGTTCAGTTTATGTATAAAGGACATTGTAATAACACTGTATTTAATTCTTCAGTAATAATGGATGTGAACATGTCATCAGGCATGTTAAGCAATATGTTGTTTATGTTATGGGAATATATAATGTATATACCTTATGGAATATTTGTAAGTTTCCCAAACTTTTGTCACCTTGTATTTGAAATGGAATGTATGAAACCTGTAATGGATATTAAGTTCATTGATGTAATTAGGCTTATGTTCCCCTTAATGCAATCTGTGGATATATCTTGTACAAGTCTTGTGATTCTGTATGTGTTTGTGGAAATTGGCTAAAAGTACTGATTGCTTGGTTTAAAAAGGATTCTGAACTGAAAATTATGGTAATACACATGAAACATCAACTTGATACAATGGAAAAATTTATGAACAACATAACTATAAACATAGGATATGGAAACATTGCTGATAATGATAACAGCAATATTAGCAATAATGCTAAAAGGCTAAATAAGTTGGAACAGGAAGAGGCAACTGGAATAGTGAATCTATGTCTCCTTAGAGACTTGCCAGTGGTGACAAAGAATGAGGTACATAAAGTGAGAACTCATAAAAGATTTTCCCCAGAGGACGTTGAATCTATTAAAAGGAGAGCCACAAATTTTAGTGATGAGCCCAATAAAGTTATCAAGGAGATGTGAAGGGCAATTGAATTGTATGATCCAGATTTTAATGATTTTGCTCTCCTGATGAGAGATCCTAACTAAGAGAGAGAGAAATAAGTTCATAGAGGAGACTAGATCAGACCTTCTGTTACAATCATGGCCAGAGAATTTAAAACTAGATACTGCAGATGATGGGGTTTATGAGATACTTATTTAAGCAAGAGATGCAGTACTGGAAGTCATAGGGAGATATACAAAGAGGCCCAATGCTTGGTCCAAGTTTGAGGTCATAAAACAGAAAGTGTCTGAAGCACCTGCAGTTTTCCTAGAAAGGATAACCAAAGCAGCTGAAACTCTCTTGGGAATGGATGAACTTAATGAAGGCATCATTGCCCACATCAAGCATATATTTGTGAAAAATGCAGTACCAAGAGTCAGACAATTCTTTAAGTCTAATTACCCAGATTAGAAAGAGTTTGATCTGGAGG
This sequence comes from Monodelphis domestica, assembly GCF_027887165.1. Taxonomy (NCBI): domain Eukaryota; kingdom Metazoa; phylum Chordata; class Mammalia; order Didelphimorphia; family Didelphidae; genus Monodelphis; species Monodelphis domestica. The sequence continues at coordinate 537,149,067 of NC_077227.1, forward strand.
AATTAAGGAGAAAGGCTACATATTTAACTAATGATCCTGTAGAAAAAAACTGATGAAAGAGATTCCATTGTTGAAGAATTAAAAAGGAAACTAAGGGAAGCTGAATTAAAAGCAAAGGAAAGTGAAATTAAGGAAGTAAAGGCAGTAGCTGCTTTGAGATCTGTGCAGCCTAGACATCATAATAACTATAGATCTAGTGAAAGAAGATCAGGTTCTAGGCTCTGTTTCCTTTGTGACCAGATTGGACATCTGTACAGAGAATGCAGGTTCAGAAATCAAGGCAGAAGGCAAATAAATAGGAATGGTGGTTTTAATAGGCAATACAATAATAACTGGAGTAACAATTATAATAATTATAATAATAACAGATGGAATAACAATAATAATAATTAAAACAGACATGTTAATCAATGCCCAAATATCTGCTGCTGGGGCCAACAAAAAAACAGATCTAGATACTATGCAATCATGGGTAAATTCTGGAGCTAGACCAAAGTGCAGCCAGATAGTAAAAGGTGACCAGAGCAAGGGAGCTTGTAGCTTATGAAGGTTTTCCCTAGGGACATATGAAAATGAATCAAGAAATGAGTGTGGTATAAATGAAAATGAGTTGAGGATAAATGAAATTGAGTGTAATGAAAATAAGGTAGATGGTGATAAAAATGAATTATTTGAATCAAAGGATGATATAATTAGTAATCTAAATTTAATAGAAAATCCTAATGAATGTAGAATAAGAGAAATTAATGAAGAATATAAACTAAATAATAATAATGAAATTGTAAATGAGAATAATGATACTAAGATGGAGAATTTAAGGACCAATGAGAGTAATATAAAAGCTGATGATATAAAATCCTGGGAAAGTCATGTAATTCAAGCAGATGTAGGTTTGGATGGACAGGAAATGACTGAGCTGTGTACTGATGTTACTGCACTTACATCAATTCTTAAAACCTTCCAACCTCCAAATAGCACTGAACTCTATGTTTCTGTAACTATAGGAGATCAGATATATGATCTTTTGGTGGATACTGGAGCCAGTAAATCAGTTTTGCAAAGTCGTCCTAAAGATTGTAAAGTTGTTGGTACTATGGAAGTGATTGGAGCTACTGGAAAACCAGAGAGAGTAGCAAAATTGCAACCTAAAATGATAACCTTAGGACCTTTATCTGTGGAACATGCATTTCTTTGTATGCCAGAATGTCCAATGAACATTCTTGAGAGGGATTTGCTTTGTAAATTACAAGCAACAATTCAATGTACTGACACTGGGGATATATCATTACAGCTCCTAGAAGAATCTCTGAAAGCTTTTCCATTGCTGTTCTTAGATTCTGTCAGTGCAAAGAATGAGTTGGATTCCATCTATCCTATTCCTGAGGATATTCCAGAAGATTTATGATCAAAATATACCACAGACATAAGCCTATTGAAATCAGCTACTCCAGTAATAGTGAGAACCAAGGAAGGACCAGTTCCTTGTGTTCCTCAATACCCTTTGAGTAAAGACGCTATAGAAGGGATAAGACCTATCACTGAGTCCCTAATTCAACAAGGGATCATAATACCATGCTTCTCAGAATGCAATACACCCATACTTCCAATAAAAAAGCAAAAGCTAGATCAAGATGGCAAAATCGTCCACAGATTCATCCAGGATTTGAGAGCTATAAGCGATCATGTAATAAAGACACATCCTAGAGTACCAAATCCAGCTGCTATAATCTCATCCATCCAAAGACAAGCAAGATATTTCACCATGGTAGATTTATGTTCAGGATTTTTCTCAATTCTAATTCACGAGTTTTCTCAAAAGATCTTTGCTTTAACATGGTAGAAAACTTAGTGAACTTGGAAGCATTTTCCACAAGGATTCTCTGATAGCCTGAGTCAATTCTCACAAATTTTGAACAGAGACCTTAAAACAAAACCATTCAAAGAGAGTAAAATAGTATATTTTGTTGATGATATCCTCCTAGCATCTCCATCTGCTAAAGTGTTTAAGGGATAGCAAGGTTCTTTTGATTGAATTATATAAATGTGGACATAAAATCTCCAAGGCAAAACTCCAGTGGGTATTGCCTCACATTGAATAATTTGGTTTTGTGTTGTCAGAGGGTACCAGAAGTGTCACCAAAAAAATAATAGCTGATATCCAGAAACTCAGTGCACCTAAGACCAAGAAGCAACTCAGAGCTATTACACTCTACAAAGAGTGTGGCTATGAATATTTTTGTATAACCCTTTTTTATTATCTTCTATAATACTTTGTAAGTGTAAGTACCAGACTAAAGAATTTGTATTTTATTCTAGAGGCCATAGGGAGCCACAGAAGGTTTTTGAGCAGAGGACTGACAAATTGGTACCAATGCTTTAGGGCCATTTTTGATGGTAAGTATAAAATATAAATTATTTTCTCCCCAGAGACAAGGAGATCATTAAGAGTTAATTGTTCAAGAGAGAGGTAATGAGACCTGAAATCCTTAGCACTTCTCTATGGGGAGATAATACATACATAGTTATAAAATAGGTAAAATAGAAACAAGGATTTATTTATTAAGTGCCAACTATTTGTCACTGCATCAAAGGCTGGATATGCAAAGACAAAAGTGGAAATAAATAATTCTGACCTCAAGGAGCTTACATTCTAATCAGGTGACAATGCTATGTACATTGTCAAATAGAAATATATATATATATATATAACACTTAAACATATATTATGTGCCAAACACAGTGCTAAGTTCTTGAGATACCCCCCCCCAAAAGCAAAAACAGTTCCTGCCCTCAAGGAGCTCACAATTCAATAGAGGGGAAAACACATTAGAAATTATGTATAAATAAGACATCTGAGGATAAGTTAGAGATCTCAGGGGAAAGGCACTTTGCATCAAGTAGGACCAGAAAAAGCTTCATGTAGAAGGTTAGATTTTAGCTGTCTTGCAGAAAGTCAGGGAAACTAAGAGGAAGAGAGTAAATTCTAGGTGTGCTGAACAGCCATGACAGAAGATGAATCTATAGCTTTCAAAATGCCTCACACATCCATTACCTCATTTGATACTTGTGGCAGTATGCTGGGGAAGAAAATGAGATTTAGCTAAGTGAAATGACCTCCCAGGGTTGTAGGTGTACTTAGTACCAGATCTCAAACTCAAACCCAAGCCTTCTGGTTCCAAGACCAGTGCTTTCTGCTCTTATGTTTGTTTGCTTTTAAAACAAATTTCAATACATCATCTCATTTAATTCTATGGGCTTGGCAGAGGATATATTATTATCCCCATCTTTGAGATGAGGATATTGACAGGGATGTGGGTATATCTTCATAAGGGATGGATGTTACACATGGATGACAACTGTGTAACAGATTATTAAAGGAAACCAGGGATATATTGGTGCTGACATAAGGGAATACAAACATGTTTCTGGTGTCCTCTTGGTGCCAATTACAAAGACAGCATAATGGGCTCAGAGATCATGGAATAACTGTGATGCAGAGTTGGGGAGGGGTCCTTAATGGGGAGAACCAGCAAAGCACAGAATGGTTCTGCTCTTAAAATCATAGACTTTCAGAGATGGTGGGGCCCTTACAGGTCATCTAATATCACCCCTTTAGTTTCATCTATGAGGAAACTGAGACTCAATGTGACTGTCATATCTTGGAGCTGAGAGAACATTGTACATAATAACAGCAATATTGGATGATGATTATCTATGAAAACTTGGCTACTCTCAGCAATGCAGTGATCTGGGACAATCCTGAAAGACTTATGGGGAATACTATCCACCTCCAGAGAAAGAACTGCTAGAGTCATCTTTCACATCAATGTATTTATGATTTTATTTTGGGGTTTTGGATGTGTATGTGTGAGCTCTTGCAACAATGACCAGTATGGAAACATGTTTTGCATAACAATCAAAATAAAATTTAAAAAATCTTAGAACTGAAAGTAATCTTAAAGACCATCTAACTGATACTTCCCCTCATTTCATAGAAGAGAAAATTGATGTTCAGAAAAGGGTGGTAATTAGTTCAGTCCCAGCTAATAAGTGGCTCCAAAAACAATACTTTTTTTCATGCCATAATGTCAACCCTGAAAACTTCATTAAATGTATAGATGGCTGTTTTGTGTGATTATTAACTATAAAGCAATTTGGATTTCTATTTCCTTTATTCATTCTTTTTTATTCAACAAATATTGACTGAGCTACATTTATGAGCTAGACTTATGGTGTAGAGATTGTAGTAGTATACAGAGAAATATGTGATTGGGCTGCTGCCCTTACAAAGCATAATCTGGGAGATGAGACAAAACTAAGACTAGAAACAATTGGAAAAGAATGCATAATGTACTCTGAAGTACTAAAGTTTTCAGATCCTCATCACTCTTCTCCTGAACAATTGTTTCTTAATTGACTCTTTGCCTCTAGAGAGAGAATATTCGTATTTCATATTTTCTGCCAAAATAATCTTTTTTAAAAAATTCTTATCTTCCGTCTTAGAATCACACTGGGTATTGGTTCTAAGGCAGAAGAGTGGTAAAGGCTAGGCAATGGGAGGTTAAGTGACTTGCCCAGGGTCACATAGCTAGGAAGTGTTGGAAGCTAAATTTGAACCCAGGACCTCCCATCTCTGTGTCTAACTCCCAATCCACTGAGCCACCCAGCTTCCCCCTCAAAACAATCTTAAGGTAGAGGTCCAATCAAGGCAATGGCCTCAAGAATAAAATATAAGTCCCCTAGTCTGGCACTTAAGACTTTCTACAACCTTTCTCCAGCCTCCTTTTTCAGTCTAGTTCACAGCATTGCTCTTGAAGGCATGCTGTATTTCAGCCAAACTGGATTATTAGCTCTATCATATTTCATCATGCGACCTCCTGTCTCTGAGGGTACATACAGGTTGTCTTCCTGCCTGATGTAACAAGTATTATCTATCTTCTTTTAAAGCTCACTCCATATGCTATCTCTTTTTTGAAGATTTTCCTGATCCCTCTCCCCCTAACTTTGTCCCATAGTTTTTAGACCATTGGCTGTTTTCATGTTTGGACTGTAATCTCTCATTCCAGAGTTCCTTTAGAAGACCCTGACCTGAGACCAGAGCAAGGATCCTGCCTTGCCACCTGGAGATAGATGCCACAGAACTTAATTACTTCCCCACAATTAAGGAACAAGGTGGTAGGAGAGCTATGGAACTATGACTCAGACAGGATCACTTCTCTAATCATTATCATCTGTCTTTGTATCCCCAGCTCCTAGCACAGTGTCAAATATGTAGTGGGTGTTCAATTAATGTGTGTTGAATGAATGAATGAGGCAGGTGAATTCTGGGATAGATTCAACAAAATACTTGAAGATTCATTTGAAAGTGTAGTCTTTTGGGACTTAGAGGAATGAAGTGAATATCTTAATTTTTTTTAATCTTTGCCTTCCATATTAGAATCAATACTGTGTATTAGTTCCAAGGCAGAAGAGTGGCAACAGATATGTTTTAAGTGATTTGCCCAGGGTCACACAGCTAGAAAGATCTGAGATCATATTTGAACCCAGGATGTCCTATCTCCAGGCCACTGAGCCATCTACCTACCCCCTAAATGAAAGTCTTTTCCCCCCCTAAATCATGACAGTTTTGGACTGAACTGACTGAAAAGACTGGAGAGGAAGAAGAGGAAGGAGTTGGATTTGATATTAATTGGTGGAGATGAGATACAGCCTTGATGAGGCTGGGTTTTTCTGTTTGTAGAATTAGTATCTCGACATTTTTTCTTCTATGGACTCCCTAATAAGACTATCAGATAATAAATTAATGCTTATTTTGTTATTTTAATAGAGTCATGTATGACTTTGTCAGTATGCACTCTTAATTCCTGGTAACCTCAGTTTCCTTATATGAAAAATGGGGGAAATAATATTTGCACTATCTCACAAATTTCTCATGCTTTGTAAGGCTTAAATCACTATTTAAATACAAGTGAGTTGTCATTATTACTGTTTTTGTTGCTGGAACAAGGGGAACTGTGATACTAACTAGTTTTTTGACTTTGAGCAACTCATTTCACCTTTGAACCTCAGAATCTTCATTTATAAAATGGGAATTTTAATCATGTCAGCAAAGCACTTTGTCATCCTGAAAGCATTCTATAAATATGAGCTATAATTAATGTTTCCTTTTCCAAAATAGATTGCAACTCCTTTTCATGGTGTACAAAATTTTTTATTCCAAAAAGGTCCCATATATCCCTTTAAAAATGTTTATTTATCAATAGAATGTATCCACAAGTGTCCCAGCCTCTCCCCACCCTCCCCAAATCACAGAAGACATCGCCTAGGAGACAGATATATTCATACGCATTAAATCTTTTGTGTTTCTACCTTTCAGATCACTCTCTGGAGGTAATATTAAGAGTTTATTCCTCTAGTATTCTGTGGTTGTGTGTGATATTCTCTTGGTTGTACTCATTTAGCTGTTCATTATCCCACATAGTTCTTTCAAAGTTTAAAAAAATTACCCTGCTTACCAGTTCTTAATTGTGTGCAACTTTTAAAGGTTTTTTCTCTCATGAATCTTCCAAAGAGGGAAGATTTTACCTACCTTTACCTACAAAATCTTTATGAAATAGATACTTGTGTGTTTTCAAGATGTAGAAAAAGATATCTCTTGAAAACACACTGTTTAAAAAATAGTAATAATGTCAATGAAGCATCTATCTAATTTCAGATAATGTGAGAGTTGATCTCTCTGTCCTCAAAATTGTGTTGCCTCCAACATGGACCTCTTCTTTTTATACCTGCTCCAATCCAGCAAATGTTTCTGTTTTCTTTCCTGTGATTTTTTCTTCATTTACCTTTTACCATACTAGGAGTGGTGATGTTAGAGTTTAAATGTTGTTTCTCTCCTGTCAATGATGGAGATTTAAATAGAATGATGGGGTTTACATAGAAATTTCGACATAATTTTTTTCTCTAATTTTTCTCTTTTTTCAATTATATCCTTAAAAGCCTTTGGAAAGGTCTGGCTAAACTGGCCCCTTTGCCAAGCTTTCTGTAAGAATATTTTTCCTTATATTACTATTTTTCAATATTTTATGGGGCAATACTGCTCATTTTCTTCCAGCATCCTTTTCTTTAAGATTTTCTGAAACAACCTTGCATTCTAAAATGGCCTTGGATGCTCTATCTTTTCACTTGGCAAACAAATCAAATATTTTGCTAGTTAAGGTGGTTTCTGTGCTCTTTTGTTCTCATTATAGAAATTGATTTAGGTTGGTTAAATGTTTTTAGAAATTCTTTTGGTCTTTTTCAATGTCAGTTCCTTTATGGATTACCCATTTTTGACATCAGTTGCTGGTTTAAATGGAGCAGATTGTAGTTGTTTTAACTATGTGCCATTTCTTTCTCAATTTTGTGATTTCTTATAATTGGATATTGACTTTAGTCCTTACTCTTAACAAACTGATGTGTACCAACAACTGATTTCAAATAACTCACATATTGGTAACTAGTCATTTCTTGTCTGTTGAGGTATATTCAGTTTCATTTTAAAAAATAATGTTTAGTTTTCATATCTAGCAATTTTCTACTTTTTCCTTAATAGTGAATTCTACCACAAAATGGTTTATAGGCATGATGCTTTGGTTTAATCTGCAAGCCTTTTATTTCTTGTTCTTGAGACTTTTCTTTTTTATGATGCAATATAGTGTGATTCTTGTTCACTTTAATCATCTTCATGCCATGCTGCTTTCTTTTGTTTCTTGCTTCTAAACAGCACCTGCCTTAGTGCTCTTTACATCTGATTGGTGAGAGTTCATCATGCAAAGGGGTGCCCCACCCCTCACAATAGGTTCCAGCCATCTTATTTCCTACTTCCCTCTTAATTGACAAACAATAATCAAATCAACTTTGCCATTGTTTGGGGGGAAGGGCATGTTAATTAATTGTCCTATATATCATGTCATTCCCAGACCAAATAATTCCTTTAACATAATGTTGTCTTCTCTTATTGGAATAGAGACTCCTTAAGGGCAGGGATTCTGTTCTTAATCTACCCCAGGGTGTTCCCCAAAGTCAGCTTTCCTCAGGAAGAAGGTTTTTAATAATCTGCTTTTTCTGGATAAGGAAACCAAGGAAACAAAGAGGTCAGATGATGTGTATGAACAGAAGTGAGGGATATTACTCAGCCTAATTCATAGGGATTAGGTATTTCATTAAAACATCCTCTTTCTCACTGTCTAATTTCTTTGAGGTTTACTTTAATTTAAAGCCTTACTTCCTCTCCTCTCCATAAGCTCCCATTTCTGGCCAACATAAATCATGCCCAGCACTGCAGACAGCCAAGAAATAGGCCAGCTCAGCACTGCTGTTCTCCTACAGTTCCAACAATTTATAACAAAAGCCTGAATCACCAACAGTTTTAAAGGTAAATCCTAGGAGAAAATCCAGCTCTCTACTTCCTTGATAGAGGCCATATTTATGAGTTGGTTTTAGTTTTGGTTATTCACAAGAATCATGGAAAAATGTTTGATAACATCAATGTATCAGTTGACCTTGATTTGGGCATAGCCATTTTCTGAATTTAATTTTTATAACTAATTAGAATAATCTTTCAGATCTTAAAGTTTCAGAGAAGCTGCAAAAGTGAGTTTAAAAGATAGCCCCCACTGCCCAGTTTTCTGGAGGTCAATTAACTGCTTGAAAGGCTACTTGAATATTTGAGACTAAAGTTCTGGTAATATTGATAAGCATTCTCTCAACTAGGTTATTCGGTTTACCCAAGTGGTATGTTTGTATGCTCGAGTGTTTTAACTCCTTTTACAGTCTTCCTGAACATTTAAGGAAAAATATAAGATTTTCAAGAAATTCCTAACTCTCTCATTCAATGAGCTGGTGCATGACCCCTGAGAACAGACATTATGGTCTACAAAAATAATAATAATAATAAAAACTCCCAATTGAAGTCTGACATTAGGGTCATCTCTGACAAGTTCTATAAATCAGGTCCATCAAGATGCCAAGTAGACACAACTATTAGAGTGTCTACTTTCAAAGGTGGCTGTTCCCCCTGATTCTGGAGGTGAGTTCCTTTTGTCTAGACATTGATGTCCAGTTCCCTTCTAGGGCTTTGCTTCCTGTTGGATAGTTTCTCTATAGAGTTCTTTAAGCTTCTGGTTCCTGATATTTCCCTCTCTGCCTGGTTGCTGATGCCCTAGATTCCCCTGGTTCCAACTCCATGACCTGTGCCATCTTGCTGGTGGGGCCTTATGAATCAATGGGACAGTATGGTGTTGAAAGTATTTGTTGGCTGAGGCATCAAGAGATACTTGGTTTCATTAGCATTGAATTCCTGATGTTAAAAATTGTCTAACTTTTGTATTTGTATCCCTAGTGCCTAGGATGTTGCCTGGCACATAGTAAATACCCAATAAATACTTCTTCACTGATTGCAACCAGCATCTGAATGCTTATTGTAATTAGGGATTGTCTAATATTTGTCTTTGGATCCTCAGTGCCCAATACATAATTGTTGTTTTTCCTTCATTTTTGTTGAGGACCAAAGCCCCAACAGGATGATATCTTGAGTATAAGTGAGGCAGAGTTGTCCAAAGTCTTCGACCTCGCTTTCTCTTCCAAAGAAGAACTCTAACACTTAAGTCCCAGGATTGTTGTAAGGTCAAATTAAGGTTCTATAAAGTGCTTTGCATATGTGAAAGTCCTAGATACATGTGAGCTATAATTACCTTATGAAGAAATAGAGCTTTACCAAGGGAGTTTTGGTGAATATCCAGAATACCAGCATGAGCCAATATCTCTGCTTTCACTATTAAGTCCCCCAGAACCAATTAATTCCAATGAAAGGGAAATTACTTCTGTGGAGTATTTAAACATGTATGTGTTTTGTGAGTGAGCAAAGAGAATGAATTTTTCCTACGCCCAACTCCTTGCACAAGGGATGTGGGGAAATTAAATGCACTCCATCCATGGAGCAGAACAAAATGTTCTTGGGAGTGAATATCAAGATTTTTTAACATAGAAGCATAGAAATTCTTATAGCTGGAAGAGACTTTAGAGATGATTTGGCCCCATCTCATCATTTTACATATGAGGAAACTGAGATTTAGAGAGTCTAAAAGACTTGCCCAAGGTCAAAGAGTTGGGAGGTTGGGAGGACATGTGGCAATTAAATACTTTGACTTCTAGCCTAGGAATCTTTCCACTACATCACATTGCTTTTCATTTTGGAATTATTTTTCCCCCAGTTGGAATGCATCCTGAAATTGTAATGAAAAGTCAAAGAAAAGAAAGGATTCTCCATAGTGTTTTTATTTATACAGAATTTCAAAAATGCACCTAACACAGAAAGCTAGTTCAAGCTGAGACCACAATTCTCAAGCAATTTTCAAGTCCTTTCCCCCCATTCTTTCCCTGTCACATAATTACCATTATTGATCCAGGACACCTTTCCCAGAAAAGTGTAGCAAAGAGACAAAAAAAGGGAAGAGGATAATGGGAAGCTTGAGAAATCTTTTGTGAGCCATGGACTGCATAGCACTGGCTCCATTAGAGTAAAAAATGTTGTGAAATGTTTCCTCTGGTTCTCATCTGCAGCTGACACACAGGTTATGGATGTGGCAGAGGGGTCCAAGCCCATAATTTCAGCTGGTGAGGAGTCCAAGCTCCTTATCTGGGACATAAGGTTATGGGATCACAGATCTAGAAGGACCTCAGAGGACATTTACTCCAACTCTGTTATTTTAGGACCCAGGGGAGTTAAGAAACTTGTTTCTTAGGGAATTAGGGAATAAATATCAAGATGATCTTTGAACCCATGTCCTCAGTTTCCAGGGTCCATGTCTTCCACTGTACCATGATGCCTCCTTTCAGGGCTTCAATCCAAATTTCCAGAGCCAATGGTAATAACTCTATGCTCACATCTCTTATTTTCTGCTGGCTCTCTCTGCTAGGGTGTTCCAATGAACCCTAAGACTCAATCCCATCCAAACTGGATTCATCACTTCCTCTACAATCCAGCACTTCCTCCTGACTTCCATACTTTTTCTGATGGTAACACCATTGTCTCAGTTACTTTGGGACTGCATCTTTGGGGCCTACCTTTAATCTCTTATTCTTCTAATTCAATCAGTTAACAGAATCCTAGAATCTCAGAACTAGAGGAGATGTCATGAGGAAAGCATCTGATTCAACCAGTATGTGTAATATCCCTTAGAAAGTCCTGTCATTTACCTTTGCTTGAATACCTACAGCGATGAGAAACCTTCTATAATTCAAGGCATCCTACTCCACTTTAAGAAAGCCCTGTTAGGAATTTTTTTCCCTTTTCTGTGGAGCAAAAATCTGCCATCCTATAATTTGTGTTTTTTAATCCTTATTGAACATCTCCCCTCTAGGAACAAGCAGAACAAGTTTTTTTTTTGTTTTTTTTTAACCCTTACTTTCTGTCTTGGAGCCAATACTTTGTATTGGCTCCAAGGCAGAAGATTGGTAAGGGCTAGACAATGGTGGTCAAGTGACTTGCCCAGGGTCACACAGCTAGGAAGTGGCTGAGGCCAGATTTGAACCTAGGACCTCCTGTCTCTAGGCCTGGCTCTCAATCCACTGAGCTACCCAGCTGCCCCCCAGAACAAGTTTAACTCCTCTTCTGTGTTCAAAGGAGTTCAAATAAATGACTAGAGTTGCCACATTTCCTCCCTCTACTCCAAATCTTTTCACTACTGGGGGGAGGGCGGGTAAGTCACACATCCCTAGTATTAAGAAAAGAAATCAAGCCTTTTTAAGTTTACTCATGTTCACAGTATTTCAATTCCTCACTTTTATTTGCATACAAATTTACTTAGACACACAAATTGTTACCAAATTTTAGCCTCTCTTTCTCCACAACATCTTCCATATATATGTACATACACACACACACACACAAATATATGTATATATCAGTTAGCCAACTAGCATTTATTTAGCACTGACTATATGCCAAGAACTCTGCTAAACCTTAGCCGTTACTGTTGTTTATTCTTTGTTTTCAGAGAAGACAGATGACACCACAGGATGATGTCTTGACTTGCTCGTGAACTGGATTTAAGAGAGGCAAGGTTGCACAAAGTCATCAGACTCATTCTTTCTCAACATCTGATGAGAAGACAAAAGTCAAGATGATTGGAGATAGCTTTGGATGCAGTAGAAGTTATGGGCATCTTCGATGTCTGGCCAAGCTCTAAAAGCTCCACAGCACCTGCTTTAGCCACCTCCAAGCACACTAAAACAAATTGTTCTCATCTGCCCATTCCACCAGAAGAAGTCTTCACATGCTTGGAGCACACAAGATTCTCCCTAACTCAGTGATGGGTTTGAGGTCTATCAATTACCCTCAGTCTGGTTTAGCCCATCTCCCATCTGCCTGGTTTTCTAGGGACATGAATTTACTGGGTTTTATTGAGATGTGGCTCCAGTACATGCTACAGCTAAGCCTTAGGTAGGGATAAAAAGAAAAAAAAAACAGTTCTTTCTCTCAATGAGCTCAGTCTAATGAGGAAGAAAATATGCCAACAACTATGTAAAAACAAGATATAAACATAATTGGAGATAATCTCAGAGGGAAGACACTAAGATTAAGGAGGAATAAGAAAAGCTTCTTACAGAATATAGGGCTATAGCTGAGACTTGAAAGAAACCTGAGAAACTAGAGGAGGAGATAAGGAAGGAGAAAATTCTAGGTAGAGAAGATAACTAAAGGAAGTGCTCCAAGTTGAAAGATTTATTACTATATGAGAGGAACAACAAGGAGGCCAATGTCATTGGATCATAGAATATGTATAAGGGGAGCGAGGTGTAAGAACAGAAAAGTCGGATTGGTACCAGTTGTGAGAAGTTTTAAACATGAAATAGAGGATTTTATGTTTGATCTTGGAGATAATAGGGAGCCACTGAAGTTTACAGAATAAGGGAAGTGATATGTCAGACCTGTATCTTTAGGAGGATGAATTTTACAATTGAGTGTGAGATGGATAGGAGTGAGGAAAGACCTTTAGCAGAGAAAGCAACCAGAGGGCTATTGCAATAGTCCAAGTATAAAGTGACATCAGCCTGCATCAAGTTGGTGAGGTGTCAGAGGAAAGAAGGGGGCATATATGAAAGATGTTTAAAGGTAAAAATAATAGGACTTGAAGGTTTTGACTACTAATTGGCTACGGGAGAGATGAGATAGAGTGAGAGGTTGAGGATGACATTAAATTGGTAGTCTGAGCAACTGACAAGATTGTGGCATCTCTAGAAAATAAGAGTAAGAGAGAGGTTTTGGTCAGGAAAGATAATGAGTTCAGTTTTAGATATGTTGAGTTTCAAATGTGTACAGGACATCCAGTTTAAGAAGTGAAGATGTGAGACTGAAGATCAGGAGAGAGGTTAGGGCTGAACTAACAGATCTGAGAATTATCTACTTAGAAATGATCACTGAAATCGTGAGGGCTACTGAGATAACCAAGTGAAATACTGGAGAGGGAGAAGTTCCCAAGCAGAGCTTCTAGGGATCTCCACAATTAGTAGTTGTGGCTTAAATGAAGATTCGGCAAAGGAGACAGAAAAAGATTCATCAGATAGGCAGGAGAACCAAAAGAGAGTAGTGTCACAAAAACCTATGGGAGGGGGGATGGGGTAGCCAGGTGACCAATGGAGAGCATGCTAGACCTGAAGTCAGGAGGACCTGGGTTCAAATATAGCCTTAAACACTTCCTAGTTGTGTGACTTGGGCAAGCCACTTAATCTCAATTGCTTAGCCCTTACCACTCTTCTGCTTTGGAACCGATATGTACTATTGTTTCTAAGATAGTAGGTAAGGGTTAAAGAAAACCTATAGGGAAGAAAGTATCAAGGAGAAGAAAGTGACTGACAGAATCAAAGGCTGCAGAGAAGTCAAGAAGGATGAGGCTTGGGAAAGGTCATCAGATCTACTAAATTTAAGAGATTTTGTATTAATTTTGAAGAGAGCAGTTGAGGTTAAATCATGAAGTCAGAAGCCAAACTGTAGAGAATAGAGAGTGAGAGGAGAGGAAATGGAGCCATCTATTGAAGACAACCCTCTCAAGAAGCATAGTGGCAAAAGGGAGGAGAAATAAAGGGCAATAGCTAACAAGGAAAGATGGATCAAGTTAAGGAATTTTTTGAGGATGAGAGAGCCATGGATCCTTTGTTGGTAAAGGATAAGTAGCCAGCAGGGAGGGAGAAACTGAAGTTTAGTAACAAGGGATAATAGAGAAAGCAATATGCTGGAGCAGACACTTGTGCCTATAGAGTACTTTGCCTTAGCAAGGGTAAGGACCACCTTTTCATGTGTGGTGAGTGAAGGAGAAGACAGTAGCAGAAGATATCTGAGTGTAGTGAGATGAAGAACAAAGGGAGAAGGGAAAGTTCTCCTTGAATAATTTAATTTTTATTTAAAATAAAATGTATTTATATTAAGATATTAAAATAAAATATATTTAAAATAACTTAATTTTTTCAGTGAAATATGAGGTGAGGTTCTCAAGTAAGGGGGTGGATGGAGGAAGGGATGGGAAGGTTTGGAAAATTTTCTGTGTCAAATGGCTTAATAAATTAATTAAAAGATGTAAAAGAATTGCCTTACCATGGTAAGGGACCAGGTGAGATTGTATAATGAAATTCAAGTAATCTAAGATTGAGTTTGGAAAGGCAAAATCTCCTTCAGGAGAAAGGAGCAATGAATGCAAGTATATGTCGTCTCCTCTATTAGAATATAAGCTCTAAATGCTGAACAAGCTTGTGGTAAGTGATTATAATGGAATACTCTTGGGCTATCAGAGATGATGAACATGATGATCATAAAAAAAAACCTGGAAAGACTTAATGAAGAGATGCAAAGTGAAGTGAGAAGAACCAGAAGAATGTTGTACACAGTAACAACCATAATGAATGATGATTCACTGTGAATGACTTAACTATTACCAACAAGGCAAGGATCTAGAACATCTCTGAGAGACTCATGATGAAAAAGGACATCCATTGCCATAGGAGTAAGTAGAGTCTAAATGTATACTGAAACATATTATTCTTCAATTTATTTCCTCCATGAGTTTTTCTTTAGTGTAAGTAATATGTATCTTATTCCATAACATGATGAACCGGGAAACACATACCATATGATAATATGTGGTATAACCTATATCATATCACCTACCTTCTTGGAGAAGAGAGAAAGGAAAAATGAGACATAGATTTTTGGAAATAGCTAATGTGAGAATTTGTTTCTCTTGGATGAGCATATTTATTATAATTTATAACAAATCATATGCATTATATTACTATTATATTATGTATAAAAATAAAAACAAATGGTAACAAAAAAGAATATAAGCTACTTGAGGACAAGTCTATTTTTGCTTTTTCTTTGTAACTTCAGAGTTTTACAGAGTGCTAAGTAGGTAATAAACACTTAAAATATGCTCGTTGATTAATTGACTTTTTCTGTGCTTCTCAATCAAACTTCCATTAGCACAATTCAGGCTCTCATCATATCCAGTCCAATTCAGTGACCAAAACAGATGAAAAGACTTTTTGTTCAGGCCTTTTTATAGATGGCATTTGTTGCTCTGCACCCCAAAGAGCCTAGCTACATGTGATGAGGCTTATCCCCAGATTGGCTACAACAGTTCATAGATTCTGGCCATTTCCAAACCATGCCTCTGCTCTGGCCATTCTCCTTATCTTCCTCCTACCAGAACTCAGACTCCACCACCCCCGAGGCTCCAGATACTTATATATGAGTTTTTTGCTTTATCATGCTTAGAACCAAGTCTCCATGCCACATCCCAACCATTTACAAATCATCCCCTTAGAGTTCCCCATTATGTGTTGTCTTTTCCATTAGAATGTAATTTCCTCAAAAAGGACTTGCTTGTTTGTACTTGTGTCTCCAGAACTTAGCATATCTCCTGGCACAGTCAGTACTTAATAAATGCTTTTCCATCCATCCACTCAACTGTCTACCAAGTTATAAATGGGTTGTGATATCCTGTTGGAGGAAGAAGTCACACCAATAAACTACCGAGAGTTGTCAAGGGCTTTCAATGACAAAGAGAGGGGTCTGTATTTGATGCTAGAGGTGATGGAGAAGATCTGGGGTTTTCTGAGCAATTTTTGAATCACTAAAATAA
Source organism: Monodelphis domestica (assembly GCF_027887165.1). Taxonomy (NCBI): domain Eukaryota; kingdom Metazoa; phylum Chordata; class Mammalia; order Didelphimorphia; family Didelphidae; genus Monodelphis; species Monodelphis domestica. The sequence goes on from NC_077227.1 coordinate 537,165,242, forward strand.
TACTAGATGTTAAGTTCTTTGGCAGATAAAGCAAGGAAAATCCTGTCTTGGCCATCATTCTCTTCCCTCAAAGATTTATACATGAAAGATGGGGATCCATACATAGTTGATGTGTATAATGGAATGACCAGAAGCAATGAAAAATTTAATTTTGAAGAAATGCCTCAGAAGAAGAGCAGATGGAAACCAGAGGACCTTGAGGGATGGGATGGAATTCCAGCCAGGCTCAAAAGGCAGTTGGGAGAAAAAAAACAAGAGTTCTTGTCTTGGGCTCCATGGAGCTGGGAGGGAGAATTACCTTTGGCTGTGAAGATACTCAAAATCTCTCAATCCTTTTATCTGAGCAGCAGAAGATCTTATTTCTCAACTGGTGGCAAATCTTTAGGGAAAAGACTCCCTTTTTCCCTTAGGGGAACCCAGAGTTTATTTCTAAAAGAAGACTCCCTGGTTCAAACCCTCAAGATCTGTATAGGGAAAATACCTAGGGATTTACTTTTCCCTCTGTCCTGCTTACTCTTCAACCCTTTATATCTAAATAAAATAGAAATCTTGATTTCAATAGAAGCTTGAATCAGATTCAAATGTATTAGGAGAGGAACTTCAAACATCATTTCAAAAAAAAAGATACTGAGAGAAAATCTTACTTACCTTTTTTAGTCTAGTCAGACTGACTCCATTGGTCAACAGCTCAACTTGGGGGAAGGGGAGGAAGTAAGGAAGTGTCAGCTTATATTGATTCCCCAATTAGCTGAATTTTGGTTCCTCCTCTTCAAAGTCCCCCCCCCATTAATACAATGAATGGATGGATGGATGGATGGATGGATGGATGGATGGATGGATGGATGGAAGGATGGATGGATGTGTGGGTAGATGGGTAGATGAGGATACTTGGTTTCCAGCAAAAGACAAAATACTTATAGGGTAATTTGGAATAAATGAAGCAAAGAGTAATTAAGTCAATTAGTCAAGGAAGACTTGTTTTAAAAAAATAGCACCAACCTGGAGGAATGAATGTGACTCACATGATGCTTTGAATTGACATCTTAGATCTAATGGCTATAATTGTCAGTCCCTGAGCCAGATGCCTTGCTTCTGAGGATAAACAAAATACATACTTACAGACTTCACTCCAGATGGTGTGAATACAGGAGCTGAGGAGGTTGATAGGAACTCTGGAGAGAGAAAGCAAGGGTGCTCAAAATTCATCACAAAGCTAAATATTTGGAGAAACATCCTCAGAACCACTCAGATGCATCAGAACTTTATTCTCATTCAGGCACAGATCTGCAGTAAGTTTCTATCATCTTTCTCCATTTTATATCTCAGAGGCATCTCAGGAGAAAGACCAACTGGAGTGAATGTCAAGAAATCTATGACTGATAACTGGCTCTGCCACTAACTGAAGACATTCTGGGACTGAAAAAGGGACAGGTCAGCTGGTCTCTTGAGTACCCTTCTAGTTCTAGGAACAGTGACTGAATGGCTATATGCTCTTGGTAAAGTAAGGAGATTACACTCTTAGGATACCAGCTGCCTCATCTTTTACATAGAAACAATAATGCCTGCTGCATCACTATCATTAATCATAGGTTCATAGATTTAGAATTAGAAGAGATCTTAGGAACCTTTTAGTTCAGTTCTGTCCTTTTGCTGATGAGGAAACCGCCCAATAGTGGTTAAATGCCTCAGGCCACAGGAGAACTATTTATTTTTGAAGATACCCTGCATTTACTTCTTTGTGAACATTGAGGGGCAGCATTGTATAGCAGATTGGGGAATGGACTTGGAGTCAGGAAAAACTAGGTTCAAGTCCTACCTCAGATACTCAGTAGCTGAGTGATTTTAAGCAAATCACATTGTGCCTCAGTTTCATCATGTGTAAAAAGAAAGGGTATGAAATCTAAGGTCCCTTACAGCATTAAATCTCTGATTCTGTGATCATCTTTTTGTAAACTCCTTCAGGACAGAAACTATCCTACATGATTGCTTTGTATCCTCAGTTAATAAATAATCACTTGATTGATAACTATTTAAGTTCTTACTATATGCAAAGCACTGTGCTAATCACTGGGGATACAATGAAAAGTAAGAAACTGTCTCTGCTCTCAAGAAGCTCACAGTCCAGGGAGGGACACAGCTTGCAAACAACTATGTACAAAGAAGCTAAATATAGGACGAATTGGAGATAATCTATGCATTAAGGGATATCGGGAAAGGCTTCCTGTGTGGTGGGATTTTAGCTAGGACTTAAAAGAAGTCAAGAAAGCAAGGAAGCAGATTTGAGAAGGGAAAGAAATCCAGGCATGAGGGCCAGCCATAATCAGAGTTGGGAGATGGAGTCTTGGCCATAGAATAGCCATTGTTGGTTCATGGAGTGGAGAGGTAACAATGTAAGGGTGGTACAAGTATATAAAGACTGGAGTGCATAGTGCATTGATTGAATCATTTGATTTGCTGATTTTTTATTGTCCTACCTAACTCACAGACCTGTTAAGAGGACCAAATGAGATGCTAGATGTTGGAAGTAATTTATAGATTGTTGTTATCATATGTACATCTTTCAATTGTGTCTAACTCTTCATGACCCCATTTGGAGTTTCCTTGGCAAAGATGCTGAAGTGGTTTGCTATTTCCTTCTCCAGCTCATTTTATATATGAGGAAACTGAGGCAAACAGGGTTAAATGATTTGCTCAGGATCAGCCAGATGGTAAGTGTCTAAATCCAGATTTGAAATTAGAAAGATGAGGCTTCCTAACGCCAGGCCCAGCACTGTATCCACTATACCATCTAGCTGCCTCCTTGTAAATAGTTAAGTACTATATAAATTCACAAGATTATTAACTCAAATATTTACTTCAATATTTTAAGGATCCCAGCTGTGAAAACCAATCACAACACATAGAAGAAAGAAAGAAAGAAAGAAAGAAAGAAAGAAAGAAAGAAAGAAAGAAAGAAAGAAAGAAAGAAAGAAAGAAAGAAAGAAAGAAAGAAAGAAAGAAAGAAAGAAAGAAAGAAAGAAAGAAAGAAAGAAAGAAAGAAAGAAAGAAAGAAAGAAAGAAAGAAAGAAAGGAAAGAAGGAAAGAAAGAAAGAAAGAAAGAAAGAAAGAAAGAAAGAAAGGAAAGAAGGAAAGAAAGAAAGAAAGAAAGAAAGAAAGAAAGAAAGAAAGAAAGAAAGAAAGAAAGAAAGAAAGAAAGAAAGAAAGAAAGAAAGAAAGAAAGAAAGAAAGAAAGAAAGAAAGAAAGAAAGAAAGAAGGAAAGAAGGAAAGAAGGAAAGAAGGAAAGAAGGAAAGAAGGAAAGAAAGAAAGAAAGAAAGAAAGAAAGAAAGAAAGAAAGAAAGAAAGAAAGAAAGAAAGAAAGAAAGAAAGAAAGAAAGAAAGAAAGAAAGAGGAAGAGACAAATAGAGATAAAGACAGAGAGCCAGGGAGATAGAAAGAAACAGAAAGCCTGAGAAACAGAGACAGAGACACACACATACACACATACACAAAGGAACTATTGAACCTTCCCCCTAATGTTCCTTTTATTTCTGGAAAAATAAACACACACAGGCAGCATCTTGTATAATAAAACACACCCTGTATCACTAGATGACAGCAATATCCTTCTCATCTGAAGAGAGACTCACATTCAAGGGTCAAATAAGATGTGATGCTCTTACAGCTAGATAGCAGAGAGCACAGCTGGGGTGCCTTGGCATTAACAGAAGCACACAGGAAAGATTCCTTTTGTCTGCAGACTTGATTGTGTGCAGCTACAATGGCTGAGATCACTTAACTGGCCTTTAACACTGCTATTTGTTACTGAAATGTGAAGCCCTAACTTCTTCTTTTGGCCTCTTCATAGGCTTTAGAACTAGATGGGTTTCTTTTTTATTTATTTTTTTTTAATTTAGAATATTTTTCCATCGTTACATGATTCATGATTCCCCACCCCCTTCTCCCCCTCCTGAAGCTGACAAGCAGTTCCTCTGGGTTATACATGTATCCCTGTTCAGAACCTATCTCCATGTTATTCATATTTGCAGTAGTAGTAGTAGTCTCTCGGTAACCGAGGATGACTATTGTCTTTGTGTGTTTTTGTGCACAAAGACACTTGTGCGTGAAGATTTAAGTGGAAAAGTCGATGCACAGAGACAGTCTCACTGTCTCGGCATTGGAAGCCTGGGTCCAGTGGCACGAAAAGTCGTTACACCTGGAGACTTCCTCAGCTGCATTGGATGGCCATGTTGTCCTTTGTGCTCCAACACGCCCTAAACCCTCCACAGTGCCTTGCTGCATCGCCATCTCAGCCGTTGAACCTTCTTATTGGTTTCTTCCGTCTGTTCAGCCAAAGCAGTCTTCACATGCTGGGTGAGCAAAGCCCTACGATGACCCGATGGCTACCCTCACAAGGTTTAGCCGGCCTGTCGAAGCCGTTGCCCGGGGTGTGGCCGCTGCCACATGCTAGCAGCTACTGGGAGCCACAAGTGAGAGCTGGGTGTCAGGTGAGGGTCAGAGGCTGGAGAGCTGCCCTAGGAGGGCATGACAAGCCCTCCATACCAGAGATATTACTCCTCCCTGAACACCCCATACACCCCATATTTGCAGTAGAGTGATCTTTTCACAACAAAACCCCAATCATATCCCCATCGAACCATGTGATTGATCCTATGTTTTTCTTCTGGGTTTCTCCTCCCACAGTTCTTTTTCTGGTTGTGGGCAGCATTCTTTCTCCTAAACTCCTCTGGATTGTTCTGGGTCACTGAATTGCTGCTAGTAGAGAAGTCCATTACATTCGATTGTGCCACAGTGTATCAGTCTCTGTGTACAATGTTCTCCTGGTTCTGCTCCTTTTGCTCTGCATCACTTCCTGGAGGTTGTTCCAGTCTCTATGGAATTCCTCCACTTTATTATTCCTTTTAGCACAATAGTATTCCATCACCAACATATACCACAATTTGTTCAGCCATTCCCCAATTGAAGGGCATCCCCTCATTTTCCAATTTTTGGCCACCACAAAGAGCGCAGCTATGAATATTCTTGTACAAGTCTTTTTCCTTATTAGCTAGATGGGTTTCTAGAGAACATATAGTCAAGGAAGTGGCAAACCACTTTAGCATCTTTGCTGAGAAAACCCAAAATGGAATTACAGAGAAGTAGACAGGGCTGAAAATGCATGCACAGCAACAGCTATCAAGTCTCTTCATTTTGCAGAGGAAGAAACTGAACCCCAAGACTGGCAAAGGCTAGGATCATAGATCTGGTGCTAGAAGGAATCTTAGAGGTCACTCGATCCAACTCCTTCATTTTATAGGAAACAGGAATCAAGGGAGCACAAGTGCCTTGCTTGAGATCATATAGTAAATAGCAGAGCTGAGATGTGAACCCAGGTCTTCTGATTTCAAATAACAACAGTGAGCATTTATACAGTACTTTAAGGTTTGCAAAGTGCTTTACTTTTGTTAATACAATCATTTGATCTTCACAGTAATCCTATGAGGTAGATGCTATTATCATCCCCATTTTACAGATAGGGAAATTAAGACTGGGATGGTTAAATGGCTTGCCCATGGTTACACAGCTTCCAGAACATGTCCAAAACAGTATTTGAAGCTCAGGGCTCCCTAATGTTAGACTATGAGCTCCTTAAGGGTAAGAACTTTGATTTGCTGTCCTGTAAGAGGAACCCCTTGTTGAAGTTAACTTCTGACCCCAAGGCTGGCACTCTATCCACCACATCACCCAGCTGCCCTGATGTTCATAATAGGCTGGTAACACAGGCAGGGCAAATGGTATTAATATGTCCACTTTGCAGCCAAGGAAACTGACTTCAAAGAATTGGACAGAGAGAGAGGCTGACATTCTATACCTAGGAAATGTGGGAGCTGGGCTAGAACCTAGGTCTTCTGATTTCTAGAACACCAGGCTTCTACAAGACAGATCTTGTGGTGGGAGTTAAAACAGACTGATTCCCCCAACACCACCCAAGAGGGTTTTCTCTCTGTAGTCTCTGCTCCACCCTCCATCTGTTTACCATGTAGACACTGGGGAACAAGGGAAGGGAGGAAGAAAAATAATAGGAAAGGGTAAAGATGGAAGAAAGGAGAGAAGAGGGACAAGACATATAGGGAAGGGACTTTGGGATTATTCTGCCAGAGGAACAAAATTAAAACCCTCCAAGATCAAGGGTGCTTTTTACTCCTACCCCCTCCCAACCCACCTTGTTCCTCTCCCCTTTGCCCACTAACTCAATTCTGACTCTATCCTTAGCCACAGTTTCTAAGCCTTATCATCCTACAGAATAGCAGGGTGTCAAGTTGTAAGAACAGAAATGTTTTTTTAGAGAAATAGAATCAAGAAACAAAAAAGCCAATTAAAATAGAAGTGTTTTAAGGGGGTTGGGATATGGCTCATTCTGTAAATTATCTTTCTGCTTCCTTATTGGAGCCTAATGGGCAAGCCCTAGAAACTGTATTTGGTCTGCATTCTATGCCCTAGTTATCTGATGCTTCTACGAACCTAGTGTTGACCTGAGTCAAAGTCCTTTAGTTTGCTTTGTAAACTAAAAATATAAATTATTAAAGCCAGGTTGTGGAGAGACTTTCATCATGGTCAAATAATGGAAAGCCTTGAATGATAGACTTAAGGGACTTTGTGAAATGGATTATGCAAGAATTCATATTTGTATTTTGCAGATCAGGAAATTGAAGTTCAGAGAAGTTAAGTGATTTTAACACACATGATAAATAGCAGAAGATAACATATTTGAACCCTTGCCTTCTGATTTCAGGTCTTGAGTCTTTCAACCATATTATGATGCCTCTAAACAGAAGCAGGTAGGCAAAATAGCAGAGAGATTACCAGGCTTGCAGTCAGGAGGACTTGAATTCAAATCTGAGCTTAGAAACTTGCTATGTGACCATGGGCAAGTCACAATTTGTCTGCCTCAGTTTCCTCAGTTCTAAAACAAAGATAATAATAGTTGGGAGGATTCAATGAGATAATATTTTCAAAACTCTTAGCATAGGATCTGGCACATAATAGGTGATTAATAAATACTGTTTCCTTCTCTCTAGACCTCATCTGTTCTTCTGTGCCTTTATTTCACTATTTCTCTAGTCAATCTGGTCTCCTAATTCTTCCAGCGTGGCCCTCAATGAACCTCTTCCATGTGGGTTCCTCAAAAGCTACCCCAAGTTTAAGATATTTGGGGGTCAAGATTCATCCCAAAAAAACCATCTCTCAGGAGACCCTACTGATTATTTTTATTAGGCCAAAAAGAAGACACATTAATTCAAAACAAAACATATATAATCAAACAATCACTGTAAGCATTCTGAAAGATTTCTCTCATATATACAAGGGTGTATTCTCCCATAAGCTACCACACAACCAGTGAGTAGGAGACATATGCAAAGGACACAAATGACCAAATCAGGGTGAACAGAGAGCATACTTTGCCATACACACATTGATAATATTAAAGGCCAAGGCAACTCAAATAATACTAAAGGGTGTCTGATGTATGCTGGTGTTATTATTTGAATTGTTTTCTCCTTAGCTGTTCTCTGTTGAGCATCTACACATACTGTTCAGTTTTTTTCCTTTAAATTCAGCCACTCCCTAATGGTTTAGTTCCTTTGAGGAGATGCTATTGTCCTCTGCTCCCATCTACAGCCAGATTTTCAACTAGAATTTGGCTTCTCTTCTCTAGTTTATTGAGATTTTTCTTTTTTACTGTAAACCTTAAAATTTCTCAGACTTATGAATGTTGGAAATTTCCCCATTGGGGAATCTTCTACTTAAAAAAATTCCCTAGCAGATAGTGAGAATTCTTCTTGAATGTGAAAACTCCTTGCCTTGGGAATATCCCTACTCCACCCTACTTAAGGCTGCTTTAGGACAGAAAACTCCTTGCTGAACAATGAAAGTGCTTTGACCCATGCTTATGGAAAGGACAGGAAGTTCTTTGAGTCATGCCTGTTTTTAAAATTGATACAATGGGATGCTAGGTACCCATATAGGTGGGGCAACTTGTAAACTACTTAAACCTAAAAGGGTGATAACTTATTCAGAGGTTTTTTCTTAATGAAATTTGTCGACACAGCAGCATTTTTTCTGACTTACTAAAGAGATTAAAACTACTCAGCTGTGAATTCAAAATGGGCGGTCCTTTAGAAACATCTACAGTGATTGGTAGATATAAGGACTTAGGGGAGGTGACAGAGGAAATTTTTGCCCTTAAAAATAAGAGCTTGGATCTCATTCAGGATCTTGATTTCTGATTCTCATTTTGGAGGATCTCATTCTGAGAGACTCATTTCCTTGAGGACTGATGCTTGAGGGCTCTTTCCTTGGAGATAGATCTCTTTGAGGAGAAGTTCTCTTGGAGGAAATCTCATTCTGAAGGAGAGCTCCTTGAGGAGCTCCTCTGAGGGGCTCTGTCCCTCTGGGGTAGGAGCTCTGGAGGCTCTTGAGAGAGGCCCTTTGAAACAATCTCTGGCTGGAAGACTCTTTGAGGAAGGACTGGTGTCACTAGTATCCTTGTTTAGTCAGACCTTGTGGTGAGTGTTAAAAAACTGATTTCTCTTTTAAGACTCAGGCCTAGGTCATATTGGCTTGAGGCCCTTCATACTTATTCCTTTCTTACTCTCTCTCTCTCTCTTTCTTTGATTACTCATTGTATTGTTAATTAAAATCTCTATAAAAACCCAATTGACTTGGGTATTTGAATAATTGGGAATATTTCCCTGGCGACCACCTTATATTTGATTTTAAAACCCAAGACACTGTAGTGAAACATATTTCTGCAGTCAAATTTACTCACCCTCTCTTATATCTATCACAATTTATATCTTCCACTATTTTAATCACTACAGTTTAAGACCTCAACCATTTTAAATCTCACATTACTAGCCCTTCATCTTTATAGCTTCGGGAGTTGTTTTTGGTTGTGTAGTAATACAAACCTGGTACTAGAAGTCAGGCAGCTAGCTAGAAAAGTCCTTGGCCATTTTTAAAGTCTGTCTTTTGATCTCCTTTTCCTTTTTTAATTTAACTTTATTATTAAATTACAAATGTAATAAATAAATTAAATTATAAATTAAATTTGATTTAAACATTTTATTTAATTAGTTAATTTAGAATTTTTTCCATGGTCACAAGATTCATGTTCTTTCTCTGCCTCCATCCTGTAGCTGCCATGCAATTCCTCTGGGTTTTACAGGTGTCATTAATCAAGACCTATTTTCATATTATTGATATTTGCACAAGGGTGATCATTTAGAATCTACATGCCCAATCATATCCCCTCGACCCATGTGATCAAGCAGTTGTATTTCTTCTGTGTTTCTGCTCCCACAGTTCTTCCTCTGGATGTGGATAGCTTCTTTCTCATAATCCCTCAGAATTGTCCTGGATCATTGCATTGCTGCTAGTAGAGAAATCCATTACATGTGATTGTGCCACAGTGTATCAGTCTCTGTGTACAATGTTCTCCTGGTTCTGCTCCTCTCACTCTGTACCAACTCCTGGAGGTCCTTCCAGTCCCCATGGAATTCCTCCAGTTCATCATTCCTTTGAGCACAATAGTATTCCATCACCAACAGATACCACAATTTGTTCAGCCATCCCCTAATCGGAGGGCATCCCCTCATTTTCCAATTTTTTGTCACCACAAAGCACATGAGCTCAGTTTCTTTGACTGACACTTAGATTCCCTCAAGCTGAACTTTTATCTGAGTTATCATCTGGGTTCTTTTTAATTCAAGAGTCCAGGACCCAGATTGATGACCTTTATCCTGCTTCCCACCAATAATCCAAACCATTATCTTCCCTAACAACAAAGCCACCATGTTCATTCCTACCTTAACACCTTCATTCACAGTGTTCTCCTTGGCTGGAATATTTCACTCAAGCCTCACCACCTCCAAAGAGTCTTCCTTAGCTATTTCAGTCCTTATCCCTATGTAACACTAATGATGATGATGATGATGATGATGATGATGATGATGATGATGATGATGATGCTCCTTGAGAGCATACAATATGTCCTTTATCTTTTTTAGTCCTAACAATTCATATGGTGGCTCCATTCATCATAGAAATTAATCATAGCAATCACTTTTAGATGCTTACATGAGTAATTTAGTAGATCTTTCCCCAAATGCCTATAGCAAAAGTGCTGTCTCCAACACTTAAGTGTGGCCCAAACCAAATTCAGATGTGTTTTCTATATGATTTTGATGTGTTAATGGTGTCATAAGAATTTTTTATTTCCTTTTATTAGTCTTTATTATTTGGGATTTAAAGAAGTTTCTTCTAGAGAGAAGGTTATTTGGCTGGTGGAAGGAAACCTTTCCTACGGGATGTTAAAATTTAGTAAAGGCTTAGATAAGAAGCTGAAAGGGAGTCAAAGCTTCTCAAAGTAATTAAGTTTGCTTTCCTTGTGGAATGATCCCAACATGGCTCTGTGGTTACCTCTGTGACATGGAAATCTCCCCTCTCGATCAGCTTGTTGTGAACTCTCTACATATAGTTTAATCTGTAACTTGCCTTAGTTTACCTATAGACTCTAAAATGAAGTCTACTTTAAGTTTATTTCCTTAGAGAATTATGAGCTTATAATAGTTTAATTTTTATGGCCAAAGAGGATTGTGAGATTGCTGTATTATCAAGCATTATTTCTCTGGTTCTGTGACATAATTTGGAACTAAAGCACTGCAGGTTTGTGGCCTGACTCAGTAGAAGAGAGCCTCAAACTTCCATTATTTCCCTCATTGGTCAAATAGTAGGTTCTCAAATTCTTATTTGTTGACTGAACAATAGTAACAACTACTTTGGGCATTTTATAATGTTTTAAGGTTTCCAAAATACTTTCAACCAATCTATCAACAACTATTTCTTAAGACATACTATGGATTAAGAACTTTTAAGTGCTACTTGATAGAGGCTAGGTGGCACTTTGGATAGGGTGCTGGACTTGGGGTCAGGAAGACCCAAGTTCAAATCTAGCCTCAGACACTAGCTGTGTGGCTCTGAGCAAGTCACTTAAGCTCTGCTTGTCTGAGTTTCCTCATTTGTAAAATGAGGATGATGGACAACCTGGGCTTTAATTCTACCATGTAATCTCCAGCAAATCAATCTCTCTGGGACTGTCTTTCCCCATCTTAAAATAAAGGGGTTGGATTCGATGGCTCTCTAATGGCCATTCCATTCCTAAATCTGGGATCCTTGTGTATTTTTCTTGGGTTACGTTTTAAGTCTAGAGAATTATACTTCTCTGCCTCCCTCATCACCTAGCAGAACACTGGACTTATAGCTAACAACAAATAAAATCATGCCTATTGAAAAAAATAGGGATGATAATAGCACCTACCTCCCAAAGTTGTTGTGAGCATCAAATGAGGTAATAATTGCCCAATGTTTAGCACAGTATCTAATACCCAGTAAGTATAATATAAATAGCTATTATTATTATATATTATATATATTATAAATGACTATTATTATTACTTAGGCCTCATAGTGACCCTGTGAGGTAGGTGCTACTGGTATTATTATATTGCAGATAAGGAAAGTGAAACTCAAACAGGTGATACGATTCATAATCCTTTGGCTAGTAAGTGTCAAAGGTGGGATTTGAACCCCAGTGTTCCTAGTTCTAAGGCAAGCATATCAGCTACTCTATTATGCCACCCCAAGAAAAAAATTCTTGCACCTCTGAGGAATACTATCTAGATCATATAGGACATGCCATTAGAAACAACAATAAAGGACCCCACCAGTTCAAAGGATCAGAGAGGAGTATATGGTCCCCAATTTAAGGTAATAACACAAGTTTCCTAATTCAGATTCATCTTCCTGTCACTGATTCCTACCAGGACCACAACAGTCCAGAGCCCCCCTCTCCCTTTGGTCAGCCAAAGTGGCTGACTCAGGGCTCCCACAGCAACGTGGGCTGCTGCCTGGGTTATTTTGCCTGCTCTGATAGACAGATGATATTTCAGACTAGCTGAGGCTGGAAGGCACACCTGTCAGGACAGCAGCAATTATATTCTCTGCCCTTTCTTCACTGCCCACCTCTCCCCTGAAACACAGTCTTCTCTGCAAATCTGCCACTTCAATCCATCTCTGAAGTTCAACATTCGAGCCAAAGAAAAGCATATGGAAAAATGAAGCAAATGGATCTCTTTGTGGATCTGTTATTTGTCTGGATCACAGTATTCTCTTCTTCCCATTCTATTTCCCTCTGGTTCTAATATACAGGATAAATTCAAAATCATGTCAGGTACTGTAACCTTTTTGTTCTGTCACTTGTTGCTGATGAGCTAACTGAACAGAGGAACGACTTGGAAGCAATCAGAGAAATTCTCAAGTGGAACTACTTAAGCTTGGCTAAGACATCGTGCCCCAGTGAGATGTTATTCCAATCTAGGATTGAGCCATTCAGTTTAGCAGTGGAAACAACTGTTAAACACTAAAGCTCTAATCATCAAGGAACGTTTTTATGGACAGTTCTTCCAACAGAAAAGACACCAAGGTTTATAGTTCCAAAGTTGTGAGTTACCCCAAACTCATGAGTTTTCTTTACTCACATGCTTTCCTGCCAGAATTCTGTGAGTGCCCATTCTTCCTTATAGACACTGAAGCTGGGTTTGGAGGTCCTGCTGCAGATGAGGCTGACTTCCTTTATACAACTGACTGGAGAGCATGGGTAGGAGGGAGGCATTGCCAGTAGCAAGTGGCCTGTTCTTTCTGACAGAGGGCCAATTATATGAATGATGAAGTTTTCTATTTTTGTGCTGTATTTAACTACTGAGGGGAGAAGTACATTGTGGTAAATAAATAAAGCATTTTACTAAAGGAAAAAAAAGGTGGAAATGTGTGGCATAGATTTATGCATGGATTATAATATTTATTACTCCTATATTTGCCTGTGATATTATTTCTTCTGTTGATATTTAGGCATCATTCAATTTTGTCCAAAACTTTGTGACTTCATTTAGAGTTTTCTTGGCAGAGATACTGGAATGGTTTGCCATTTCCATCTCTAGCTCATTTTACAGATGAGGATTAAGGGTTAAGTGACTTACCCAGGGCCCATAGCTAATGAAGGCAGATTTAAAGTCATGACGATGAATCTGATTCCAAACCCAGTACTCTATCCATTTTTGCCACCTAGTTGCTCCACCTGGTACACAGAAGGTATTAAGTACATGCCTTTTTTCTTTCTTATTTTGCATAGCCAGAAATACCCTAAAAACTACAGAGATGCCTTTAATTCTGCTTATGTGAGGGTCCTGGGGTGGCAGGGTATTTGTTTTTAGAAGATTGGCATTAGAAACAACATGGTGTGATGGAAATCCCACTGGACTTGGAGCCAAGACATCGGACTGTGACCCTTGCTAGCTGTGTAATCCTGAGTCTGTCACTGGGTGAATCCCAGTCTCCTCATCTGTCAAATTGGATACAAACACTTTTGCCACTAATCTCAAGGGGGTGTTGCAAGAAAAAGTATTTTGTAAATATTAAAGCACTTCTACAGTTTTTGTTCTTCTTCTTATAGGAAACCACAAAGGCACTGAACAAAAAAACCTGAATGAAAGCATCCATCCTCACCAACTAGGAAGGGGGCTGGTTTCAGAGAAGTACAGCCTGCACAGCTTCCAAGTGCTCAGAAAACTTTTGATCTAAGGATTTTAATAAACTTAGGCTCTTTGGTTTCTCTGGAAATTAAAAGGATACAATTACCCCTCCCTTCCCCATATGTTATTGCTTTAGTTGGGAAATGGTTTTAAAACCTCAAGAAATAACGAGCCCTAGGACAGGTCTGTAAGGTCCCTTCTAGCTGCAACAATAATGATTATACTCAAGGTTGTGAATGGAAAGGTCTAACTCTATTTTTCATGTTGATTTGGATACTAAAGCACAAAAAGACAGCAAAGCTCTCCATTCCCTGAACTCCAATGACAACTGCTATGTGTTCCACCTAGAATAACAGAATATTAAAGAATAAAAAGGTCTTAAAAATTACAGCTCCAGGGAGGGCTCAGGGAGGGGAAGTAATTTACCTCTAACCATGTTGGGTGTTGTTTTATGTTTCCTCTGCTCAAAAAACTTCAATAACTTTTACTCTGGGACAGAACAGACAGGCCCAACTTAGACGAGTTCACTCAGCTTTGGAATACAGTGAGCTATCTATGGATCAAAGGATTAAATTTAAAATTAATTTACTAGTAATGAATGGCCAAAGAGGGAGGGAGACATAATTGCTAGAGTTAGAAAGAGCAATTCAGATAAAATGACCACTTCTGTCAACTTCCATGTTAACCATAACAACTAAGCAAACAAAGTCATAAAGGTGTTCCTACAGAATGGTGGGAATTTCATTAAAACCAATGATGCCAATCCATGATAGGCTGGAATTTTCTTGCCTCAAGTGGCTAGGGAATTAATGCCATCCCTCAACCCCTTAAAGGACTAGCACTGTTTGCATCAAACAGGTATAACTCCTACTACAACTACTGTCTTTTAGGGGGATAAAAAAAAAGATGAAAAGACAAGAATTAGACAAGAAATATTGTTCTGTTATTTAAATGTATCCAACTTTTTGTGACCTTATTTGGAGTTTTCTTGGCAAAGAGACTGCAATGATTTGGTTTGCCATTTCCTTCTCCAGCTCATTTTACAGATGAGGAAACTGAGGCCAACAGGTTGCCCAGGATCACACAGCTAATATGTATCGGAGGCTGGATTTGAACTTAGGTCTTACTGATTCCAGGACCAGCCTTCTATTCATTGTACCACCTACCTGCTCAATAGGATAGTTTGGCATATTTGGGACTGGTTGAATGACTAGACTCAAAGAGTAGTCATTAATGTGTGACCCTGGGCAAGTCATTTAACCCCAATTGTCTAGTTCTTACTACTCTTCTGTCTTAGAATTAATAGTAAGAAGATATGGGTTTAAAAAAAAAAACTTGTGTAGACCATTTTGTGCATCTGAGAACAGATATTGAAAAACTAAAGCATGTCCAAAGATGAGCTCCCAGGATGACAGAAAGTCTAAGTAGATCATGTAATACAAGGCCCAGGTGAAAAAAGTAAAGATGTTTAACCTACAGAAGACACGAGAACTCCCTTCAAGTATTTACCAAATCATAGATTTAACAGTACAAAATCCAGGAGGATATCAAGTCCTCATTCTATACAGGAAGAAAAAGGCACAGGAATATTAAATTGTGTGTACCCTAGTACCATAATTAGCATCTGATGCAAGATTTGAATCTAGTTCTTCCCAATTCCAGATCCAGGGCTCTATTCACAAACCAGGCTGCCCTTAGGTTGTAGGACCATCATATGGAATCAATGGATCAATAGATATAGTAAGCAGTTATTTTTGACAGGTGTCATGCCAGTCCTTGCCTTTAAGCAGGCTGGAGGGACATCCTGTCTCTAGATGAGTATAAATAAATGAAATGTGAAGTATAATGGAAGAGCCTTCCATTTGTCAGCAGAGGGTGGGATTAGAAGCAATGTGAGAAAGGTGCAGAGGGACAGAGTTGGGCTTAATGTAAAGAAAAGCCTCCTACCAATTAGAATTGTCCAAAAGTGGAATGGGATGCCTTGGGAGGTAGTGAGCTCCCCCTCAGTCAGGATCTTCTGGTGAAGACTGGTTGAATCACTTGTTAAGTGTGCTTAGCAAGGGTCCTTGTTCAGGTTAAGTTGGAGAAGATGGTCCCTGGGGTCCCTTCCCACTCTAAGGCTCTGTAATTCAGGTGCTGTCATTTGGGTCCCTTCACAATCTAGATTCAACCTTGTCTCATAGGACACCCTTTTACTAACCCAGTATTCAAACACTCCAATAGATGGGTGATCTCCTAGGCATCCATGTCCCTTCCAACAAGGCAGATCATAGTTCGGGCATATCTGCCCATAATGTATGTCTCTTTCCACGTTCTTCCATAAATTCATTGGAGGGGATTAACTTGATATGCTAGAGATCTTCAATTCCCCAGTCTTCCATGATATCTTGAGTAATCAATGGAACTCCAGGCTATTCAAATAGTTGTCCCTCCTTCAAGCCACGTGAACCTCTCTTTTATCATACTTTTTAGTGACTCTCTTTTCTCTAATTCTTCATAGTTCCTTTTTCCATGCTGCAGCCTGTTCACATTCAACCACGCACCTTTCCTTTGCCCTCTGGGTGAAGTTCAGTTTTGGTTCTTTTATGATAATGGTGTTCCATGACTTTCAGTTGTACCTCACTACTGACGGAATATTGGCTTGTGATTCTGAAATTCAATAGAATTATATGGCTGGCATGATCCACATCCTGGAGAGAATTCTTTTGATTAATCAGGCTGTAAGGTAGCCTCAACTATTGTGAATGGCACAAGCTCTAGGTCCTTTTAATTCTAAAATCTTATGATTCTCATGAAGTCAAGACAGGTGGGATGCTATTATTTCCTGTCCATCAAATTAGCCAATCCTTCCAGCTGCAGTTTCCTCAGATAATTACACAAATACTTATTAGATCATCCTACCCAGGGGTACAGGGCTAGGGTGGGACTCTTCCCCAGTCATCTGCCTGAATTACTTGGAAGGCATTAGACTCAACCTAAATGGAAGGCTTGTTCTTTTGACTCCACTTATTTTTCACTCTTCCCCCCATTGATTTAAGATCTGAAACATATACTGAAGTGATCACAAAGTGTACAATGTGCAACATCATTATTCCATCATAGATTTAGAAGGGATTGCAAAGATCCCCTAGTGAAATCCCTTCAGGACAATCACACATAATCCCTACCATCAGAGAACTTAATACATTATTGGGGAGATAAGACATAAATACCCAAAAGATTAAATACAATTGACAGCACAAGATCACGTGTAATTAGTAACATGTCAGTGGTAGAGAGAGAAAAGCAGTCATTTGGTTTCACAAGATGATAAGTCATAGAACTAGAAAGGACCTTAAAGATCATCTAGTCCAATGCTCTCATTGTACAGATGGGAAAACTGAGTCCCAGACTTAGGATGAGACATTCTCAAGGTCATACAGGTAAGTAGTGACATAGCCAGGTCATGAAGCCAAATTCTTTGACTCCCAAATCCAGAGCTCTCCCATCATGCCATTTAGCTTGAAAGATGAATAGAGTGTAATAATCAAAGAAAGGAGAATTGGAACTAGGTTTCATCTTTAAGATAATGATAATTGGCCTGAAGATTTTTCCAGTTAAGATTTTCTTAGTTTTATATCTGAAGAAGAGGAATGGGCTGAATTTAATAAGATGCAATTTAATAAGTGTAAATTTAAAGCTTTGCATTTAGGTACAAAAAATCAGTTTTATAAGTTGGGGATAAGATGGGGGAAATATGAGTAGATAGCAGTTATTCAAGAAAAATATGGCTAACATTTATATAGTGCTTACCATGTGCCGGGCACTGTACTAAGCAATATTATTTTTATTTCATTTGCTCTTCACAACAATGCTGGGAGATAGGTGCTATTATTAGCCTAATTTTGTAGATGAGGAAACTGAGGCAAAGAATAAGGGACTTGCCCAGGGTCACTCAGTGAGTAAATATCCTGGACAGATTTGAACTCATCTTCCTGACTCTAGGCTGAGCACTCTTTTCATCCTACACCTTAGCACAGAAAAAGAACTGAGAGTTTTAGTGGAGCACAAGCTTGATATGAGTCAGTGGAATGAAATAGCAGCTCCAGAAGCTGGTGCATCTTGGGCTGCATTAAGAGAGTCCTAGCTACCATAAATAGGGAGGTAACAGCCCCACTGAACTTTGCTGTTCTTGGACCATCTGGAAGAGTATGTTCAGGTCTGGGTATCATAGCTTTACTAGATCATGGACAAGCTAGAGTGTCATCCAAAGGAGGGTAGCCATGATGGGAAAGGGCCTTAAGACCACCACATATGAGGATCCTTTGAAGGAACTAGGGAAGGTGTTTAGCCTGGAGAAGAGAAGATTCAGAAGGAATCATGACTGTCTTCAAGTACTTGGAGGCCCATCATCTAGAGAAGGATTCGACTTGTTCTGTTTAGCCAAGGGGAAGAACTAGGAGAGTGATGTGTGGAAATACTTTTTTTTTAAACCCTTACCTTCTATATTAGAATAAATACTATGTATTTGTTGTAAGAGAGAAGAGCAGTAAGGGCTAGGCAATGGGATTTAAGTGATTTGCCCAGGGTCACACAGCTAGGAAGTGTCTGAGACCAGCTTGGAGCCCAGGACCTTCTATTTCTAGGTCTGGATCTCTATTCGCTGAGCCACCTAGCTTACCCACATGGAAGTTTAGAGACACATTTAGGCTTAATCAAGAGGAAAAGCTTCCTAACCATTACAACTGTGCAAAAGAGGAATGGACTGCCTAGAGGGGTGGACTCCTCCTCCTCTTTGGAGAGTGTGAGACAGAGGCTTGATGACCATTTCTTTGGTCTGTTGTATGGATTGCTTCTAATAAGTTGTATTAGATGCCTGCTAAGATCCTTTAAAGTTCTCAAATTCTAGGATTCTGGGTAACTGAGGCCCAGATATATGAAGAGACATTCCCAAGGATGCAGGATCTAGGATATAAATGCAGGATTCAGATATAGAAGGAGGAAGCAGGGCAGCATCCCAGATGAACTGTGAAGATGGTCTCTGAGGTCATGTCAGGAGCCTTACAAGGAAAAGACTACTTTATCTTCCATAGAAAAAGGGAAAGATTGAGAATTGGGTTGGGGGAGGCAGCTGGGTGGCTAAGTAGGTAGAGAGTCAGGTCTAGAGATGGGAGGTCCTGGGTTCAAATCTGTCCTTAGATACTTCCTAATTGTGTGACCCTGGGCAAATCACTTAACCCCCATTACCTACCAATACACAGTATTAATTTTAAGACAGAAAGTAAAGGAGAAAGACAAAGAGAGACAGATAAACAGAAAGAGAAAGAGACAAAGACAGATAGACAGACAAAGACAGAGACCTTAGACACCAAGAGTGCCAGAAGTGCCAATGTTCAGAATACACTTAGGCTAGTAAAGAACATGAAGACAAAACAATGTCATATTGAAAATCATGGAAGATGTGGTCAATGATCTGTAAGAGATAATATTGAAAGAGGGAAGTGCCACAGTCCTGGAAATGGCCCCAATTTTCAAAGAAGAGCATAGAAATATCAAGTTGGAAGAAGTGAGGTTTACTTCAATTCCTAGCAAAATTCAAGAATATATAATTATAGTTAGTTCAAAGAAAGTTATGATTGTGGCCATTTTTTGAGAATTTGATAGAACTGTCATAACACATACTAAAGGGCTAGACAGTGATGCTTTTTTAGTGATAGCTGTGTTTTTTGCAGTACCTTCTAATCCCTTTCCTATTCTGTCTGTTGAGCTTATGTCTAAGAATATGAAACTCTGGCACAAAGAAAGAAGGCAAAGAAGAGAAGACAAAGTGATGGAGGGGGATAAAGCATTGAACTTTAAAAGATGGGAAGACCTGAGTTCAAGCCCTGCCTAGGGCATTTACTTAGCTAGGCAAGTCACTTCACCTCCCTCAGTCTCAGTTTCCTCATCTGTAAAATGGGAAAAATAATATCTACCTCCTACAGCTGTTGTGAGGCTCAGATGGGATAATATAAAACACTTCCTGAAAATTAAAACCTTATATAAAGGCTAGCCATTGCTGTTATTGTTATTGTGGTTGCTATCCATGAATAATGACTTGAACATCAACCAAGAATTTTTTGGTCTGACTATATCAGGAGTGGATGGATGGATATTATATCTATTTAAGTGAAAGCAAAATACTGTATTAGCCCAAATAGAATACGACCCTGAATAGAGTGTGATCCCAAGTATTTTGAAGGGTAACTGTGACCGTGAAAATATGGGTTTCAAGACTGTGAATTGCCCAAACTGTAAAGATAATTTTTAGCATCTTGATTTTATATCAAAAATAAGTGGTCACCATGGGAAAAATTCCCAAATATGAAATACCCAAGTCAGCTGGATTTTATGGAGATTTTAATTAATACAAATCAAGGAATTGAGGAAAGGGAAAGCGACAGAGTAAGAGGAAATAGTAGGAAAAGGCTAGGGCCTAGGCCAATGACCTAGGCCTTTTCTCTTTAAGAGAGAAACTAAGTCAGTCTTTAATCACTCACCACAAGATCTTTCCAAGCAAAACTCTAGTGTTCAGAGACCCAGCAGCCTCCTCTGACTCCTGACCTCCAATTCAGCTTCCAAAACTGAATTAAATTGAACTACCTTGAACTGGTTCAGACAGCTCCTTTTAAAGAGAAATTTCTCTTATGTCACCTCCCCTAAATTTTCACATCTACCAATCACAGTAGATGCTTTTCCTAGGACAGCCCATTCTTAGTTTTTAGTTCTCACCTTCTCTGGGTAGATTATATCTTCTGAGTACTTCACACCTCTTTGTTAAGCTTGCCCCTCTCAAGTTGCCTGATCTTTTAGTAATTAATTTGACATTCCTAGGTGCTTAGCAACCTTTTGTATTAGATCTAAAAATAGACCTAACTTAAGGTCTTTTGCCTCACTATAAGTATGGGTTAAGTACTTTTTCATTGTTCAGTAAGGAGTTTACAACTTTATCTTCCCCTAAAGTATGCCTAAGTATGGGTGGAGTAATGTTAGATTTCCCTGATACATTTCTGATCAAGTACTTCCATTGTTTAAATTGGGAATAACCTTAACCATAACCTTAAGATAATGTTCCAAGGTAGAGTCTGAGAAATTTTAAGATTCACATAACTCAGAGAGAGGAAACACCCATTTTATTTTCTCCTTTAAATTACAACTTTCTCTTAACTCATAAATAATGCAGGCACTTTAAATTCCAAGTTTTTTCAAGGTACTGAAGACAAGTTAAAGAAGTTTTAATGCCAACACTTTTATTAAATATGTATTACTTTTATAGATACTTGTAAGAAACTACTTTCCAATATTTAATCATGTTCTCCTTCTTCTTCTATTTCCTCATCTCCCAAAGTGGAAACATCATTTGAGTCATCACTGTCACCCTCTTCTTCCCACAAAATACAATTTTCTCTACCATCCATACTGTTTGATATACAACATTTTTAAAATCCAAGCACAATGGCCTGGGTGGAGATCTTGTCCCAAGCAATTTTGATCCAGTTCCCTACATACAGTGACCAATGATTTCTTTCTTTTTCTTGATGGAGTAAATTCATAATTTCCAGCCAACATCCACTCATTATATTCTTTCCTCAAATGATCTTTGACTATATTATGAATTACTACATTTACCACTTGTAATTGCAATGTCATTCCTCCCAGAATAACAACCAGGTCCATGTATGCGCATTTCAGCAATTCTCTTCTTCACTTTTTCAGTCAGGTGACTCTTGAATGTAATAAGAATCAGCATTCCTCTCTGATGCAGTAATGCACTCCAATGCCTACCCCAAACCACAGTCAATCAATCTAACACAAGTTCTTCATTCATCCATCCATTCCTTTTCCTGCACATGAAAGATCACTCCTTTTCTTAAGGTCATGTTTTACGTCTCAAAATTACGTAAGGAGTCAGTTTTAGTCTGCCATCTGGGACTGCAAGCATCATGGTCATTCTAGTTTTCTCATGTCCAGCAATAGTTTTAATCAACACTGATTTGGTGCCTTTAGTATTAATGGTGATATTTTATGGAAGATAAAAACAAACAGGCGTTTGGTCAGCATCTCCCATCAGCCCCAGGAGATAGCCTTGCTTTTTACATATGCTGAGGCACACAATACACAAACTTATGGTTTCAAAGCTGGAAGTGTTCAAATATAGTGTGAATGTGACTTTCAAAGGTACATATTGGAGAAAAAAAACAACATCGCACTCTATTTGGGCTAATATGGTAGGTGGTAGGGTTTGGGAAAGGAGAGTATTTGCTGGCAGGAAAGATTCCAGTGTTGGCATTCCCATCAGTTGCCCCTCACAGTAGAAGGCTGAAGGATCTTACAAAGAATGAAAAACCTCCACCCACCCATTGGCCTCTAGGGGAAAAGAGGGTAGGGCAAAGGTTGAGAAGCTCCTGACTTCCTCTATAAATCTCATAACTGACTTGTCCAAGTGGAAATCAAGAAGGATTGTTTCATTCGTTATATTTTTATACCACAGCTCCTCACACGATGGAGACTTAATAAATACTTTCTTTTTTTTTTTTAAACCCTTACCTTCCACCTTGGAATCAATACTGTGTATTGGCTCCAAGGCAGAAGAGTGGTAAGGGCTAGGCAATGGGGGTCAAGTGACTTTCCCAGGGTCACACAGCTGGGAAGTGTCTGAGGCCAGATTTGAAACTAGGACCTCCCATCAATAGGCCTGGCTCTCAATCCACTGAGCCACATAGCTGCCCCCAATAAATACTTTCTGATTGATGAATCAGCTCCACAGTAAGATGAAGGGGTTGGGCAACAATATTATATCTATATCTCGAGCTCTGCAAGAGTGCTTTCTGGTCTCTTAGATGAAAAAAAAAAGTTTATTTAAGTCAAAAAAGGAGTGAATCTTTGAAATATATTGAAACAAAAACAAAGCATAAAGACCAAAAGGATCCCCCCCCCCACATACAAATATATACACTTATGAAAAATGCCATAGGTATGGTTGAACAGGCTAAAAAGATTGTGAATGGTATTTAGGATTTTGTATATAATAACTGCTTATTAAATTTTTGTTGAATGAATTTTCTACTCTTCCTATTTCAAAAGGCCTGTAATAGATACAACCATCTTCAAATATAATTCATTTAATGATGGCTTCTGTATCAGTTGTGGATACGATGGGAGATGGGGTGGGAAGAGGAAGATGCAGTTCAATAAGGTGCTATATTAGTAAAAAAAGATCACTGTATCTGAAACTAAAAGATCTTGATTCACACATCATTTTGGCCACTTTGTGACTTTGGGCAAAATGTTTGCAATCACAACCCACACCAATGTAGAAGACTTTCCCAAGAACATACAAAAAGCACATGGGAGTATAGAATCACAGAAGGAAACACTAGAGCCCCCCAAATGAGGTTCTAATTGGTTCTCTAGCTTATCATACTGTTTAAAAATGTCATTTCTATGGCCACAATCAGAAAAGCAACTGGTGATGCAGTGGATAGAACACTGGGCATGGATGTGACTTCAAATATTTATTAGCTGCATGAGCCTGATCAAGTCACTTAACCTCTGTTTGCTTCAGTTTCCACTGCTGGAGAAAATGAGGTTAATAATAGCACTTTCCTGGAAGGGTTGTCATTTAGATCAAGTGAGATATTTGTAAAGTGCCTAATGCAGTGCCTGGCACATAGTAGGCACCATATAAATGCTTATTCTTTTCTCTTCCCATAATACAAAGACCAGTTTAAGTAACCAACAAAGAAGTTTAGTTTTTCCCTGCAAACAGAAGGCTGCATGAAGAGTGAGAGACAGACCATTGTTTGTTATATTAGTGATACTGACAGCAACTGCTGTCTCCATGACCCCACAGCCCAATTGTTCTGCCTCTCTGATTGCGCCAATCTTTTTCTTTCTTTCATCTTCCCTCTCCATCTCCTCAGACTTGTGCCCTTCTTATTTCTTGCTTCTTTTTTCCCAACCATTCTTCAATTCTCAGAAGTGAAATGCTTTGTTCAGATAATACTGAGCTTCTTCAGTTCTTTCTCCAGTCTATTTTCTCTCTGGTGCAAATGCAGACCAAACTCTTAAGATACACACACTTAGCCTGTTCTACCTCCAGCTTCTCCTTAAATAAATTTCCCCTGGAGAAAACAACTCTAACAACACCTGGTAAGTTAAATCTCACCGTTCAGATGCCTCTAAAAATGCACACAATCCAGGTAGCAGAGTATAATTATAGGAATATAGATTTAGAGTTGGAAGAGACCTTAAAATCATCTAGTTGGGGGGGCAGCTGGGTAGCTCAGTGGATTGAGAGCCAGGCCCAGGGATGGAAGTTCCTTGGTTCAAATCTGGCCTCAGATACTTCCTAGTTGTATGTATGTATGCAAGTCACTCAACCCCCATTGCCTAGCCCAATACACAGTAATGATTCCAATGATTCTAAGACAGAAGGTAAGGGTTTTTTGTTTTTTTTTTAATTCATCTAGTTAAATTTGATTTTATAGATGAGGAAACTGAGAATCAGAGAGGTTAATACTGGTTACATTGCCAGGAACCTGAGGCAAGATTTGAACTCAAGACTTCCAAACTCCAAGTACAGTGTTCTATCCTGTGGTTACCCTAGCTGCTTAGTCAAATTTTGGTAATGCTTGGATTTAGTCAAGAAATCGCTGGGATGTTAAGTCAGAGATTTCCAACTTTTCTTTTAGTCATAGAACCATTTACAAATTTCAAAAAATTTATGGACCAAACAATTGTTATATGAATTGTTTTCAGATTCATGGTTGTCTTTGAATCCCCAGCAGTTACACAGTACCTCAAGGATCATAGTTTCTTAATTGGATCTTATAATGTCAGAAAATATGTGTTGAAAATTGATATTACAAGTAATCAGGAAAAACATCTTTAAAAATAAACAAATACTTGTGGATTGACTACTTGATTCTGAGACTGATTTTTTTAACTCTTTCCTTCTGTCTTAGAATGGATACTAAGTATTGGTTCCAAGGCAGAAGAACAGAAATGACTAGATATTGGGGGTGGGGTGGGGCACACAGGAAGTATCTGTGGTCACATTTGAACCCAGGACATCCCATCTCCAGACCTGACTCTCTATCCACTGAACCATCTAATTGCTCTTCTGATATAAAGGTTGATTGCATTTGGGAATTAAGTGCCCAGATAAAGAGTGAAGATGCCTTCACCTATTCTAAGCACAAGCCAATTCAGATTATTTACTACCTCGTTCTTTCCTCTTCTGCTCTTGACTTTTGATCAAGACCTCTCTAATTCCTAATGTAATATTTCTGTCTGGGGTAAGGCTGACATGACAGTAATTGGGCAAATTCCAAGAGGATAGCGGAGATAGAAGGGAGAGGAGAAATTCCTGCCTAGTTCCAGGATCTGATATGGGAAAACATGAAGAGTAAACCCAAAAGCCTGGTATCATGGTAGTGTCTGTGGAGTAGAGATTTCAGGGGCTGAGATGATCAGGATGATCATTTGTGGAGTAGAGATGGAGAGTTTGTCCACTGGGGCTTCCTACAATGCTGGTACCCACACCCTTTCCTTGGGGATAAATTCTCTTCCAGGTTACTGGATAAGAAATCCCAGAGGAAAACCCACTTGACTTATCAATCCACCCAGGCAATGCTATAAAACTATCCATGTTGAGAAGATGTCAGACTATATTGGTAAAAGGAGTTCCATGCCATTATGCCAAAATGTCAGTTTCTGATACCAATGAAATCACAGGTCTTGTTAAAAAAAAAGTTTGTGAGGCTATTATTTCTGAGTCTAATTCCTTTCTTTTATACCTCCAAATTATATACATCTCTTCATTCACAGAGCAGATTTTATCAATGGTATAGAAGAGCCCTGGATTTGAAGTCAGAGGACATGGGTCTGTATTCTAGTTCTGCTACTTAATACCTATCTGAACTTAGCTAAATCACTTAATTTCACTAAGATGTGTAAAGGATAATGTTAATGTTGTGACTTAAAATCTAAATTAATTTGTTCGCCAAGGAAATCCCATAATAAAATACCCAAGTCAGCTGGAAGTTTATGGTGATTTTAATTAATATAGAGGAAAGCAATTAAGAGACAGAGAGAGAGAGAGAGAGAGAGAGAGACAGAGAGAGAGAGAGAGAGAGAGAGAGAGAGACAGAGACAGAGACAGAGACAGAGACAGAGACAGAGACAGAGAGACAGAGAGTTAATTTAATCTGCTCCAGCTCAGGCTGAGCCAGGCAGGAGTTCAAGGCCTTGGCCAAGGGGGCCTCCCCTGCCAGGGAAAGGGAGTCAGTCTTATCACTCACCAAGTGACCATCTCAAGGAAGATATTTGAGGGAGCTCCTCCAGGCTCAAGTTCCAGGATGGAACTGAACTCAGCCTGCTCACAGGAAGTCACCAGCCAGAGCCACCTCTCCCGGGAAAAAGAGCAATGAGAGAAAGTGACATGAAATATAGAGACATTTTTATATCACTTTCCTGCATCTCATCTGTACCAATGGTAGCTTAAGCTTGACTTAGGACAGCCCAGGGGTCTGTCAGCTGTTTCTGATTTGTCATTTTTCTCTATCAAAGGCCATCCTCCTAAATACTTAATCCTTAAGTATGGTTATATATATTCCTGATTTTGTTCGACAAAGTAGGGTGGAGTAATGTAAAGTTCCCAAGACATCCCTGATGTTGTTAGATTAAATATCTTCATTGTTACAATCAGGAGATAGCTAAATCCAATCTTCACAGATGTCTCCAGCCATTCTGTCTCAACTCAAACAGTATTTCCCATTGGAAAACTGGACTCTGTCCCTGAAACTACCATGGGCTTTAGTGGGTAAGCCTTGACCTCATCTTACTTGGTTCCAGACCTCCATAGCATCTCCAAAACATCTCTAGCTTTATTAGGCTAACCTTCCCTTTTTAACTCTCCTTTATGTTTTTATTTTAACTCTCCTTTATCTATCCCAGTAGACTACAGATTCCCTGAGACTTTCTTCTTCTTCTTCTTCTTCTTTTTTTTGCTTACATTTGTATCCCCAGTACTTAGCACAGTGCCTGGCAAATAGTGAATAATATTTTGAGAAGAGTGGTCCCAACCAATAGGCTACCAAGCCAGCTGACAGGAAAGAAGCTTTTGGTCCTTCCTATCAACTTCCAGAAAAGTCTCCTGGCATAGAAGTTGTCAGAGGATAGCCTGACTTGGCCCCCTCCATTCAAGGGTTTCCCAGGAATGACAGGACAGGCAGTATGTTACTTTGGCTACTTGCACAAGATGCCACAATTCAGCCTGAAGGGCTTCTGACTTTTCCAAGTAGTCATTGACTGCAAGCTTTGCAGTGTGTGGGTTGAGTGAGGAAAAAACTATGAAACCACAATTCACATATGAAGCTCTCTCTGGGCAGATGAGTGGACTGTTATAATAGAACACCAGTGTAGGTGGGTTTTGATAAGTCAGCCCACTGATCCCCAGTATTATGGGGAAGACTCAGAAATAAATAAGATGAACTCTTGCAATTCACATAGTGTTTTCAACCTATATTCTCTCAATTGATCTTTCATTATAAGGAGCCTGTGATATGGACAAAACAGAGATGACAAAGCTGAGACCTCTCAAGACAAAAGTGCCCCTCTCTGGCCACCACTTCCTGTCTCCCCTAGCAGAATATAAACTTCTTAAGGGCTAGGACTGTGTTCCTTCTGAATTTGTATCTCCAAAGATTAGTATTGTGCTTAGTACATAATAAGCACTTAATAAAGGTTTAGTACATAGAGAGATGAGCCTGGAATCAGAAAGACCTGAGTTCAAAACCAGACTCAGACACTTACTGGCTGCAAGACCCTGGGCAAGTCACCTGACCTTTGCCTCAATCCACTGAAGAAGGAAATGGCAAACAACTTCATGCTAAGAAAACTCCATGGACAGTATTGGTGTGCTATGACTTATGAGATCACAACGAGTCAGACAAGACTGAAAAACAAGCGCTGACAAATGCTTTTCCTGTATTCTATCATATAAACCCAGGTCTTCAGATCAAAGACATGTCTACATATGTGTTAAGTCCCTAGTTACTCAATTAGTTAGGAAAGCAATTATGAAGATTTATGATGTGTCAGATACCATCCTAAGTGCTATGGACACAAAGTAGACTAAAGTAAAAACCTGTCCTTGACCTTGAGGAACTAATTATCTAATGAGAACTGGAGGGGGAGACATGGAAACAACCAAGTACATACAAGATATATTCAGACTAAGAGGAAGGTGATCTCAGGAAGGCATTAGCAGGCTTTCTACAGAAAGTGAATTATTGTTAAGTCATTTTTAGTTGTGTCTGACTCTCCATGGCCCCATGTGGGATTTTCTTGGCAAAGATCCCAGAGTGACTTTCTAATTCCTTCTCTAGCTCATTTTAGAGATGAGGAATTGAGGCCACCAAGATGAAGGGACTTGCCCAGGGACCCATAGTTAGGAAGTGTCTGAGCCCAGATTTGAACTCATGAAGATGAGTCTTCCTCATTCTAGAGCCGAAACTTTATTCATTATGCCACCTACCTAACCATGGAAGATGATACTTTCAGCATTAAGATTAGGGTTAACTCAAATCAATTATACCTTTCCAATCAGATATTTTCAATCTTTCCCTCTCTACTGCCTCCTTCATTGCCTCCAAACATGCTCAAGTTCAGACTGTGCTAAGAAGAATTTCTTTTAATTCTGGAATCTTCTCCCTACCCCAAACTGCCTTATCTCCCTTTCCCTGATAAACGCATCCTCAACTACCCATTCACCTTAGTCCTTCAGTTGGGCTTCTTTCCTCAACCTCAGTATTAAAACTATTCTTCTTATTGTCATTAATGATCTTTTTATCGTGGGATATTATGGCCTTCCCCACCCCCATCCCCACCGTTTCTCATATCTTTAAAGAGGCCAATATTCTTTCTACTTTCCTAGGTTAACTAACTCATTATTTTTTTTCCTTCTGTAATGTCTCTATTTCTTTAGTTTCTATGATTATTTTTATCCTTGTGGTAGCTCTTTGCTCTTTCTTGGTGTCTTTCAATGGTTTCGTTATTGTATTTTCTCTCTTTTCTCCTTCCTTTCACAATCTCATCAGCTTCCTTAGCTTCCATTATTTCTTCTATGTAAAAATGACTTCCAAATCTGTACCTCAGGTGTTTGTTTGCCTCTCCCTTGAGCAAGGGCTCTTTATTTCGAAAAGTTTACCACATAGCTTCACTTGGATATTTCATTGATTCAAACTCAACACTTCCAAAACTGAACCTATGATCTTCCTAAAATTAGTTATTCTTTCTAATTCCCTCTGTAACATCTCTCTGTAGAGCCGATTCGGTTCTCCCATTGGAGAGTCCTTTATGGAGCTTCCATTTTATGGATAGGCTTAGGCTAGCCTTCACCCTGGCAACTAGATGCCACAGAGGAGTGTGCCAGGCCTGGAGTCAGGAAGACTGAGCTCAAATCCAGCCTCAGACACTTACTAGCTGTGTGACCCTGGACAAATCACTTAGTCCTGCTTGCCTAAATTCTTGATCTGTAAAATTAGTTGGAGAAAGGAACAAACCAATCCAATATCGTTGGCAAGAAAACTCCAAATGGGGTCACAAAGAGTCAGATATGAGTTAAATTACTGAACAGCAATGAAGCCCTCACACCCTTCCAAGCTGTGTTCCTGACTTCTAAACTATCCTCTAAGTTAGTTCCTTTCATCTCTCTTTTCTGCTTCTCCCCCTCCTTTTCAGTTCCCTTTTATATGTTGTCTTCCCCCATTATAATGTAAGCTCCTTGAGGACGGGTTCTGTCTTTTTGTTTATATTTGTATCCCCTAGTGCCCACACAAAGCAAGTGTTTAATAAATGCTTCCTTCATTCCTTAGCTTCCTCATTCCTTTGCTCCTTCCTTCCTTTCTACCTTCCTTCCTCCTTCCTTCCTAATTTCCTTAGTTTTCTTAATGTCACCATCATCCTCCCAAGCTCCCAGGCTGGAAGCCACTATTCATTGCTTCAGTACTTCCTCTAGATAAATGCCATGTGTACCACCCTGATTATACCCTACGCCTACACAAGAACATTCACTGGTTTCCCATTGTCAATATGAAAAAAAAAATTAAACGCCCTTAGAGTGACATTCAAGGCCTTCCATGATCAGTCTCTATCTTACTTTTCTATTCTTACCTCAACTTAAATCCCTTTCATGTACTTTTTCTACTACAATCAAAATGATTCATTTTTTTACCTCCTGTCTCATTCTGTTTTCTTCTACCTCGATGCCTTTGCTATTATCCATCTCAAGTTGAGAATAGATTGCCACCTCCTCCTCTCATCCGATTGAATTCCTTCCCCCTGGAAAGAATGCCCATCAACTGGTATATGACTGAACAAGTTGTGGCATGTGATTGTGATGGAACACTACTACGCCATAAGAAATGATGAGCAGGTTAATTAAAAAAAAAACATAGAACCACCTATATGAAATTACAAAAAGCAAAATGAGTAGAAACCAAATAACATTATATAAAGCAACAGAAATAAAGTTTGAAGAACAACTTGTGAATGCCTGCTTTCAGAGGAGGAACTAATAAAGAGGAACATGAAAGGCGTAGTTTATATATACTTTTTTATTTTTTTGACTTTTTAAACATTATTTTATTTGGTTATTTACAAACATTATTCATTGGAAACAATGATCATTATCTTTTCCTCCCCCCGCTCCCCTCCCACCACTTCTCCCATAGCCAGCGCACAATTCCACTGGGTTTCACATGTGTTCTTGGTTCAAACCCATTTCCATGTTGATATTTGCACTAGAGTGTTCATTTAGAGTCTCTCCTCAGTCATTTCCTCTCAGCCCCTGTAGTCAAGCAGTTGCTTTTCTTCGGTGTTTTTACTCCCCCAGTTTATCCTCTGCTTGTGGATAGTGTTTTTTAGATCCCTGCAGATTGTTCAGAGACATTGCATTGTCCCTAATGGAGGAGTCCATTACCTTCGATTGTACCACAGTGTATCAGTCTCTGTGTACAATGTTTTCCTGGTTCTGCTCCTCTCACTCTGCCTCACTTCCTGGAGGTTGTTCCAGTCTCCATGGAATTCCTCTACTTTATTATTCCTTTTAGCACAATAGTATTCCATCACCAACATATACCACAATTTGTTCAGCCATTCCCAATTGATGGGCATCCCCTCATTTTCCAATTTTTGGCCACCACAAAGAGCGCAGCTATGAATATTCTTGTAACAAGTCTTTTTCCTTATTATCTCTTTGGGGTACAAACCCAGCCACGCTATGGCTGGATCAAAGGGCAGACAGTCTTTTATCGACCTTTGGGCATAGTTCCAAATTGCCCTCCAGAATGGTTGTATCAATTCACAACTCCACCAGTAATGAATTAATGTCCCTACTTTGCCGCATCCCCTCTAGCATTCATTACTTTCCATAGCTGTCATGTTAGCCAATCTGCTGGGTGTGAGGCGATACCTCAGAGTTATTTTGATTTGCATCTCTCTGATTATAAGAGATGTAGAGCACTTTTTCATGTGCTTATTAATAGTTTTGATTTCTTTGGCTGAGAACTACCTGTTCATGTCCTTTGCCCATTTATCAATTGGAGAATGGCTTGATTTTTTGTACGATTGATTTAGCTCTTTGTAAATTTGAGTAATTAAACCTTTGTCAGAGGTTTTTATGAAGATTGCTTCCCAATTTGTTGCTTTCCTTCTGATTTTAGTTATATTGGTTTTGTTTGTACAAAAGCTTTTTAATTTGATGTAGTCAAAATT